>NW_027045348.1:346489-692979 GCF_963576615.1 Watersipora subatra | reverse complement strand
AAATGCTCTAATTGAGCTAATTAGCTTATTGTGAGAATATTACAAACGTCTAAAAAAACTGAAAAATGTAAATTTCCAATTTCAACCAAACATGCTAGAAATGCTCCAATTGAGCTAACTAGCTTATTGAGAGAATATTGCAATTGTCTGACAAAACTGAAAAATGTAAAATTCCAATTTCAACCAAACATGCTAGAAATGCTCCAATTGAGCTAATTAGCTTATTGTGAGAATATTACAAACGTCTGACAAAAGTGAAAAATGTAAATTTCCAATTTCAACCAAACATGCTAGAAATGCTCCAATTGAGCTAATTAGCTTATTGAGAGAATATTGCAATTGTTTGACAAAAGTGAAAAATGTAAATTTCCAATTTCAACCAAACGTGCTAGAAATGCTCAAATTGAGCTAATTAGCTTATTGTGAGAATATTACAAACGTCTGACAAAAGTGAAAAATGTAAATTTTCAATTTCAACCAAACATGGTAGAAATGCTTCAATTGAGCTAATTAGCTTATTGAGAGAATATTGCAATTGTTTGACAAAAGTGAAAAAGGTAAATTTCCAATTTCAACCAAACGTGCTAGAAATGCTCCAATTGAGCTAATTAGCTTATTGTGAGAATATTACAAACGTCTGACAAAAGTGAAAAATGTAAATTTCCAATTTCAACCAAACATGCTAGATATGCTCCAATTGAGCTAATTAGCGTATTGTGAGAATATTGCAATGGTCTGACAAAAGTGAAAAATGTAAATTTCCAATTTCAACCAAACATGCTAGAAATGCTCAAATTGCGCAAATAAGCCTACTGCAAGAATTTTACAAACGTCTGACAAAACTGAAAAATGTAAATTTCCAATTTCAACCAAACATGCTAGAAATGCTCAAATTGAGCTAATTGGCTTATTGTGAGAATATTACAAACGTCTGACAACACTGAAAAATGTAAATTTCCAATTTCAACCAAACATGCTAGAAATGCTCCAATTGAGCTAATTAGCTTATTGTGAGAATATTGCAATGGTCTGACAAAAGTGAAAAATGTAAATTTCCAATTTCAACCAAACATGCTAGAAATGCTCAAATTGCGCAAATAAGCCTACTGCAAGAATTTTACAAACGTCTGACAAAACTGAAAAATGTAAATTTCCAATTTCAACCAAACATGCTAGAAATGCTCCAATTGAGCTAATTAGCTTATTGTGAGAATATTACAAACGTCTGACAAAAGTGAAAAATGTAAATTTCCAATTTCAACCAAACATGCTAGAAATGCTCAAATTGCGCAAATAAGCCTACTGCAAGAATTTTACAAACGTCTGACAAAACTGAAAAATGTAAATTTCCAATTTCAACCAAACATGCTAGAAATGCTCCAATTGAGCTAATTAGCTTATTGTGAGAATATTACAAACGTCTGACAAAAGTGAAAAATGTAAATTTCCAATTTCAACCAAACATGCTAGAAATGCTCCAATTGAGCTAATTAGCTTATTGTGAGAATATTGCAATTGTCTGACAAAAGTGAAAAATGTAAATTTCCAATTTCAACCAAACATGCTAGAAATGCTCCAATTGAGCTAATTAGCTTATTGTGAGAATATTACAAACGTCTGACAAAACTGAAAAATGTAAATTTCCAATTTCAACCAAACATGCTAGAAATGCTACAATTGAGCTAATTAGCTTATTGTGAGAATATTACAAAAGTCTGACAACACTGAAAAATGTAAATTTCCAATTTCAACCAAACATGCTAGAAATGCTCTAATTGAGCTAATTAGCTTATTGTGAGAATATTACAAACGTCTGAAAAAACTGAAAAATGTAAATTTCCAATTTCAACCAAACATGCTAGAAATGCTCCAATTGAGCTAACTAGCTTATTGAGAGAATATTGCAATTGTCTGACAAAACTGAAAAATGTAAATTTCCAATTTCAACCAAACATGCTAGAAATGCTCCAATTGAGCTAATTAACTTATTGTGAGAATATTGCAATGGTCTGACAAAAGTGAAAAATGTAAATTTCCAATTTCAACCAAACATGCTAGAAATGCTCAAATTGAGCTAATTGGCTTATTGTGAGAATTTTACAAACGTCTGACAACACTGAAAAATGTAAATTTCCAATTTCAACCAAACATGCTAGAAATGCTCCAATTGAGCTAATTAGCTTATTGTGAGAATATTACAAACGTCTGACAAAACTGAAAAATGTAAATTTCTAATTTCAACCAAACATGCTAGAAATGCTCCAATTGAGCTAATTAGCTTATTGTGAGAATACTACAAACGTCTGACAAAACTGAAAAATGTAAATTTCCAATTTCAACCAAACATGCTAGAAATGCTCCAATTGAGCTAATTAGCTTATTGAGATAATATTGCAATTGTCTGACAAAACTGAAAAATGTAAACTTCCAATTTCAACCAAACATGCTAGAAATACTCCAATTGAGCTAATTAGCTTATCGTGAGAATATTGCAATTGTCTGACAAAAGTGAAAAATGTAAATTTCCAATTTCAACCAAACATGCTAGAAATGCTCCAATTGAGCTAATTAGCTTATTGTGAGAATACTAAAAACGTCTGACAAAACTGAAAAATGTAAATTTCCAATTTCAACCAAACATGCTAGAAATGCTCCAATTGAGCTAATTAGCTTATTGAGAGAATATTGCAATTATCTGACAAAACTGAAAAATGTAAATTTCCAATTTCAACCAAACATGCTAGAAATGCTCAAATTGAGCTAATTAGCTTATTGTGAGAATATTACAAACGTCTAACAAAATTGAAAAATGTAAATTTCCAATTACAACCAAACATGCTAGAAATGCTCCAATTGAGCTAATTAGCTTATTGTGAGAATATTGCAATTGTCTGACAAAATTGAAAAATGTAAATTTCCAATTTCAACCAAACATGCTAGAAATGCTCCAATTGTGCTAATTAGCGTATTGTGAGAATATTGCAATGGTCTGACAAAAGTGAAAAATGTAAATTTCCAATTTCAACCAAACATGCTAGAAATGCTCAAATTGCGCAAATAAGCCTACTGCAAGAATTTTACAAACGTCTGACAAAACTGAAAAATGTAAATTTCCAATTTCAACCAAACATGCTAGAAATGCTCAAATTGAGCTAATTGGCTTATTGTGAGAATATTACAAACGTCTGACAACACTGAAAAATGTAAATTTCCAATTTCAACCAAACATGCTAGAAATGCTCCAATTGAGCTAATTAGCTTATTGTGAGAATATTGCAATGGTCTGACAAAAGTGAAAAATGTAAATTTCCAATTTCAACCAAACATGCTAGAAATGCTCAAATTGCGCAAATAAGCCTACTGCAAGAATTTTACAAACGTCTGACAAAACTGAAAAATGTAAATTTCCAATTTCAACCAAACATGCTAGAAATGCTCCAATTGAGCTAATTAGCTTATTGTGAGAATATTACAAACGTCTGACAAAAGTGAAAAATGTAAATTTCCAATTTCAACCAAACATGCTAGAAATGCTCCAATTGAGCTAATTAGCTTATTGTGAGAATATTGCAATTGTCTGACAAAAGTGAAAAATGTAAATTTCCAATTTCAACCAAACATGCTAGAAATGCTCAAAATGCGCAAATAAGCCTACTGTAAGAATTTTACAAACGTCTGACAAAACTGAAAAATGTAACTTTCCAATTTCAACCAAACATGCTAGAAATGCTTCAATTGAGCTAATTAGCTTATTGTGAGAATATTACAAACGTCTGACAACACTGAAAAATGTAAATTTCTATATTCAACCAAAAATGCTAGAAATGCTCCAAAATGAGCTAATTAGCTTATTGAGAGAATATTGCAATTGTCTGACAAAAGTGAAAAATGTAAACTTCCAATTTCAACCAAACATGCTAGAAATGCTCCAATTGAGCTAATTAGCTTATTGAGAAAATATTGCAATTGTCTGACAAAACTGAAAAATGTAAATTTCCAATTTCAACCAAACATGCTAGAAATGCTCCAATTGAGCTAATTAGCTTATTGTTAGAATATTACAAACGTCTAACAAAATTGAAAAATGTAAATTTCCAATTTCAACCAAACATGCTAGAAATGCTCCAATTAAGCTAATTGGCTTATTGTGAGAATATTGCAATTGTCTGACAAAAGTGAAAAATGTAAATTTCCAATTTCAACCAAACATGCTAGAAATGCTCCAATTGAGCTAATTAGCTTATTGTGAGAATATTACAAACGTCTGACAAAACTGAAAAATGTAAATTTCCAATTTCAACCAAACATGCTATAAATGCTACAATTGAGCTAATTAGCTTATTGTGAGAATATTACAAAAGTCTGACAACACTGAAAAATGTAAATTTCCAATTTCAACCAAACATGCTAGAAATGCTCTAATTGAGCTAATTAGCTTATTGTGAGAATATTACAAACGTCTGAAAAAACTGAAAAATGTAAATTTCCAATTTCAACCAAACATGCTAGAAATGCTCCAATTGAGCTAACTAGCTTATTGAGAGAATATTGCAATTGTCTGACAAAACTGAAAAATGTAAAATTCCAATTTCAACCAAACATGCTAGAAATGCTCCAATTGAGCTAATTAGCTTATTGTGAGAATATTACAAACGTCTGACAAAAGTGAAAAATGTAAATTTCCAATTTCAACCAAACATGCTAGAAATGCTCCAATTGAGCTAATTAGCTTATTGAGAGAATATTGCAATTGTTTGACAAAAGTGAAAAATGTAAATTTCCAATTTCAACCAAACGTGCTAGAAATGCTCAAATTGAGCTAATTAGCTTATTGTGAGAATATTACAAACGTCTGACAAAAGTGAAAAATGTAAATTTTCAATTTCAACCAAACATGGTAGAAATGCTTCAATTGAGCTAATTAGCTTATTGAGAGAATATTGCAATTGTTTGACAAAAGTGAAAAAGGTAAATTTCCAATTTCAACCAAACGTGCTAGAAATGCTCCAATTGAGCTAATTAGCTTATTGTGAGAATATTACAAACGTCTGACAAAAGTGAAAAATGTAAATTTCCAATTTCAACCAAACATGCTAGATATGCTCCAATTGAGCTAAGTAGCGTATTGTGAGAATATTGCAATGGTCTGACAAAAGTGAAAAATGTAAATTTCCAATTTCAACCAAACATGCTAGAAATGCTCAAATTGCGCAAATAAGCCTACTGCAAGAATTTTACAAACGTCTGACAAAACTGAAAAATGTAAATTTCCAATTTCAACCAAACGTGCTACAAATGCTCAAATTGAGCTAATTAGCTTATTGTGAGAATATTACAAACGTCTGACAAAAGTGAAAAATGTAAATTTTCAATTTCAACCAAACATGGTAGAAATGCTTCAATTGAGCTAATTAGCTTATTGAGAGAATATTGCAATTGTTTGACAAAAGTGAAAAAGGTAAATTTCCAATTTCAACCAAACGTGCTAGAAATGCTCCAATTGAGCTAATTAGCTTATTGTGAGAATATTACAAACGTCTGACAAAAGTGAAAAATGTAAATTTCCAATTTCAACCAAACATGCTAGAAATGCTCCAATTGAGCTAATTAGCTTATTGTGAGAATATTGCAATTGTCTGACAAAAGTGAAAAATGTAAATTTCCAATTTCAACCAAACATGCTAGAAATGCTCAAAATGCGCAAATAAGCCTACTGTAAGAATTTTACAAACGTCTTACAAAACTGAAAAATGTAACTTTCCAATTTCAACCAAACATGCTAGAAATGCTCCAATTGAGCTAATTAGCTTATTGTGAGAATATTACAAACGTCTGACAACACTGAAAAATGTAAATTTCTAATTTCAACCAAAAATGCTAGAAATGCTCCAAATGAGCTTATTAGCTTATTGAGAGAATATTGCAATTGTCTGACAAAAGTGAAAAATGTAAACTTCCAATTTCAACCAAACATGCTAGAAATGCTCCAATTGAGCTAATTAGCTTATTGTGAGAATATTGCAATTGTCTGACAAAAGTGAAAAATGTAAATTTCCAATTTCAACCAAACATGCTAGAAATGCTCCAATTGAGCTAATTAGCTTATTGTGAGAATATTACAAACGTCTGACAAAACTGAAAAATGTAAATTTCCAATTTCAACCAAACATGATAGAAATGCTCCAATTGAGCTAATTGGCTTATTGTGAGAATATTGCAATTGTCTGACAAAAGTGAAAAATGTAAATTTCCAATTTCAACCAAACATGCTAGAAATGCTCCAATTGAGCTAATTAGCTTATTGTGAGAATATTACAAACGTCTGACAAAACTGAAAAATGTAAATTTCCAATTTCAACCAAACATGCTAGAAATGCTACAATTGAGCTAATTAGCTTATTGTGAGAATATTACAAAAGTCTGACAACACTGAAAAATGTAAATTTCCAATTTCAACCAAACATGCTAGAAATGCTCTAATTGAGCTAATTAGCTTATTGTGAGAATATTACAAACGTCTGAAAAAACTGAAAAATGTAAATTTCCAATTTCAACCAAACATGCTAGAAATGCTCCAATTGAGCTAATTAGCTTATTGTTAGAATATTACAAACGTCTAACAAAATTGAAAAATGTAAATTTCCAATTTCAACCAAACATGCTAGAAATGCTCCAATTAAGCTAATTGGCTTATTGTGAGAATATTGCAATTGTCTGACAAAAGTGAAAAATGTAAATTTCCAATTTCAACCAAACATGCTAGAAATGCTCCAATTGAGCTAATTAGCTTATTGTGAGAATATTACAAACGTCTGACAAAACTGAAAAATGTAAATTTCCAATTTCAACCAAACATGCTATAAATGCTACAATTGAGCTAATTAGCTTATTGTGAGAATATTACAAAAGTCTGACAACACTGAAAAATGTAAATTTCCAATTTCAACCAAACATGCTAGAAATGCTCTAATTGAGCTAATTAGCTTATTGTGAGAATATTACAAACGTCTGAAAAAACTGAAAAATGTAAATTTCCAATTTCAACCAAACATGCTAGAAATGCTCCAATTGAGCTAACTAGCTTATTGAGAGAATATTGCAATTGTCTGACAAAACTGAAAAATGTAAAATTCCAATTTCAACCAAACATGCTAGAAATGCTCCAATTGAGCTAATTAGCTTATTGTGAGAATATTACAAACGTCTGACAAAAGTGAAAAATGTAAATTTCCAATTTCAACCAAACATGCTAGAAATGCTCCAATTGAGCTAATTAGCTTATTGAGAGAATATTGCAATTGTTTGACAAAAGTGAAAAATGTAAATTTCCAATTTCAACCAAACGTGCTAGAAATGCTCAAATTGAGCTAATTAGCTTATTGTGAGAATATTACAAACGTCTGACAAAACTGAAAAATGTAAATTTTCAATTTCAACCAAACATGGTAGAAATGCTTCAATTGAGCTAATTAGCTTATTGAGAGAATATTGCAATTGTTTGACAAAAGTGAAAAAGGTAAATTTCCAATTTCAACCAAACGTGCTAGAAATGCTCCAATTGAGCTAATTAGCTTATTGTGAGAATATTACAAACGTCTGACAAAAGTGAAAAATGTAAATTTCCAATTTCAACCAAACATGCTAGATATGCTCCAATTGAGCTAATTAGCGTATTGTGAGAATATTGCAATGGTCTGACAAAAGTGAAAAATGTAAATTTCCAATTTCAACCAAACATGCTAGAAATGCTCAAATTGCGCAAATAAGCCTACTGCAAGAATTTTACAAACGTCTGACAAAACTGAAAAATGTAAATTTCCAATTTCAACCAAACGTGCTACAAATGCTCAAATTGAGCTAATTAGCTTATTGTGAGAATATTACAAACGTCTGACAAAAGTGAAAAATGTAAATTTTCAATTTCAACCAAACATGGTAGAAATGCTTCAATTGAGCTAATTAGCTTATTGAGAGAATATTGCAATTGTTTGACAAAAGTGAAAAAGGTAAATTTCCAATTTCAACCAAACGTGCTAGAAATGCTCCAATTGAGCTAATTAGCTTATTGTGAGAATATTACAAACGTCTGACAAAAGTGAAAAATGTAAATTTCCAATTTCAACCAAACATGCTAGAAATGCTCCAATTGAGCTAATTAGCTTATTGTGAGAATATTGCAATTGTCTGACAAAAGTGAAAAATGTAAATTTCCAATTTCAACCAAACATGCTAGAAATGCTCAAAATGCGCAAATAAGCCTACTGTAAGAATTTTACAAACGTCTGACAAAACTGAAAAATGTAACTTTCCAATTTCAACCAAACATGCTAGAAATGCTCCAATTGAGCTAATTAGCTTATTGTGAGAATATTACAAACGTCTGACAACACTGAAAAATGTAAATTTCTAATTTCAACCAAAAATGCTAGAAATGCTCCAAATGAGCTTATTAGCTTATTGAGAGAATATTGCAATTGTCTGACAAAAGTGAAAAATGTAAACTTCCAATTTCAACCAAACATGCTAGAAATGCTCCAATTGAGCTAATTAGCTTATTGTGAGAATATTGCAATTGTCTGACAAAAGTGAAAAATGTAAATTTCCAATTTCAACCAAACATGCTAGAAATGCTCCAATTGAGCTAATTAGCTTATTGTGAGAATATTACAAACGTCTGACAAAACTGAAAAATGTAAATTTCCAATTTCAACCAAACATGATAGAAATGCTCCAATTGAGCTAATTGGCTTATTGTGAGAATATTGCAATTGTCTGACAAAAGTGAAAAATGTAAATTTCCAATTTCAACCAAACATGCTAGAAATGCTCCAATTGAGCTAATTAGCTTATTGTGAGAATATTACAAACGTCTGACAAAACTGAAAAATGTAAATTTCCAATTTCAACCAAACATGCTAGAAATGCTACAATTGAGCTAATTAGCTTATTGTGAGAATATTACAAAAGTCTGACAACACTGAAAAATGTAAATTTCCAATTTCAACCAAACATGCTAGAAATGCTCTAATTGAGCTAATTAGCTTATTGTGAGAATATTACAAACGTCTGAAAAAACTGAAAAATGTAAATTTCCAATTTCAACCAAACATGCTAGAAATGCTCCAATTGAGCTAACTAGCTTATTGAGAGAATATTGCAATTGTCTGACAAAACTGAAAAATGTAAAATTCCAATTTCAACCAAACATGCTAGAAATGCTCCAATTGAGCTAATTAGCTTATTGTGAGAATATTACAAACGTCTGACAAAAGTGAAAAATGTAAATTTCCAATTTCAACCAAACATGCTAGAAATGCTCCAATTGAGCTAATTAGCTTATTGAGAGAATATTGCAATTGTTTGACAAAAGTGAAAAATGTAAATTTCCAATTTCAACCAAACGTGCTAGAAATGCTCAAATTGAGCTAATTAGCTTATTGTGAGAATATTACAAACGTCTGACAAAAGTGAAAAATGTAAATTTTCAATTTCAACCAAACATGGTAGAAATGCTTCAATTGAGCTAATTAGCTTATTGAGAGAATATTGCAATTGTTTGACAAAAGTGAAAAAGGTAAATTTCCAATTTCAACCAAACGTGCTAGAAATGCTCCAATTGAGCTAATTAGCTTATTGTGAGAATATTACAAACGTCTGACAAAAGTGAAAAATGTAAATTTCCAATTTCAACCAAACATGCTAGATATGCTCCAATTGAGCTAATTAGCGTATTGTGAGAATATTGCAATGGTCTGACAAAAGTGAAAAATGTAAATTTCCAATTTCAACCAAACATGCTAGAAATGCTCAAATTGCGCAAATAAGCCTACTGCAAGAATTTTACAAACGTCTGACAAAACTGAAAAATGTAAATTTCCAATTTCAACCAAACATGCTAGAAATGCTCCAATTGAGCTAATTAGCTTATTGTGAGAATATTACAAACGTCTGACAAAAGTGAAAAATGTAAATTTCCAATTTCAACCAAACATGCTAGAAATGCTCCAATTGAGCTAATTAGCTTATTGTGAGAATATTACAAACGTCTGACAAAAGTGAAAAATGTAAATTTCCAATTTCAACCAAACATGCTAGAAATGCTCCAATTGAGCTAATTAGCTTATTGAGAGAATATTGCAATTGTTTGACAAAAGTGAAAAATGTAAATTTCTAATTTCAACCAAACGTGCTAGAAATGCTCCAATTGAGCTAATTAGCTTATTGTGAGAATATTACAAACGTCTGACAAAAGTGAAAAATGTAAACTTCCAATTTCAACCAAACATGCTAGAAATTCTCCAATTGAGCTAATTAGCTTATTGTGAGAACATTGCAATTGTCTGACAAAAGTGAAAAATGTAAATTTCCAATTTCAACCAAACATGCTAGAAATGCTCCAATTGAGCTAATCAGCTTATTGTGGGAATATTACAAACGTCTGACAAAAGTGAAAAATGTAAATTTCCAATTTCAACCAAACATGCTAGAATTGCTCCAATTGAGCTAATTAGCTTATTGTGAGAATATTGCATTTGTCTGACAAAAGTGAAAAATGTAAATTTCCAATTTCAACCAAACATGCTAGAAATGCTCCAATTGCGCAAATAAGCCTACTGTAAGAATTTTACAAACGTCTAACAAAACTGAAAAATGTAAATTTCCAATTTCAACCAAACATGCTAGAATTGCTCCAATTGAGCTAATTAGCTTATTGTGAGAATATTGCATTTGTCTGACAAAAGTGAAAAATGTAAATTTCCAATTTCAACCAAACATGCTAGAAATGCTCCAATTGCGCAAATAAGCCTACTGCAAGAATTTTACAAACGTCTGACAAAACTGAAAAATGTAAATTTCCAATTTCAACCAAACATGCTAGAAATGCTCAAATTGAGCTAATTGGCTTATTGTGAGAATATTACAAACGTCTGACAACACTGAAAAATGTAAATTTCCAATTTCAACCAAACATGCTAGAAACGCTCCAATTGAGCTAATTAGCTTATTGTGAGAATATTGCAATGGTCTGACAAAAGTGAAAAATGTAAATTTCCAATTTCAACCAAACATGCTAGAAATGCTCAAATTGCGCAAATAAGCCTACTGCAAGAATTTTACAAACGTCTGACAAAACTGAAAAATGTAAATTTCCAATTTCAACCAAACATGCTAGAAATGCTCCAATTGAGCTAATTAGCTTATTGTGAGAATATTACAAACGTCTGACAAAAGTGAAAAATGTAAATTTCCAATTTCAACCAAACATGCTAGAAATGCTCCAATTGAGCTAATTAGCTTATTGTGAGAATATTACAAACGTCTGACAAAAGTGAAAAATGTAAATTTCCAATTTCAACCAAACATGCTAGAAATGCTCAAAATGCGCAAATAAGCCTACTGTAAGAATTTTACAAACGTCTGACAAAACTGAAAAATGTAACTTTCCAATTTCAACCAAACATGCTAGAAATGCTTCAATTGAGCTAATTAGCTTATTGTGAGAATATTACAAACGTCTGACAACACTGAAAAATGTGAATTTCTAATTTCAACCAAAAATGCTAGAAATGCTCCAAATGAGGTAATTAGCTTATTGAGAGAATATTGCAATTGTCTGACAAAAGTGAAAAATGTAAACTTCCAATTTCAACCAAACATGCTAGAAATGCTCCAATTGAGCTAATTAGCTTATTGTGAGAATATTGCAATTGTCTGACAAAAGTGAAAAATTTAAATTTCCAATTTCAACCAAACATGCTAGAAATGCTCCAATTGAGCTAATTAGCTTATTGAGAAAATATTGCAATTGTCTGACAAAACTGAAAAATGTAAATTTCCAATTTCAACCAAACATGCTAGAAATGCTCCAATTGAGCTAATTAGCTTATTGTTAGAATATTACAAACGTCTAACAAAATTGAAAAATGTAAATTTCCGTTTTCAACCAAACATGCTAGAAATGCTCCAATTGAGCTAATTGGCTTATTGTGAGAATATTGCAATTGTCTGACAAAAGTGAAAAATGTAAATTTCCAATTTCAACCAAACATGCTAGAAATGCTCCAATTGAGCTAATTAGCTTATTGCGAGAATATTACAAACGTCTGACAAAACTGAAAAATGTAAATTTCCAATTTCAACCAAACATGCTAGAAATGCTACAATTGAGCTAATTAGCTTATTGTGAGAATATTACAAAAGTCTGACAACACTGAAAAATGTAAATTTCCAATTTCAACCAAACATGCTAGAAATGCTCTAATTGAGCTAATTAGCTTATTGTGAGAATATTACAAACGTCTGAAAAAACTGAAAAATGTAAATTTCCAATTTCAACCAAACATGCTAGAAATGCTCCAATTGAGCTAACTAGCTTATTGAGAGAATATTGCAATTGTCTGACAAAACTGAAAAATGTAAAATTCCAATTTCAACCAAACATGCTAGAAATGCTCCAATTGAGCTAATTAGCTTATTGTGAGAATATTACAAACGTCTGACAAAAGTTAAAAAGGTAAATTTCCAATTTCAACCAAACATGCTAGAAATGCTCCAATTGAGCTAATTAGCTTATTGAGAGAATATTGCAATTGTTTGACAAAAGTGAAAAATGTAAATTTCCAATTTCAACCAAACGTGCTAGAAATGCTCAAATTGAGCTAATTAGCTTATTGTGAGAATATTACAAACGTCTGACAAAAGTGAAAAATGTAAATTTTCAATTTCAACCAAACATGGTAGAAATGCTTCAATTGAGCTAATTAGCTTATTGAGAGAATATTGCAATTGTTTGACAAAAGTGAAAAAGGTAAATTTCCAATTTCAACCAAACGTGCTAGAAATGCTCCAATTGAGCTAATTAGCTTATTGTGAGAATATTACAAACGTCTGACAAAAGTGAAAAATGTAAATTTCCAATTTCAACCAAACATGCTAGATATGCTCCAATTGAGCTAATTAGCTTATTGTGAGAATATTGCAATTGTCTGACAAAAGTGAAAAATGTAAATTTCCAATTTAAACCAAACATGCTAGAAATGATATAATTGAGCAAATTAGCTTATTGTGAGAATATTACAAACGTCTGACAACACTGAAAAATGTAAATTTCCAATTTCAACCAAACATGCTAGAAATGCTCTAATTGAGCTAATTAGCTTATTGTGAGAATATTGCAATTGTCTGACAAAAGTGAAAAATGTAAATTTCCAATTTCAACCAAACATGCTAGAAATGCTCCAATTGAGCTAATTAGCTTATTGTGAGAATATTACAAACGTCTGACAAAAGTGAAAAATGTAAATTTCCAATTTCAACCAAACATGCTAGAATTGCTCCAATTGAGCTAATTAGCTTATTGTGAGAATATTGCAATTGTCTGACAAAAGTGAAAAATGTAAATTTCCAATTTCAACCAAACATGCTAGAAATGGTCCAATTGAGCTAATTAGCTTATTGTGAGAATATTACAAACGTCTGACAAAAGTGAAAAATGTAAATGTCCAATTTCAACCAAACATGCTAGAAATGGTCCAATTGGGCTAATTAGCTTATTGTGAGAATATTACAAACGTCTGACAAAACTGAAAAATGTAAATTTCCAATTTCAACCAAACATGCTAGAAATGCTCCAATTGAGCTAATTAGCTTATTGTGAGAATATTGCAATTGTCTGACAAAAGTGAAAAATGTAAATTTCCAATTTCAACCAAACGTGCTAGAAATGCTCCAATTGAGCTAATTAGCTTATTGTGAGAATATTGCAATTGTCTGACAAAAGTGAAAAATGTAAATTTCCAATTTCAACCAAACATGCTAGAAATGCTCCAATTGAGCTAATTAGCTTATTGTGAGAATATTACAAACGTCTGACAACACTGAAAAATGTAAATTTCCAATTTCAACCAAACATGCTAGAAATGCTCCAATTGAGCTAATAAGCTTATTGTAGGAATATTACAAACGTCTGACAAAAGTGAAAAATGTAAATTTCCAATTTCAACCAAACATGCTAGAATTGCTCCAATTGAGCTAATTAGCTTATTGTGAGAATATTGCAATTGTCTGACAAAAGTGAAAAATGTAAATTTCCAATTTAAACCAAACATGCTAGAAATGATCCAATTGAGCAAATTAGCTTATTGTGAGAATATTACAACTGTCTGACAACACTGAAAAATGTAAATTTCCAATTTCAACCAAACATGCTAGAAATGCTCCAATTGAGCTAATTAGCTTATTGTGAGAATATTGCAATTGTCTGACAAACGTGAAAAATGTAAATTTCCAATTTCAACCAAACATGCTAGAAATGCTCAAATTGCGCAAATAAGCCTACTGTAAGAATTGTACAAACGTCTGACAAAACTGAAAAATGTAAATTTCCAATTTCAACCAAACATGCTAGAAATGCTCCAATTGAGCAAATTAGCTAATTGTGAGAATATTACAAACGTTTGACGACACTGAAAAATGTAAATTTCTAATTTCAACCAAACGTGCTAGAAATGCTCCAAATGAGCTAATTAGCTTATTGTGAGAATATTACAAACGTCTGACAAAAGTGAAAAATGTAAAATTCCAATTTCAACCAAACATGCTAGAAATGGTCCAATTGAGCTAATTAGCTTATTGTGAGAATATTACAAACGTCTGACAAAAGTGAAAAATGTAAATTTCCAATTTCAACCAAACATGCTAGAAATGCTCCAATTGAGCTAATTAGCTTATTGTGAGAATATTGCAATTGTCTGACAAAAGTGAAAAAATGTAAATTTCCAATTTCAACCAAACATGCTAGAAATGCTCCAATTGAGCTAATCAGCTTATTGTGGGAATATTACAAACGTCTGACAAAAGTGAAAAATGTAAATTTCCAATTTCAACCAAACATGCTAGAATTGCTCCAATTGAGCTAATTAGCTTATTGTGAGAATATTGCAATTGTCTGACAAAAATGAAAAATGTAAATTTCCAATTTAAACCAAACATGCTAGAAATGATCCAATTGAGCAAATTAGCTTATTGTGAGAATATTACAAACGTCTGACAACACTGAAAAATGTAAATTTCCAATTTCAACCAAACATGCTAGAAATGCTCCAATTGAGCTAATTAGCTTATTGTGAGAATATTGCAATTGTCTGACAAAAGTGAAAAATGTAAATTTCCAATTTCAACCAAACATGCTGGAAATGCTCAAATTGCGCAAATAAGCCTACTGTAAGAATTTTACAAACGTCTGACAAAACTGAAAAATGTAAATTTCAAATTTCAACCAAACATGCTAGAAATGCTCCAATTGAGCTAATTAGCTTATTGTGAGAATATTACAAACGTCTGACAAAAGTGAAAAATGTAAATTTCCAATTTCAACCAAACATGCTAGAAATGCTCCAATTGAGCTAATTAGCTTATTGAGAGAATATTGCAATTGTTTGACAAAAGTGAAAAATGTAAATTTCCAATTTCAACCAAACGTGCTAGAAATGCTCCAATTGAGCTAATTAGCTTATTGTGAGAATATTACAAACGTCTGACAAAAGTGAAAAATGTAAAAGTCCAATTTCAACCAAACATGCTAGAAATGGTCAAATTGAGCTAATTAGCTTATTGTGAGAATATTACAAACGTCTGACAAAACTGAAAAATGTAAATTTCCAATTTCAACCAAACATGCTAGAAATGCTCCAATTGAGCTAATTAGCTTATTGTGAGAATATTGCAATTGTCTGACAAAAGTGAAAAATGTAAATTTCCAATTTCAACCAAACATGCTAGAAATGCTCCAATTGAGCTAATCAGCTTATTGTGGGAATATTACAAACGTCTGACAAAAGTGAAAAATGTAAATTTCCAATTTCAACCAAACATGCTAGAAATGCTCCAATTGAGCTAATTAGCTTATTGTGAGAATATTGCAATTGTCTGACAAAAGTGAAAAATGTAAATTTCCAATTTCAACCAAACATGCTAGAAATGCTCCAATTGAGCTAATCAGCTTATTGTGGGAATATTACAAACGTCTGACAAAAGTGAAAAATGTAAATTTCCAATTTCAACCAAACGTGCTAGAAATGCTCCAATTGAGCTAATTAGCTTATTGTGAGAATATTGCAATTGTCTGACAAAAGTGAAAAATGTAAATTTCCAATTTCAACCAAACATGCTAGAAATGCTCCAATTGAGCTAATTAGCTTATTGTGGGAATATTACAAACGTCTGACAAAAGTGAAAAATGTAAATTTCCAATTTCAACCAAACATGCTAGAGTTGCTCCAATTGAGCTAATTAGCTTATTGTGAGAATATTGCAATTGTCTGACAAAAGTGAAAATCGTAAATTTCCAATTTAAACCAAACATGCTAGAAATGATCCAATTGAGCAAATTAGCTTATTGTGAGAATATTACAAACGTCTGACAACACTGAAAAATGTAAATTTCCAATTTCAACCAAACATGCTAGAAATGCTCCAATTGAGCTAATTAGCTTATTGTGAGAATATTGCAATTGTCTAACAAAAGTGAAAAATGTAAATTTCCAATTTCAACCAAACATGCTAGAAATGCTCAAATTGCGCAAATAAGCCTACTGTAAGAATTTTACAAACGTCTGACAAAAGTGAAAAAAGTAAATTTCCAATTTCAAATAAACATGCTAGAAATGCTCCAATTGAGCTAATTAGCTGATTGTGAGAATATTACAAACGTTTGACGACACTGAAAAATGTAAATTTCTAAATTCAACCAAAAATGCTAGAAATGCTCCAAATGAGCTAATTAGCTTATTGAGAGAATATTGCAATTGTCTGACAAAAGTGAAAAATGTAAACTTCCAATTTCAACCAAACATGCTAGAAATGCTCCAATTGAGCTAATTCGCTTTTTGTGAGAATACTACAAACGTCTGACAAAACTGAAAAATGTAAATTTCCAATTTCAACCAAACATGCTAGAAATGCTCCAATTGAGCTAATTAGCTTATTGTGAGAATATTACAAACGTCTGACAAAAGTGAAAAATGTAAAATTCCAATTTCAACCAAACATGCTAGAAATGGTCCAATTGAGCTAATTAGCTTATTGTGAGAATATTACAAACGTCTGACAAAACTGAAAAATGTAAATTTCCAATTTCAACCAAACATGCTAGAAATGCTCCAATTGAGCTAATTAGCTTATTGTGAAAATATTGCAATTGTCTGACAAAAGTGAAAAATGTAAATTTCCAATTTCAACCAAACATGCTAGAAATGCTCCAATTGAGCTAATCAGCTTATTGTGGGAATATTACAAACGTCTGACAAAAGTGAAAAATGTAAATTTCCAATTTCAACCAAACATGCTAGAAATGCTCCAATTGAGCTAATTAGCTTATTGTGAGAATATTGTAATTGTCTGACAAAAGTGAAAAATGTAAATTTCCAATTTCAACCAAACATGCTAGAAATGCTCAAATTGCGCAAATAAGCCTACTGTAAGAATTTTACAAACGTCTGACAAAACTGAAAAATGTAAATTTCCAATTTCAACCAAACATGCTAGAAATGCTCTAATTGAGCTAATTAGCTTATTGTGAGAATATTACAAACGTCTGACAACAATGAAAAATGTAAATTTCTAATTTCAACCAAAAATGCTAGAAATGCTCCAATTGAGCTAATTAGCTTATTGTGAGAATATTGCAATTGTCTGACAAAAGTGAAAAATGTAAATTTCCAATTTCAACCAAACATGCTAGAAATGCTCCAATTGAGCTAATTAGCTTATTGTGAGAATACTACAAACGTCTGACAAAACTGAAAAATGTAAGTTTCCAATTTCAACCAAACATGCTAGAAATACTCCAATTGAGCTATTTAGCTTATTGAGAGAATATTGCAATTGTCTGACAAAACTGAAAAATGTAAATTTCCAATTTCAACCAAACATGCTAGAAATGCTCCAATTGAGCTAATTAGCTTATTGTGAGAATATTACAAACGTCTAACAAAATTGAAAAATGTAAATTTCCAATTTCAACCAAACATGCTAGAAATGCTCCAATTGAGCTAATTAGCTTATTGTGAGAATATTGCAATTGTCTGACAAAAGTGAAAAATGTAAATTTCCAATTTCAACCAAACATGCTAGAAATGCTCCAATTGAGCTAATTAGCTTATTGTGAGAATACTACAAACGTCTGACAAAACTGAAAAATGTAAATTTCCAATTTCAACCAAACATGCTAGAAATACTCCAATTGAGCTAATTAGCTTATTGAGAGAATATTGCAATTGTCTGACAAAACTGAAAAATGTAAATTTCCAATTTCAACCAAACATGCTAGAAATGCTCCAATTGAGCTAATTAGCTTATTGTGAGAATATTGCAATGGTCTGACAAAAGTGAAAAATGTAAATTTCCAATTTCAACCAAACATGCTAGAAATGCTCAAATTGAGCTAATTGGCTTATTGTGAGATTTTTACAAACGTCTGACAACACTGAAAAATGTAAATTTCCAATTTCAACCAAACATGCTAGAAATGCTCCAATTGAGCTAATTAGCTTATTGTGAGAATATTACAAACGTCTGACAACACTGAAAAATGTAAATTTCTAATTTCAACCAAACATGCTAGAAATGCTCCAATTGAGCTAATTAGCTTATTGTGAGAATACTACAAACGTCTGACAAAACTGAAAAATGTAAATTTCCAATTTCAACCAAACATGCTAGAAATGCTCCAATTGAGCTAATTAGCTTATTGAGATAATATTGCAATTGTCTGACAAAAGTGAAAAATGTAAACTTCCAATTTCAACCAAACATGCTAGAAATACTCCAATTGAGCTAATTAGCTTATTGTGAGAATATTGCAATTGTCTGACAAAAGTGAAAAATGTAAATTTCCAATTTCAACCAAACATGCTAGAAATGCTCCAATTGAGCTAATTAGCTTATTGTGAGAATATTACAAACGTCTAACAAAATTGAAAAATGTAAATTTCCAATTTCAACCAAACATGCTAGAAATGCTCCAATTGAGCTAATTAGCTTATTGTGAGAATATTGCAATTGTCTGACAAAAGTGAAAAATGTAAATTTCCAATTTCAACCAAACATGCTAGAAATGCTCAAATTGCGCAAATAAGCCTACTGTAAGAATTTTACAAACGTCTGACAAAACTGAAAAATGTAAACTTCCAATTTCAACCAAACATGCTAGAAATGCTCCAATTGAGCTAATTAGCTGATTGTGAGAATATTACAAACGTTTGACGACACTGAAAAATGTAAATTTCTAATTTCAACCAAAAATGCTAGAAATGCTCCTAATGAGCTAATTAGCTTATTGAGAGAATATTGCAATTGTCTGACAAAAGTGAAAAATGTAAATTTCTAATTTCAACCAAAAATGCTAGAAATGCTCCAAATGAGCTAATTAGCTTATTGAGAGAATATTGCAATTGTCTGACAAAAGTGAAAAATGTAAACTTCCAATTTCAACCAAACATGCTAGAAATGCTCCAATTGAGCTAATTCGCTTTTTGTGAGAATACTACAAACGTCTGACAAAACTGAAAAATGTAAATTTCCAATTTCAACCAAACATGCTAGAAATGCTCCAATTGAGCTAATTAGCTTATTGTGAGAATATCACAAACGTCTGACAAAAGTGAAAAATGTAAATTTCCAATTTCAACCAAACATGCTAGAAATGGTCGAATTGAGCTAATTAGCTTATTGTGAGAATATTACAAACGTCTGACAAAACTGAAAAATGTAAATTTCCAATTTCAACCAAACATGCTAGAAATGCTCCAATTGAGCTAATTAGCTTATTGTGAGAATATTGCAATTGTCTGACAAAAGTGAAAAATGTAAATTTCCAATTTCAACCAAACATGCTAGAAATGCTCCAATTGAGCTAATTAGCTTATTGTGAGAATATTGCAATTGTCTGACAAAAGTCAAAAATGTAAATTTCCAATTTCAACCAAACATGCTAGAAATGCTCAAATTGCGCAAATAAGCCTACTGTAAGAATTTTACAAACGTCTGACAAAAGTGAAAAATGTAAATTTCCAATTTCAACCAAACATGCTAGAAATGCTCTAATTGAGCTAATTAGCTTATTGTGAGAATATTACAAACGTCTGACAACACGGAAAAATGTAAATTTCTAATTTCAACTAAAAATGCTAGAAATGCTCCAATTGAGCTAATTAGCTTATTGTGAGAATATTGCAATTGTCTGACAAAAGTGAAAAATGTAAATTTCCAATTTCAACCAAACATGCTAGAAATGCTCCAATTGAGCTAATTAGCTTATTGTGAGAATACTACAAACGTCTGACAAAACTGAAAAATGTAAGTTTCCAATTTCAACCAAACATGCTAGAAATACTCCAATTGAGCTATTTAGCTTATTGAGAGAATATTGCAATTGTCTGACAAAACTGAAAAATGTAAATTTCCAATTTCAACCAAACATGCTAGAAATGCTCCAATTGAGCTAATTAGCTTATTGTGAGAATATTGCAATTGTCTGACAAAAGTGAAAAATGTAAATTTCCAATTTCAACCAAACATGCTAGAAATGCTCCAATTGAGCTAATTAGCTTATTGTGAGAATACTACAAACGTCTGACAAAACTGAAAAATGTAAATTTCCAATTTCAACCAAACATGCTAGAAATACTCCAATTGAGCTAATTAGCTTATTGAGAGAATATTGCAATTGTCTGACAAAACTGAAAAATGTAAATTTCCAATTTCAACCAAACATGCTAGAAATGCTCCAATTGAGCTAATTAGCTTATTGTGAGAATATTACAAACGTCTAACAAAATTGAAAAATGTAAATTTCCAATTTCAACCAAACATGCTAGAAATGCTCCAATCGAGCTAATTAGCTTATTGTGAGAATATTGCAATTGTCTGACAAAAGTGAAAAATGTAAATTTCCAATTTCAACCAAACATGCTAGAAATGCTCAAATTGCGCAAATAAGCCTACTGTAAGAATTTTACAAACGTCTGACAAAACTGAAAAATGTAAATTTCCAATTTCAACCAAACATGCTAGAAATGCTCCAATTGAGCTAATTAGCTGATTGTGAGAATATTACAAACGTTTGACGACACTGAAAAATGTAAATTTCTAATTTCAACCAAAAATGCTAGAAATGCTCCAAATGAGCTAATTAGCTTATTGAGAGAATATTGCAATTGTCTGACAAAAGTGAAAAATGTAAACTTCCAATTTCAACCAAACATGCTAGAAATGCTCCAATTGAGCTAATTCGCTTTTTGTGAGAATACTACAAACGTCTAACAAAACTGAAAAATGTAAATTTCCAATTTCAACCAAACATGCTAGAAATGCTCCAATTGAGCTAATCAGCTTATTGTGAGAATATCACAAACGTCTGACAAAAGTGAAAAATGTAAATTTCCAATTTCAACCAAACGTGCTAAAAATACTCCAATTGAGCTAATTAGCTTATTGTGAGAATATTACAAACGTCTGACAAAAGTGAAAAATGTAAAATTCCAATTTCAACCAAACATGCTAGAAATGGTCGAATTGAGCTAATTAGCTTATTGTGAGAATATTACAAACGTCTGACAAAACTGAAAAATGTAAATTTCCAATTTCAACCAAACATGCTAGAAATGCTCCAATTGAGCTAATTAGCTTATTGTGAGAATATTGCAATTGTCTGACAAAAGTGAAAAATGTAAATTTCCAATTTCAACCAAACATGCTGGAAATGCTCAAATTGCGCAAATAAGCCTACTGTAAGAATTTTACAAACGTCTGACAAAACTGAAAAATGTAAATTTCAAATTTCAACCAAACATGCTAGAAATGCTCCAATTGAGCTAATTCGCTTTTTGTGAGAATACTACAAACGTCTGACAAAACTGAAAAATGTAAATTTCCAATTTCAACCAAACATGCTAGAAATGCTCCAATTGAGCTAATTAGCTTATTGTGAGAATATTACAAACGTCTGACAAAAGTGAAAAATGTAAAATTCCAATTTCAACCAAACATGCTAGAAATGGTCCAATTGAGCTAATTAGCTTATTGTGAGAATATTACAAACGTCTGACAAAACTGAAAAATGTAAATTTCCAATTTCAACCAAACATGCTAGAAATGCTCCAATTGAGCTAATTAGCTTATTGTGAAAATATTGCAATTGTCTGACAAAAGTGAAAAATGTAAATTTCCAATTTCAACCAAACATGCTAGAAATGCTCCAATTGAGCTAATCAGCTTATTGTGGGAATATTACAAACGTCTGACAAAAGTGAAAAATGTAAATTTCCAATTTCAACCAAACATGCTAGAAATGCTCCAATTGAGCTAATTAGCTTATTGTGAGAATATTGCAATTGTCTGACAAAAGTGAAAAAATGTAAATTTCCAATTTCAACCAAACATGCTAGAAATGCTCCAATTGAGCTAATCAGCTTATTGTGGGAATATTACAAACGTCTGACAAAAGTGAAAAATGTAAATTTCCAATTTCAACCAAACATGCTAGAAATGATCCAATTGAGCAAATTAGCTTATTGTGAGAATATTACAAACGTCTGACAACACTGAAAAATGTAAATTTCCAATTTAAACCAAACATGCTAGAAATGATCCAATTGAGCAAATTAGCTTATTGTGAGAATATTACAAACGTCTGACAACACTGAAAAATGTAAATTTCCAATTTCAACCAAACATGCTAGAAATGCTCCAATTGAGCTAATTAGCTTATTGTGAGAATATTGCAATTGTCTGACAAAAGTGAAAAATGTAAATTTCCAATTTCAACCAAACATGCTGGAAATGCTCAAATTGCGCAAATAAGCCTACTGTAAGAATTTTACAAACGTCTGACAAAACTGAAAAATGTAAATTTCAAATTTCAACCAAACATGCTAGAAATGCTCCAATTGAGCTAATTAGCTTATTGTGAGAATATTACAAACGTCTGACAAAAGTGAAAAATGTAAATTTCCAATTTCAACCAAACATGCTAGAAATGCTCCAATTGAGCTAATTAGCTTATTGAGAGAATATTGCAATTGTTTGACAAAAGTGAAAAATGTAAATTTCCAATTTCAACCAAACGTGCTAGAAATGCTCCAATTGAGCTAATTAGCTTATTGTGAGAATATTACAAACGTCTGACAAAAGTGAAAAATGTAAAAGTCCAATTTCAACCAAACATGCTAGAAATGGTCAAATTGAGCTAATTAGCTTATTGTGAGAATATTACAAACGTCTGACAAAACTGAAAAATGTAAATTTCCAATTTCAACCAAACATGCTAGAAATGCTCCAATTGAGCTAATTAGCTTATTGTGAGAATATTGCAATTGTCTGACAAAAGTGAAAAATGTAAATTTCCAATTTCAACCAAACATGCTAGAAATGCTCCAATTGAGCTAATCAGCTTATTGTGGGAATATTACAAACGTCTGACAAAAGTGAAAAATGTAAATTTCCAATTTCAACCAAACATGCTAGAAATGCTCCAATTGAGCTAATTAGCTTATTGTGAGAATATTGCAATTGTCTGACAAAAGTGAAAAATGTAAATTTCCAATTTCAACCAAACATGCTAGAAATGCTCCAATTGAGCTAATCAGCTTATTGTGGGAATATTACAAACGTCTGACAAAAGTGAAAAATGTAAATTTCCAATTTCAACCAAACGTGCTAGAAATGCTCCAATTGAGCTAATTAGCTTATTGTGAGAATATTGCAATTGTCTGACAAAAGTGAAAAATGTAAATTTCCAATTTCAACCAAACATGCTAGAAATGCTCCAATTGAGCTAATTAGCTTATTGTGGGAATATTACAAACGTCTGACAAAAGTGAAAAATGTAAATTTCCAATTTCAACCAAACATGCTAGAGTTGCTCCAATTGAGCTAATTAGCTTATTGTGAGAATATTGCAATTGTCTGACAAAAGTGAAAATCGTAAATTTCCAATTTAAACCAAACATGCTAGAAATGATCCAATTGAGCAAATTAGCTTATTGTGAGAATATTACAAACGTCTGACAACACTGAAAAATGTAAATTTCCAATTTCAACCAAACATGCTAGAAATGCTCCAATTGAGCTAATTAGCTTATTGTGAGAATATTGCAATTGTCTAACAAAAGTGAAAAATGTAAATTTCCAATTTCAACCAAACATGCTAGAAATGCTCAAATTGCGCAAATAAGCCTACTGTAAGAATTTTACAAACGTCTGACAAAACTGAAAAATGTAAATTTCCAATTTCAACCAAACATGCTAGAAATGCTCCAATTGAGCTAATTAGCTGATTGTGAGAATATTACAAACGTTTGACGACACTGAAAAATGTAAATTTCTAAATTCAACCAAAAATGCTAGAAATGCTCCAAATGAGCTAATTAGCTTATTGAGAGAATATTGCAATTGTCTGACAAAAGTGAAAAATGTAAACTTCCAATTTCAACCAAACATGCTAGAAATGCTCCAATTGAGCTAATTCGCTTTTTGTGAGAATACTACAAACGTCTGACAAAACTGAAAAATGTAAATTTCCAATTTCAACCAAACATGCTAGAAATGCTCCAATTGAGCTAATTAGCTTATTGTGAGAATATTACAAACGTCTGACAAAAGTGAAAAATGTAAAATTCCAATTTCAACCAAACATGCTAGAAATGGTCCAATTGAGCTAATTAGCTTATTGTGAGAATATTACAAACGTCTGACAAAACTGAAAAATGTAAATTTCCAATTTCAACCAAACATGCTAGAAATGCTCCAATTGAGCTAATTAGCTTATTGTGAAAATATTGCAATTGTCTGACAAAAGTGAAAAATGTAAATTTCCAATTTCAACCAAACATGCTAGAAATGCTCCAATTGAGCTAATCAGCTTATTGTGGGAATATTACAAACGTCTGACAAAAGTGAAAAATGTAAATTTCCAATTTCAACCAAACATGCTAGAAATGCTCCAATTGAGCTAATTAGCTTATTGTGAGAATATTGTAATTGTCTGACAAAAGTGAAAAATGTAAATTTCCAATTTCAACCAAACATGCTAGAAATGCTCAAATTGCGCAAATAAGCCTACTGTAAGAATTTTACAAACGTCTGACAAAACTGAAAAATGTAAATTTCCAATTTCAACCAAACATGCTAGAAATGCTCTAATTGAGCTAATTAGCTTATTGTGAGAATATTACAAACGTCTGACAACAATGAAAAATGTAAATTTCTAATTTCAACCAAAAATGCTAGAAATGCTCCAATTGAGCTAATTAGCTTATTGTGAGAATATTGCAATTGTCTGACAAAAGTGAAAAATGTAAATTTCCAATTTCAACCAAACATGCTAGAAATGCTCCAATTGAGCTAATTAGCTTATTGTGAGAATACTACAAACGTCTGACAAAACTGAAAAATGTAAGTTTCCAATTTCAACCAAACATGCTAGAAATACTCCAATTGAGCTATTTAGCTTATTGAGAGAATATTGCAATTGTCTGACAAAACTGAAAAATGTAAATTTCCAATTTCAACCAAACATGCTAGAAATGCTCCAATTGAGCTAATTAGCTTATTGTGAGAATATTACAAACGTCTAACAAAATTGAAAAATGTAAATTTCCAATTTCAACCAAACATGCTAGAAATGCTCCAATTGAGCTAATTAGCTTATTGTGAGAATATTGCAATTGTCTGACAAAAGTGAAAAATGTAAATTTCCAATTTCAACCAAACATGCTAGAAATGCTCCAATTGAGCTAATTAGCTTATTGTGAGAATACTACAAACGTCTGACAAAACTGAAAAATGTAAATTTCCAATTTCAACCAAACATGCTAGAAATACTCCAATTGAGCTAATTAGCTTATTGAGAGAATATTGCAATTGTCTGACAAAACTGAAAAATGTAAATTTCCAATTTCAACCAAACATGCTAGAAATGCTCCAATTGAGCTAATTAGCTTATTGTGAGAATATTGCAATGGTCTGACAAAAGTGAAAAATGTAAATTTCCAATTTCAACCAAACATGCTAGAAATGCTCAAATTGAGCTAATTGGCTTATTGTGAGATTTTTACAAACGTCTGACAACACTGAAAAATGTAAATTTCCAATTTCAACCAAACATGCTAGAAATGCTCCAATTGAGCTAATTAGCTTATTGTGAGAATATTACAAACGTCTGACAACACTGAAAAATGTAAATTTCTAATTTCAACCAAACATGCTAGAAATGCTCCAATTGAGCTAATTAGCTTATTGTGAGAATACTACAAACGTCTGACAAAACTGAAAAATGTAAATTTCCAATTTCAACCAAACATGCTAGAAATGCTCCAATTGAGCTAATTAGCTTATTGAGATAATATTGCAATTGTCTGACAAAAGTGAAAAATGTAAACTTCCAATTTCAACCAAACATGCTAGAAATACTCCAATTGAGCTAATTAGCTTATTGTGAGAATATTGCAATTGTCTGACAAAAGTGAAAAATGTAAATTTCCAATTTCAACCAAACATGCTAGAAATGCTCCAATTGAGCTAATTAGCTTATTGTGAGAATATTACAAACGTCTAACAAAATTGAAAAATGTAAATTTCCAATTTCAACCAAACATGCTAGAAATGCTCCAATTGAGCTAATTAGCTTATTGTGAGAATATTGCAATTGTCTGACAAAAGTGAAAAATGTAAATTTCCAATTTCAACCAAACATGCTAGAAATGCTCAAATTGCGCAAATAAGCCTACTGTAAGAATTTTACAAACGTCTGACAAAACTGAAAAATGTAAACTTCCAATTTCAACCAAACATGCTAGAAATGCTCCAATTGAGCTAATTAGCTGATTGTGAGAATATTACAAACGTTTGACGACACTGAAAAATGTAAATTTCTAATTTCAACCAAAAATGCTAGAAATGCTCCTAATGAGCTAATTAGCTTATTGAGAGAATATTGCAATTGTCTGACAAAAGTGAAAAATGTAAACTTCCAATTTCAACCAAACATGCTAGAAATGCTCCAATTGAGCTAATTCGCTTTTTGTGAGAATACTACAAACGTCTGACAAAACTGGAAAATGTAAATTTCCAATTTCAACCAAACATGCTAGAAATGCTCCAATTGAGCTAATTAGCTTATTGTGAGAATATCACAAACGTCTGACAAAAGTGAAAAATGTAAATTTCCAATTTCAACCAAACGTGCTAAAAATACTCCAATTGAGCTAATTAGCTTATTGTGAGAATATTACAAACGTCTGACAAAAGTGAAAAATGTAAAATTCCAATTTCAACCAAACATGCTAGAAATGGTCCAATTGAGCTAATTAGCTTATTGTGAGAATATTACAAACGTCTGACAAAACTGAAAAATGTAAATTTCTAATTTCAACCAAAAATGCTAGAAATGCTCCAAATGAGCTAATTAGCTTATTGAGAGAATATTGCAATTGTCTGACAAAAGTGAAAAATGTAAACTTCCAATTTCAACCAAACATGCTAGAAATGCTCCAATTGAGCTAATTCGCTTTTTGTGAGAATACTACAAACGTCTGACAAAACTGAAAAATGTAAATTTCCAATTTCAACCAAACATGCTAGAAATGCTCCAATTGAGCTAATTAGCTTATTGTGAGAATATCACAAACGTCTGACAAAAGTGAAAAATGTAAATTTCCAATTTCAACCAAACATGCTAGAAATGGTCGAATTGAGCTAATTAGCTTATTGTGAGAATATTACAAACGTCTGACAAAACTGAAAAATGTAAATTTCCAATTTCAACCAAACATGCTAGAAATGCTCCAATTGAGCTAATTAGCTTATTGTGAGAATATTGCAATTGTCTGACAAAAGTGAAAAATGTAAATTTCCAATTTCAACCAAACATGCTAGAAATGCTCCAATTGAGCTAATTAGCTTATTGTGAGAATATTGCAATTGTCTGACAAAAGTCAAAAATGTAAATTTCCAATTTCAACCAAACATGCTAGAAATGCTCAAATTGCGCAAATAAGCCTACTGTAAGAATTTTACAAACGTCTGACAAAAGTGAAAAATGTAAATTTCCAATTTCAACCAAACATGCTAGAAATGCTCAAATTGCGCAAATAAGCCTACTGTAAGAATTTTACAAACGTCTGACAAAACTGAAAAATGTAAACTTCCAATTTCAACCAAACATGCTAGAAATGCTCCAATTGAGCTAATTAGCTGATTGTGAGAATATTACAAACGTTTGACGACACTGAAAAATGTAAATTTCTAATTTCAACCAAAAATGCTAGAAATGCTCCTAATGAGCTAATTAGCTTATTGAGAGAATATTGCAATTGTCTGACAAAAGTGAAAAATGTAAATTTCTAATTTCAACCAAAAATGCTAGAAATGCTCCAAATGAGCTAATTAGCTTATTGAGAGAATATTGCAATTGTCTGACAAAAGTGAAAAATGTAAACTTCCAATTTCAACCAAACATGCTAGAAATGCTCCAATTGAGCTAATTCGCTTTTTGTGAGAATACTACAAACGTCTGACAAAACTGAAAAATGTAAATTTCCAATTTCAACCAAACATGCTAGAAATGCTCCAATTGAGCTAATTAGCTTATTGTGAGAATATCACAAACGTCTGACAAAAGTGAAAAATGTAAATTTCCAATTTCAACCAAACATGCTAGAAATGGTCGAATTGAGCTAATTAGCTTATTGTGAGAATATTACAAACGTCTGACAAAACTGAAAAATGTAAATTTCCAATTTCAACCAAACATGCTAGAAATGCTCCAATTGAGCTAATTAGCTTATTGTGAGAATATTGCAATTGTCTGACAAAAGTGAAAAATGTAAATTTCCAATTTCAACCAAACATGCTAGAAATGCTCCAATTGAGCTAATTAGCTTATTGTGAGAATATTGCAATTGTCTGACAAAAGTCAAAAATGTAAATTTCCAATTTCAACCAAACATGCTAGAAATGCTCAAATTGCGCAAATAAGCCTACTGTAAGAATTTTACAAACGTCTGACAAAAGTGAAAAATGTAAATTTCCAATTTCAACCAAACATGCTAGAAATGCTCTAATTGAGCTAATTAGCTTATTGTGAGAATATTACAAACGTCTGACAACACGGAAAAATGTAAATTTCTAATTTCAACTAAAAATGCTAGAAATGCTCCAATTGAGCTAATTAGCTTATTGTGAGAATATTGCAATTGTCTGACAAAAGTGAAAAATGTAAATTTCCAATTTCAACCAAACATGCTAGAAATGCTCCAATTGAGCTAATTAGCTTATTGTGAGAATACTACAAACGTCTGACAAAACTGAAAAATGTAAGTTTCCAATTTCAACCAAACATGCTAGAAATACTCCAATTGAGCTATTTAGCTTATTGAGAGAATATTGCAATTGTCTGACAAAACTGAAAAATGTAAATTTCCAATTTCAACCAAACATGCTAGAAATGCTCCAATTGAGCTAATTAGCTTATTGTGAGAATATTGCAATTGTCTGACAAAAGTGAAAAATGTAAATTTCCAATTTCAACCAAACATGCTAGAAATGCTCCAATTGAGCTAATTAGCTTATTGTGAGAATACTACAAACGTCTGACAAAACTGAAAAATGTAAATTTCCAATTTCAACCAAACATGCTAGAAATACTCCAATTGAGCTAATTAGCTTATTGAGAGAATATTGCAATTGTCTGACAAAACTGAAAAATGTAAATTTCCAATTTCAACCAAACATGCTAGAAATGCTCCAATTGAGCTAATTAGCTTATTGTGAGAATATTACAAACGTCTAACAAAATTGAAAAATGTAAATTTCCAATTTCAACCAAACATGCTAGAAATGCTCCAATCGAGCTAATTAGCTTATTGTGAGAATATTGCAATTGTCTGACAAAAGTGAAAAATGTAAATTTCCAATTTCAACCAAACATGCTAGAAATGCTCAAATTGCGCAAATAAGCCTACTGTAAGAATTTTACAAACGTCTGACAAAACTGAAAAATGTAAATTTCCAATTTCAACCAAACATGCTAGAAATGCTCCAATTGAGCTAATTAGCTGATTGTGAGAATATTACAAACGTTTGACGACACTGAAAAATGTAAATTTCTAATTTCAACCAAAAATGCTAGAAATGCTCCAAATGAGCTAATTAGCTTATTGAGAGAATATTGCAATTGTCTGACAAAAGTGAAAAATGTAAACTTCCAATTTCAACCAAACATGCTAGAAATGCTCCAATTGAGCTAATTCGCTTTTTGTGAGAATACTACAAACGTCTAACAAAACTGAAAAATGTAAATTTCCAATTTCAACCAAACATGCTAGAAATGCTCCAATTGAGCTAATTAGCTTATTGTGAGAATATCACAAACGTCTGACAAAAGTGAAAAATGTAAATTTCCAATTTCAACCAAACGTGCTAAAAATACTCCAATTGAGCTAATTAGCTTATTGTGAGAATATTACAAACGTCTGACAAAAGTGAAAAATGTAAAATTCCAATTTCAACCAAACATGCTAGAAATGGTCGAATTGAGCTAATTAGCTTATTGTGAGAATATTACAAACGTCTGACAAAACTGAAAAATGTAAATTTCCAATTTCAACCAAACATGCTAGAAATGCTCCAATTGAGCTAATTAGCTTATTGTGAGAATATTGCAATTGTCTGACAAAAGTGAAAAATGTAAATTTCCAATTTCAACCAAACATGCTGGAAATGCTCAAATTGCGCAAATAAGCCTACTGTAAGAATTTTACAAACGTCTGACAAAACTGAAAAATGTAAATTTCAAATTTCAACCAAACATGCTAGAAATGCTCCAATTGAGCTAATTCGCTTTTTGTGAGAATACTACAAACGTCTGACAAAACTGAAAAATGTAAATTTCCAATTTCAACCAAACATGCTAGAAATGCTCCAATTGAGCTAATTAGCTTATTGTGAGAATATTACAAACGTCTGACAAAAGTGAAAAATGTAAAATTCCAATTTCAACCAAACATGCTAGAAATGGTCCAATTGAGCTAATTAGCTTATTGTGAGAATATTACAAACGTCTGACAAAACTGAAAAATGTAAATTTCCAATTTCAACCAAACATGCTAGAAATGCTCCAATTGAGCTAATTAGCTTATTGTGAAAATATTGCAATTGTCTGACAAAAGTGAAAAATGTAAATTTCCAATTTCAACCAAACATGCTAGAAATGCTCCAATTGAGCTAATCAGCTTATTGTGGGAATATTACAAACGTCTGACAAAAGTGAAAAATGTAAATTTCCAATTTCAACCAAACATGCTAGAAATGCTCCAATTGAGCTAATTAGCTTATTGTGAGAATATTGCAATTGTCTGACAAAAGTGAAAAAATGTAAATTTCCAATTTCAACCAAACATGCTAGAAATGCTCCAATTGAGCTAATCAGCTTATTGTGGGAATATTACAAACGTCTGACAAAAGTGAAAAATGTAAATTTCCAATTTCAACCAAACATGCTAGAAATGATCCAATTGAGCAAATTAGCTTATTGTGAGAATATTACAAACGTCTGACAACACTGAAAAATGTAAATTTCCAATTTAAACCAAACATGCTAGAAATGATCCAATTGAGCAAATTAGCTTATTGTGAGAATATTACAAACGTCTGACAACACTGAAAAATGTAAATTTCCAATTTCAACCAAACATGCTAGAAATGCTCCAATTGAGCTAATTAGCTTATTGTGAGAATATTGCAATTGTCTGACAAAAGTGAAAAATGTAAATTTCCAATTTCAACCAAACATGCTGGAAATGCTCAAATTGCGCAAATAAGCCTACTGTAAGAATTTTACAAACGTCTGACAAAACTGAAAAATGTAAATTTCAAATTTCAACCAAACATGCTAGAAATGCTCCAATTGAGCTAATTAGCTTATTGTGAGAATATTACAAACGTCTGACAAAAGTGAAAAATGTAAATTTCCAATTTCAACCAAACATGCTAGAAATGCTCCAATTGAGCTAATTAGCTTATTGAGAGAATATTGCAATTGTTTGACAAAAGTGAAAAATGTAAATTTCCAATTTCAACCAAACGTGCTAGAAATGCTCCAATTGAGCTAATTAGCTTATTGTGAGAATATTACAAACGTCTGACAAAAGTGAAAAATGTAAAAGTCCAATTTCAACCAAACATGCTAGAAATGGTCAAATTGAGCTAATTAGCTTATTGTGAGAATATTACAAACGTCTGACAAAACTGAAAAATGTAAATTTCCAATTTCAACCAAACATGCTAGAAATGCTCCAATTGAGCTAATTAGCTTATTGTGAGAATATTGCAATTGTCTGACAAAAGTGAAAAATGTAAATTTCCAATTTCAACCAAACATGCTAGAAATGCTCCAATTGAGCTAATCAGCTTATTGTGGGAATATTACAAACGTCTGACAAAAGTGAAAAATGTAAATTTCCAATTTCAACCAAACATGCTAGAAATGCTCCAATTGAGCTAATTAGCTTATTGTGAGAATATTGCAATTGTCTGACAAAAGTGAAAAATGTAAATTTCCAATTTCAACCAAACATGCTAGAAATGCTCCAATTGAGCTAATCAGCTTATTGTGGGAATATTACAAACGTCTGACAAAAGTGAAAAATGTAAATTTCCAATTTCAACCAAACGTGCTAGAAATGCTCCAATTGAGCTAATTAGCTTATTGTGAGAATATTGCAATTGTCTGACAAAAGTGAAAAATGTAAATTTCCAATTTCAACCAAACATGCTAGAAATGCTCCAATTGAGCTAATTAGCTTATTGTGGGAATATTACAAACGTCTGACAAAAGTGAAAAATGTAAATTTCCAATTTCAACCAAACATGCTAGAGTTGCTCCAATTGAGCTAATTAGCTTATTGTGAGAATATTGCAATTGTCTGACAAAAGTGAAAATCGTAAATTTCCAATTTAAACCAAACATGCTAGAAATGATCCAATTGAGCAAATTAGCTTATTGTGAGAATATTACAAACGTCTGACAACACTGAAAAATGTAAATTTCCAATTTCAACCAAACATGCTAGAAATGCTCCAATTGAGCTAATTAGCTTATTGTGAGAATATTGCAATTGTCTAACAAAAGTGAAAAATGTAAATTTCCAATTTCAACCAAACATGCTAGAAATGCTCAAATTGCGCAAATAAGCCTACTGTAAGAATTTTACAAACGTCTGACAAAACTGAAAAATGTAAATTTCCAATTTCAACCAAACATGCTAGAAATGCTCCAATTGAGCTAATTAGCTGATTGTGAGAATATTACAAACGTTTGACGACACTGAAAAATGTAAATTTCTAAATTCAACCAAAAATGCTAGAAATGCTCCAAATGAGCTAATTAGCTTATTGAGAGAATATTGCAATTGTCTGACAAAAGTGAAAAATGTAAACTTCCAATTTCAACCAAACATGCTAGAAATGCTCCAATTGAGCTAATTCGCTTTTTGTGAGAATACTACAAACGTCTGACAAAACTGAAAAATGTAAATTTCCAATTTCAACCAAACATGCTAGAAATGCTCCAATTGAGCTAATTAGCTTATTGTGAGAATATTACAAACGTCTGACAAAAGTGAAAAATGTAAAATTCCAATTTCAACCAAACATGCTAGAAATGGTCCAATTGAGCTAATTAGCTTATTGTGAGAATATTACAAACGTCTGACAAAACTGAAAAATGTAAATTTCCAATTTCAACCAAACATGCTAGAAATGCTCCAATTGAGCTAATTAGCTTATTGTGAAAATATTGCAATTGTCTGACAAAAGTGAAAAATGTAAATTTCCAATTTCAACCAAACATGCTAGAAATGCTCCAATTGAGCTAATCAGCTTATTGTGGGAATATTACAAACGTCTGACAAAAGTGAAAAATGTAAATTTCCAATTTCAACCAAACATGCTAGAAATGCTCCAATTGAGCTAATTAGCTTATTGTGAGAATATTGTAATTGTCTGACAAAAGTGAAAAATGTAAATTTCCAATTTCAACCAAACATGCTAGAAATGCTCAAATTGCGCAAATAAGCCTACTGTAAGAATTTTACAAACGTCTGACAAAACTGAAAAATGTAAATTTCCAATTTCAACCAAACATGCTAGAAATGCTCTAATTGAGCTAATTAGCTTATTGTGAGAATATTACAAACGTCTGACAACAATGAAAAATGTAAATTTCTAATTTCAACCAAAAATGCTAGAAATGCTCCAATTGAGCTAATTAGCTTATTGTGAGAATATTGCAATTGTCTGACAAAAGTGAAAAATGTAAATTTCCAATTTCAACCAAACATGCTAGAAATGCTCCAATTGAGCTAATTAGCTTATTGTGAGAATACTACAAACGTCTGACAAAACTGAAAAATGTAAGTTTCCAATTTCAACCAAACATGCTAGAAATACTCCAATTGAGCTATTTAGCTTATTGAGAGAATATTGCAATTGTCTGACAAAACTGAAAAATGTAAATTTCCAATTTCAACCAAACATGCTAGAAATGCTCCAATTGAGCTAATTAGCTTATTGTGAGAATATTACAAACGTCTAACAAAATTGAAAAATGTAAATTTCCAATTTCAACCAAACATGCTAGAAATGCTCCAATTGAGCTAATTAGCTTATTGTGAGAATATTGCAATTGTCTGACAAAAGTGAAAAATGTAAATTTCCAATTTCAACCAAACATGCTAGAAATGCTCCAATTGAGCTAATTAGCTTATTGTGAGAATACTACAAACGTCTGACAAAACTGAAAAATGTAAATTTCCAATTTCAACCAAACATGCTAGAAATACTCCAATTGAGCTAATTAGCTTATTGAGAGAATATTGCAATTGTCTGACAAAACTGAAAAATGTAAATTTCCAATTTCAACCAAACATGCTAGAAATGCTCCAATTGAGCTAATTAGCTTATTGTGAGAATATTGCAATGGTCTGACAAAAGTGAAAAATGTAAATTTCCAATTTCAACCAAACATGCTAGAAATGCTCAAATTGAGCTAATTGGCTTATTGTGAGATTTTTACAAACGTCTGACAACACTGAAAAATGTAAATTTCCAATTTCAACCAAACATGCTAGAAATGCTCCAATTGAGCTAATTAGCTTATTGTGAGAATATTACAAACGTCTGACAACACTGAAAAATGTAAATTTCTAATTTCAACCAAACATGCTAGAAATGCTCCAATTGAGCTAATTAGCTTATTGTGAGAATACTACAAACGTCTGACAAAACTGAAAAATGTAAATTTCCAATTTCAACCAAACATGCTAGAAATGCTCCAATTGAGCTAATTAGCTTATTGAGATAATATTGCAATTGTCTGACAAAAGTGAAAAATGTAAACTTCCAATTTCAACCAAACATGCTAGAAATACTCCAATTGAGCTAATTAGCTTATTGTGAGAATATTGCAATTGTCTGACAAAAGTGAAAAATGTAAATTTCCAATTTCAACCAAACATGCTAGAAATGCTCCAATTGAGCTAATTAGCTTATTGTGAGAATATTACAAACGTCTAACAAAATTGAAAAATGTAAATTTCCAATTTCAACCAAACATGCTAGAAATGCTCCAATTGAGCTAATTAGCTTATTGTGAGAATATTGCAATTGTCTGACAAAAGTGAAAAATGTAAATTTCCAATTTCAACCAAACATGCTAGAAATGCTCAAATTGCGCAAATAAGCCTACTGTAAGAATTTTACAAACGTCTGACAAAACTGAAAAATGTAAACTTCCAATTTCAACCAAACATGCTAGAAATGCTCCAATTGAGCTAATTAGCTGATTGTGAGAATATTACAAACGTTTGACGACACTGAAAAATGTAAATTTCTAATTTCAACCAAAAATGCTAGAAATGCTCCTAATGAGCTAATTAGCTTATTGAGAGAATATTGCAATTGTCTGACAAAAGTGAAAAATGTAAACTTCCAATTTCAACCAAACATGCTAGAAATGCTCCAATTGAGCTAATTCGCTTTTTGTGAGAATACTACAAACGTCTGACAAAACTGGAAAATGTAAATTTCCAATTTCAACCAAACATGCTAGAAATGCTCCAATTGAGCTAATTAGCTTATTGTGAGAATATCACAAACGTCTGACAAAAGTGAAAAATGTAAATTTCCAATTTCAACCAAACGTGCTAAAAATACTCCAATTGAGCTAATTAGCTTATTGTGAGAATATTACAAACGTCTGACAAAAGTGAAAAATGTAAAATTCCAATTTCAACCAAACATGCTAGAAATGGTCCAATTGAGCTAATTAGCTTATTGTGAGAATATTACAAACGTCTGACAAAACTGAAAAATGTAAATTTCTAATTTCAACCAAAAATGCTAGAAATGCTCCAAATGAGCTAATTAGCTTATTGAGAGAATATTGCAATTGTCTGACAAAAGTGAAAAATGTAAACTTCCAATTTCAACCAAACATGCTAGAAATGCTCCAATTGAGCTAATTCGCTTTTTGTGAGAATACTACAAACGTCTGACAAAACTGAAAAATGTAAATTTCCAATTTCAACCAAACATGCTAGAAATGCTCCAATTGAGCTAATTAGCTTATTGTGAGAATATCACAAACGTCTGACAAAAGTGAAAAATGTAAATTTCCAATTTCAACCAAACATGCTAGAAATGGTCGAATTGAGCTAATTAGCTTATTGTGAGAATATTACAAACGTCTGACAAAACTGAAAAATGTAAATTTCCAATTTCAACCAAACATGCTAGAAATGCTCCAATTGAGCTAATTAGCTTATTGTGAGAATATTGCAATTGTCTGACAAAAGTGAAAAATGTAAATTTCCAATTTCAACCAAACATGCTAGAAATGCTCCAATTGAGCTAATTAGCTTATTGTGAGAATATTGCAATTGTCTGACAAAAGTCAAAAATGTAAATTTCCAATTTCAACCAAACATGCTAGAAATGCTCAAATTGCGCAAATAAGCCTACTGTAAGAATTTTACAAACGTCTGACAAAAGTGAAAAATGTAAATTTCCAATTTCAACCAAACATGCTAGAAATGCTCTAATTGAGCTAATTAGCTTATTGTGAGAATATTACAAACGTCTGACAACACGGAAAAATGTAAATTTCTAATTTCAACCAAAAATGCTAGAAATGCTCCAATTGAGCTAATTAGCTTATTGTGAGAATATTGCAATTGTCTGACAAAAGTGAAAAATGTAAATTTCCAATTTCAACCAAACATGCTAGAAATGCTCCAATTGAGCTAATTAGCTTATTGTGAGAATACTACAAACGTCTGACAAAACTGAAAAATGTAAGTTTCCAATTTCAACCAAACATGCTAGAAATACTCCAATTGAGCTATTTAGCTTATTGAGAGAATATTGCAATTGTCTGACAAAACTGAAAAATGTAAATTTCCAATTTCAACCAAACATGCTAGAAATGCTCCAATTGAGCTAATTAGCTTATTGTGAGAATATTGCAATTGTCTGACAAAAGTGAAAAATGTAAATTTCCAATTTCAACCAAACATGCTAGAAATGCTCCAATTGAGCTAATTAGCTTATTGTGAGAATACTACAAACGTCTGACAAAACTGAAAAATGTAAATTTCCAATTTCAACCAAACATGCTAGAAATACTCCAATTGAGCTAATTAGCTTATTGAGAGAATATTGCAATTGTCTGACAAAACTGAAAAATGTAAATTTCCAATTTCAACCAAACATGCTAGAAATGCTCCAATTGAGCTAATTAGCTTATTGTGAGAATATTACAAACGTCTAACAAAATTGAAAAATGTAAATTTCCAATTTCAACCAAACATGCTAGAAATGCTCCAATCGAGCTAATTAGCTTATTGTGAGAATATTGCAATTGTCTGACAAAAGTGAAAAATGTAAATTTCCAATTTCAACCAAACATGCTAGAAATGCTCAAATTGCGCAAATAAGCCTACTGTAAGAATTTTACAAACGTCTGACAAAACTGAAAAATGTAAATTTCCAATTTCAACCAAACATGCTAGAAATGCTCCAATTGAGCTAATTAGCTGATTGTGAGAATATTACAAACGTTTGACGACACTGAAAAATGTAAATTTCTAATTTCAACCAAAAATGCTAGAAATGCTCCAAATGAGCTAATTAGCTTATTGAGAGAATATTGCAATTGTCTGACAAAAGTGAAAAATGTAAACTTCCAATTTCAACCAAACATGCTAGAAATGCTCCAATTGAGCTAATTCGCTTTTTGTGAGAATACTACAAACGTCTAACAAAACTGAAAAATGTAAATTTCCAATTTCAACCAAACATGCTAGAAATGCTCCAATTGAGCTAATTAGCTTATTGTGAGAATATCACAAACGTCTGACAAAAGTGAAAAATGTAAATTTCCAATTTCAACCAAACGTGCTAAAAATACTCCAATTGAGCTAATTAGCTTATTGTGAGAATATTACAAACGTCTGACAAAAGTGAAAAATGTAAAATTCCAATTTCAACCAAACATGCTAGAAATGGTCGAATTGAGCTAATTAGCTTATTGTGAGAATATTACAAACGTCTGACAAAACTGAAAAATGTAAATTTCCAATTTCAACCAAACATGCTAGAAATGCTCCAATTGAGCTAATTAGCTTATTGTGAGAATATTGCAATTGTCTGACAAAAGTGAAAAATGTAAATTTCCAATTTCAACCAAACATGCTAGAAATGCTCCAATTGAGCTAATCAGCTTATTGTGGGAATATTACAAACGTCTGACAAAAGTGAAAAATGTAAATTTCCAATTTCAACCAAACATGCTAGAAATGCTCCAATTGAGCTAATTAGCTTATTGTGAGAATATTGCAATTGTCTGACAAAAGTCAAAAATGTAAATTTCCAATTTCAACCAAACATGCTAGAAATGCTCAAATTGCGCAAATAAGCCTACTGTAAGAATTTTACACACGTCTGACAAAACTGAAAAATGTAAATTTCCAATTGCAACCAAACATGCCAGAAATGCTCTAATTGAGCTAATTAGCTTATTGTGAGAATATTACAAACGTCTGACAAAAGTGAAAAATGTAAATTTCCAATTTCAACCAAACATGCTAGAAATGCTCCAATTGAGCTAATTAGCTTATTGAGAGAATATTGCAATTGTTTGACAAAAGTGAAAAATGTAAATTTCCAATTTCAACCAAACGTGCTAGAAATGCTCCAATTGAGCTAATTAGCTTATTGTGAGAATATTACAAACGTCTGACAAAAGTGAAAAATGTAAATTTCCAATTTCAACCAAACATGCTAGAAATGCTCCAATTGAGCTAATTAGCTTATTGTGAGAATATTGCAAACGTCTGACAAAAGTGAAAAATGTAAACTTCCAATTTCAACCAAACATGCTAGAAATGCTCCAATTGAGCTAATTAGCTTATTGTGGGAATATTACAAACGTCTGACAAAAGTGAAAAATGTAAATTTCCAATTTCAACCAAACATGCTAGAATTGCTCCAATTGAGCTAATTAGCTTATTGTGAGAATATTGCAATTGTCTGACAAAAGTGAAAAATTTAAATTTCCAATTTCAACCAAACATGCTAGAAATGCTCCAATTGAGCTAATTAGCTTATTGTGAGAATATTACAAACGTCTGACAACACTGAAAAATGTAAATTTCCAATTTCAACCAAACATGCTAGAAATGCTCCAATTGAGCTAATTAGCTTATTGTGAGAATATTGCAATTGTCTGACAAAAGTGAAAAATGTAAATTTCCAATTTCAACCAAACATGCTAGAAATGCTCAAATTGCGCAAATAAGCCTACTGTAAGAATTTTACAAACGTCTGACAAAAGTGAAAAATGTAAATTTTCAATTTCAACCAAACATGCTAGGAATGCTCCAATTGAGCTAATTAGCTTATTGTGAGAATATTACAAACGTCTGACAACACTGAAAAATGTAAATTTCTAATTTCAGCCAAAAATACTAGAAATGCTCCAAATGAGCTAATTAGCTTATTGAGAGAATATTGCAATTGTCTGACAAAAGTGAAAAATGTAAACTTCCAATTTCAACCAAACATGCTAGAAATGCTCCAATTGAGCTAATTAGCTTATTGTGAGAAAACTACAAACGTCTGACAAAACTGAAAAATGTAAATTTCCAATTTCAACCAAACATGCTAGAAATGCTCCAATTGAGCTAATTAGCTTATTGTGAGAATACTACAAACGTCTGACAAAACTGAAAAATGTAAAATTCCAATTTCAACCAAACATGCTAGAAATACTCCAATTGAGCTAATTAGCTTATTGAGAGAATATTGCAATTGTCTGACAAAACTGAAAAATGTAAATTTCCAATTTCAACCAAACATGCTAGAAATGCTCCAATTGAGCTAATTAGCTTATTGTGAGAATATTACAAACGTCTAACAAAATTGAAAAATGTAAATTTCTAATTTCAACCAAACATGCTAGAAATGCTCCAATCGAGCTAATTAGCTTATTGTGAGAATATTGCAATTGTCTGACAAAAGTGAAAAATGTAAATTTCCAATTTCAACCAAACATGCTAGAAATGCTCAAATTGCGCAAATAAGCCTACTGTAAGAATTTTACAAACGTCTGACAAAACTGAAAAATGTAAATTTCCAATTTCAACCAAACATGCTAGAAATGCTCCAATTGAGCTAATTAGCTGATTGTGAGAATATTACAAACGTTTGACGACACTGAAAAATGTAAATTTCTAATTTCAACCAAAAATGCTAGAAATGCTCCAAATGAGCTAATTAGCTTATTGAGAGAATATTGCAATTGTCTGACAAAAGTGAAAAATGTAAACATCCAATTTCAACCAAACATGCTAGAAATGCTCCAATTGAGCTAATTCGCTTTTTGTGAGAATACTACAAACGTCTAACAAAACTGAAAAATGTAAATTTCCAATTTCAACCAAACATGCTAGAAATGCTCCAATTGAGCTAATTAGCTTATTGTGAGAATATCACAAACGTCTGACAAAAGTGAAAAATGTAAATTTCCAATTTCAACCAAACGTGCTAAAAATACTCCAATTGAGCTAATTAGCTTATTGTGAGAATATTACAAACGTCTGACAAAAGTGAAAAATGTAAAATTCCAATTTCAACCAAACATGCTAGAAATGGTCGAATTGAGCTAATTAGCTTATTGTGAGAATATTACAAACGTCTGACAAAACTGAAAAATGTAAATTTCCAATTTCAACCAAACATGCTAGAAATGCTCCAATTGAGCTAATTAGCTTATTGTGAGAATATTGCAATTGTCTGACAAAAGTGAAAAATGTAAATTTCCAATTTCAACCAAACATGCTAGAAATGCTCCAATTGAGCTAATCAGCTTATTGTGGGAATATTACAAACGTCTGACAAAAGTGAAAAATGTAAATTTCCAATTTCAACCAAACATGCTAGAAATGCTCCAATTGAGCTAATTAGCTTATTGTGAGAATATTGCAATTGTCTGACAAAAGTCAAAAATGTAAATTTCCAATTTCAACCAAACATGCTAGAAATGCTCAAATTGCGCAAATAAGCCTACTGTAAGAATTTTACAAACGTCTGACAAAACTGAAAAATGTAAATTTCCAATTTCAACCAAACATGCCAGAAATGCTCTAATTGAGCTAATTAGCTTATTGTGAGAATATTACAAACGTCTGACAAAAGTGAAAAATGTAAATTTCCAATTTCAACCAAACATGCTAGAAATGCTCCAATTGAGCTAATTAGCTTATTGAGAGAATATTGCAATTGTTTGACAAAAGTGAAAAATGTAAATTTCCAATTTCAACCAAACGTGCTAGAAATGCTCCAATTGAGCTAATTAGCTTATTGTGAGAATATTACAAACGTCTGACAAAAGTGAAAAATGTAAATTTCCAATTTCAACCAAACATGCTAGAAATGCTCCAATTGAGCTAATTAGCTTATTGTGAGAATATTGCAAACGTCTGACAAAAGTGAAAAATGTAAACTTCCAATTTCAACCAAACATGCTAGAAATGCTCCAATTGAGCTAATTAGCTTATTGTGGGAATATTACAAACGTCTGACAAAAGTGAAAAATGTAAATTTCCAATTTCAACCAAACATGCTAGAATTGCTCCAATTGAGCTAATTAGCTTATTGTGAGAATATTGCAATTGTCTGACAAAAGTGAAAAATTTAAATTTCCAATTTCAACCAAACATGCTAGAAATGCTCCAATTGAGCTAATTAGCTTATTGTGAGAATATTACAAACGTCTGACAACACTGAAAAATGTAAATTTCCAATTTCAACCAAACATGCTAGAAATGCTCCAATTGAGCTAATTAGCTTATTGTGAGAATATTGCAATTGTCTGACAAAAGTGAAAAATGTAAATTTCCAATTTCAACCAAACATGCTAGAAATGCTCAAATTGCGCAAATAAGCCTACTGTAAGAATTTTACAAACGTCTGACAAAAGTGAAAAATGTAAATTTTCAATTTCAACCAAACATGCTAGGAATGCTCCAATTGAGCTAATTAGCTTATTGTGAGAATATTACAAACGTCTGACAACACTGAAAAATGTAAATTTCTAATTTCAGCCAAAAATACTAGAAATGCTCCAAATGAGCTAATTAGCTTATTGAGAGAATATTGCAATTGTCTGACAAAAGTGAAAAATGTAAACTTCCAATTTCAACCAAACATGCTAGAAATGCTCCAATTGAGCTAATTAGCTTATTGTGAGAAAACTACAAACGTCTGACAAAACTGAAAAATGTAAATTTCCAATTTCAACCAAACATGCTAGAAATGCTCCAATTGAGCTAATTAGCTTATTGTGAGAATATTACAAACGTCTGACAACACTGAAAAATGTAAATTTCCAATTTCAACCAAACATGCTAGAAATGCTCCAATTGAGCTAATTAGCTTATTGTGAGAACATTACAAACGTCTGACAAAACTGAAAAATGTAAATTTCCAATTTCAACCAAACATGTTAGAAATGCTCCAATTGAGCTAACTAGCTTATTGAGAGAATATTGCAATTGTCTGACAAAACTGAAAAATATAAAATTCCAATATCAACCAAACATGCTAGAAATGCTCCAATTGAGCTAATTAGCTTATTGTGAGAATATTGCAATTGTCTGACAAAAGTGAAAAATGTAAATTTCCAATTTCAACCAAACATGCTAGAAATGCTCCAATTGAGCTAATTAGCTGATTGTGGGAATATTACAAACGTCTGACGAAAGTGAAAAATGTAAATTTCCAATTTCAACCAAACGTGCTAGAAATGCTCCAATTGAGCTAATTAGCTTATTGTGAGAATATTACAAACGTTTGACAACACTGAAAAATGTAAATTTCGAATTTCAATTAAACATCCTAGAAATGCTCCAATTGAGCTAATTAGCTTATTGTGAGAATATTGCAATTGTCTGACAAAAGTGAAAAATGTAAATTTCCAATTTCAACCAAACATGCTAGAAATGCTCAAACTGCGCAAATAAGCCTACTGTAAGAATTTTACAAACGTCTGACAAAACTGAAAAATGTAAATTTCCAATTTCAACCAAACATGCTAGAAATGCTCCAATTGAGCTAATTAGCTTATTGTGAGAATATTGCAATTGTCTGACAAAAGTGAAAAATGTAAACTTCCAATTTCAACCAAACATGCTAGAAATGCTCCAATTGAGCTAATCAGCCTATTGTGAAAAAACTACAAACGTCTGACAAAACTGAAAATTGTAAATTTCCAATTTCAACCAAACATGCAAAAGTGAAAAATGTAAATTTCCAATTTCAACCAAACATGCTAGAAATGCTCCAATTGAGCTAATTAGCTTATTGTGAGAATATTACAAACGTCTAACAAAATTGAAAAATGTAAATTTCCAATTTCAACCAAACATGCTAGAAATGCTCGAATTGAGCTAATTAGCTTATTGTGAGAATATTGCAATTGTCTGACAGAAGTGAAAAATGTAAATTTGCAATTTCAACCAAACATGCTAGAAATGCTCCAATTTGGCTAACTAGCTTATTGTGAGAATATTACAAACGTCTGACAACACTGAAAAATGTAAATTTCCAATTTCAACCAAACATGCTAGAAATGCTCCAATTGAGCTAATTAGCTTATTGTGAGAATATTGCAATTGTCTGACAAAAATGAAAAAAGTAAATTTCGAATTTCAACCAAACATGCTAGAAATGCTCAAATTGCGCAAATAAGCCTACTGTAAGAATTTTACAAACGTCTGACAAAACTGAAAAATGTAAATTTCCAATTTCAACCAAACACGCTAAAAATGCTCCAATTGAGCTAATTAGCTTATTGTGAGAATATTACAAACGTCTGACAACACTGAAAAATGTAAATTTCTAATTTCAACCAAACATGCTAGAAATGCTCCAAATGAGCTAATTAGCTTATTGAGAGAATATTGCAATTGTCTGACAAAAGTGAAAAATGTAAATTTCCAATTTCAACCAAACATGCTAGAAATGCTCCAATTGAGCTAATTAGCTTATTGTGAGAATATTGCAATTGTCTGACAAAAGTGAAAAATGTAAATTTCCAATTTCAACCAAACATGCTAGAATTGCTCCAATTGAGCCAATTAGCTTACTGTGAGATTATTGCAATTGTCTGACAAAAGTGAAAAATGTAAATTTTCAATTTCAACCAAACATGCTAGAAATGCTCCAATTGAGCTAATTAGCTTATTGTGAGAATATTACAAACGTCTGACAACACTGAAAAATGTAAATTTCCAATTTCAACCGAAGATGCTAGAAATGCTCCAATTGAGCTAATTAGCTTATTGTGAGAATATTGCAATTGTCTGACAAAAGTGAAAAATGTAAATTTCCAATTTCAACCAAACGTGCTAGAAATGCTCCAATTGAGCTAATTAGCTTATTGTGAGAATATTACAAACGTCTGACAAAAGTGAAAAATGTAAATTTCCAATTTCAACCAAACATGCTAGAAATGCTCCAATTGAGCTAATTAGCTTATTGAGAGAATATTGCAATTGTTTGACAAAAGTGAAAAATGTAAATTTCCAATTTCAACCAAACGTGCTAGAAATGCTCCAATTGAGCTAATTAGCTTATTGTGAGAATATTACAAACGTCTGACAAAAGTGAAAAATGTAAATTTCCAATTTCAACCAAACATGCTAGAAATGCTCCAATTGAGCTAATTAGCTTATTGTGAGAATACTACAAACGTCTGACAAAACTGAAAAGTGTAAATTTCCAATTTCAACCAAACATGCTAGAAATACTCCAATTGAGCTATTTAGCTTATTGAGAGAATATTGCAATTGTCTGACAAAACTGAAAAATGTAAATTTCCAATTTCAACCAAACATGCTAGAAATGCTCCAATTGAGCTAATTAGCTTATTGTGAGAATATTACAAACGTCTAACAAAATTGAAAAATGTAAATTTCCAATTTCAACCAAACATGCTAGAAATGCTCCAATTGAGCTAATTAGCTTATTGTGAGAATATTGCAATTGTCTGACAAAAGTGAAAAATGTAAATTTCCAATTTCAACCAAACATGCTAGAAATGCTCCAATTGAGCTAATTAGCTTATTGTGAGAATACTACAAACGTCTGACAAAACTGAAAAATGTAAATTTCCAATTTCAACCAAACATGCTAGAAATACTCCAATTGAGCTAATTAGCTTATTGAGAGAATATTGCAATTGTCTGACAAAACTGAAAAATGTAAATTTCCAATTTCAACCAAACATGCTAGAAATGCTCCAATTGAGCTAATTAGCTTATTGTGAGAATATTACAAACGTCTAACAAAATTGAAAAATGTAAATTTCCAATTTCAACCAAACATGCTAGAAATGCTCCAATTGAGCTAATTAGCTTATTGTGAGAATATTACAAACGTCTGACAAAAGTGAAAAATGTAAATTTCCAATTTCAACCAAACATGCTAGAAATGCTCCAATTGAGCTAATTAGCTTATTGTGAGAATATTAGAACTGTCTGACAACACTGAAAAATGTAAATTTCCAATTTCAACCAAACATGCTAGAAATGCTCCAATTGAGCTAATTAGCTTATTGTGAGAATACTACAAACGTCTGACAAAACTGAAAAATGTAAACTTTCAATTTCAACCAAACATGGTAGAAATGCTCTAATTGAGCTAATTAGCTTATTGAGAAAATATTGCAATTGTTTGACAAAAGTGAAAAATGTAAATTTCCAATTTCAACCAAACATGCTAGAAATGCTCCAATTGAGCTAATTAGCTTATTGTGAGAATATTACAAACGTCTGACAAAAGTGAAAAATGTAAATTTCCAATTTCAACCAAACATGCTGGAAATGCTCCAATTGAGCTAATTAGCTTATTGAGAGATTATTGCAATTGTTTGACAAAAGTGAAAAATGTAAATTTCCAATTTCAACCAAACGTGCTAAAATTGCTCCAATTGAGCTAATTAGCTTATTGTGAGAATATTACAAACGTCTGACAAAACTGAAAAATGTAAATTTCCAATTTCAACCAAAAATGCTAGAAATGCTCCAATTGAGCTAATTAGCTTATTGTGAGAATATTACAAACGTCTGACAACACTGAAAAATGTAAACTTCTAATTTCAACCAAACATGCTAGAAATGCTCCAATTGAGCTAATTAGCTTATTGTGAGAATATTACAAACGTCTGACAAAAGTGAAAAATGTAAATTTCCAATTTCAAACAAACATGCTAGAAATGCTCCAATTGAGCTAATTAGCTTATTGAGAGAATATTGCAATTGTTTGACAAAAGTGAAAAATGTAAATTTCCAATTTCAACCAAACGTGCTAGAAATGCTCCAATTGAGCTAATTAGCTTATTGTGAGAATATTACAAACGTCTGACAAAAGTGAAAAATGTAAATTTCCAATTTCAACCAAACATGCTAGAAATGCTCCAATTGAGCTAATTAGCTTATTGTGAGAATATTGCAAACGTCTGACAAAAGTGAAAAATGTAAACTTCCAATTTCAACCAAACATGCTAGAAATGCTCCAATTGAGCTAATTAGCTTATTGTGGGAATATTACAAACGTCTGACAAAAGTGAAAAATGTAAATTTCCAATTTCAACCAAACATGCTAGAATTGCTCCAATTGAGCTAATTAGCTTATTGTGAGAATATTGCAATTGTCTGACAAAAGTGAAAAATTTAAATTTCCAATTTCAACCAAACATGCTAGAAATGCTCCAATTGAGCTAATTAGCTTATTGTGAGAATATTACAAACGTCTGACAACACTGAAAAATGTAAATTTCCAATTTCAACCAAACATGCTAGAAATGCTCCAATTGAGCTAATTAGCTTATTGTGAGAATATTGCAATTGTCTGACAAAAGTGAAAAATGTAAATTTCCAATTTCAACCAAACATGCTAGAAATGCTCTAATTGAGCTAATTAGCTTATTGTGAGAATACTACAAACGTCTGACAAAACTGAAAAATGTAAATTTCCAATTTCAACCAAACATGCTAGAAATACTCCAATTGAGCTAATTAGCTTATTTAGAGAATATTGCAATTGTCTGACAAAACTGAAAAATGTAAATTTCCAATTTCAACCAAACATGCTAGAAATGCTCCAATTGAGCTAATTAGCTTATTGTGAGAATATTACAAACGTCTAACAAAATTGAAAAATGTAAATTTCCAATTTCAACCAAACATGCTAGAAATGCTCCAATTGAGCTAATTAGCTTATTGTGAGAATATTGCAATTGTCTGACAAAAGTGAAAAATGTAAATTTCCAATTTCAACCAAACATGCTAGAAATGCTCAAATTGCGCAAATAAGCCTACTGTAAGAATTTTACAAACGTCTGACAAAACTGAAAAATGTAAATTTCCAATTTCAACCAAACATGCTAGAAATGCTCCAATTGAGCTAATTAGCTGATTGTGAGAATATTACAAACGTTTGACGACACTGAAAAATGTAAAATTCTAATTTCAACCAAAAATGCTAGAAATGCTCCAAATGAGCTAATTAGCTTATTGAGAGAATATTGCAATTGTCTGACAAAAGTGAAAAATGTAAACTTCCAATTTCAACCAAACATGCTAGAAATGCTCCAATTGAGCTAATTCGCTTTTTGTGAGAATACTACAAACGTCTGACAAAACTGAAAAATGTAAATTTCCAATTTCAACCAAACATGCCAGAAATGCTCCAATTGAGCTAATTAGCTTATTGTGAGAATATCACAAACGTCTGACAAAAGTGAAAAATGTAAATTTCCAATTTCAACCAAACGTGCTAAAAATACTCCAATTGAGCTAATTAGTTTATTGTGAGAATATTACAAACGTCTGACAAAAGTGAAAAATGTAAAATTCCAATTTCAACCAAACATGCTAGAAATGGTCGAATTGAGCTAATTAGCTTATTGTGAGAATATTACAAACGTCTGACAAAACTGAAAAATGTAAATTTCCAATTTCAACCAAACATGCTAGAAATGCTCCAATTGAGCTAATTAGCTTATTGTGAGAATATTGCAATTGTCTGACAAAAGTGAAAAATGTAAATTTCCAATTTCAACCAAACATGCTAGAAATGCTCCAATTGAGCTAATCAGCTTATTGTGGGAATATTACAAACGTCTGACAAAAGTGAAAAATGTAAATTTCCAATTTCAACCAAACATGCTAGAAATGCTCCAATTGAGCTAATTAGCTTATTGTGAGAATATTGCAATTGTCTGACAAAAGTCAAAAATGTAAATTTCCAATTTCAACCAAACATGCTAGAAATGCTCAAATTGCGCAAATAAGCCTACTGTAAGAATTTTACAAACGTCTGACAAAACTGAAAAATGTAAATTTCCAATTTCAACCAAACATGCTAGAAATGCTCTAATTGAGCTAATTAGCTTATTGTGAGAATATTACAAACGTCTGACAACACTGAAAAATGTAAATTTCTAATTTCAACCAAAAATGCTAGAAATGCTCCAATTGAGCTAATTAGCTTATTGTGAGAATATTGCAATTGTCTGACAAAAGTGAAAAATGTAAATTTCCAATTTCAACCAAACATGCTAGAAATGCTCCAATTGAGCTAATTAGCTTATTGTGAGAATACTACAAACGTCTGACAAAACTGAAAAGTGTAAATTTCCAATTTCAACCAAACATGCTAGAAATACTCCAATTGAGCTATTTAGCTTATTGAGAGAATATTGCAATTGTCTGACAAAACTGAAAAATGTAAACTTCCAATTTCAACCAAACATGCTAGAAATGCTCCAATTGAGCTAATTCGCTTTTTGTGAGAATACTACAAACGTCTGACAAAACTGAAAAATGTAAATTTCCAATTTCAACCAAACATGCTAGGAATGCTCCAATTGAGCTAATTAGCTTATTGTGAGAATATTACAAACGTCTGACAACACTGAAAAACGTAAATTTCCAATTTCAACCAAACATGCTAGAAATGCTCCAATTGAGCTAATTAGCTGATTGTGGGAACATTACAAACGTCTGACAAAACTGAAAAATGTAAATTTCCAATTTCAACCAAACATGTTAGAAATGCTCCAATTGAGCTAACTAGCTTATTGAGAGAATATTGCAATTGTCTGACAAAACTGAAAAATATAAAATTCCAATTTCAACCAAACATGCTAGAAATGCTCCAATTGAGCTAATTAGCTTATTGTGAGAATATTAAAAACGTCTGACAAAAGTGAAAAATATAAATTTCCAATTACAAACCAAACATGCTAGAAATGCTCCAATTGAGCTAATTAGCTTATTGTGAGAATATTGCAATTGTCTGACAAAAGTGAAAAATGTAAATTTCCAATTTCAACCAAACACGCTAGAAATGCTCCAATTGAGCTAATTAGCTGATTGTGGGAATATTACAAACGTCTGACAAAAGTGAAAAATGTAAATTTCCAATTTCAACCAAACATGCTAGAATTGCTCCAATTGAGCTAATTAGCTTATTGTGAGAATATTGCAATTGTCTGACAAAAGTGAAAAATGTAAATTTCCAATTTCAACCAAACGTGCTAGAAATGCTCCAATTGAGCTAATTAGCTTATTGTGAGAATATTACAAACGTTTGACAACACTGAAAAATGTAAATTTCGAATTTCAATTAAACATCCTAGAAATGCTCCAATTGAGCTAATTAGCTTATTGTGAGAATATTGCAATTGTCTGACAAAAGTGAAAAATGTAAATTTCCAATTTCAACCAAACATGCTAGAAATGCTCAAACTGCGCAAAAAAGCCTACTGTAAGAATTTTACAAACGTCTGACAAGACTGAAAAATGTAAATTTCCAATTTCAACCAAACATGCTAGAAATGCTCCAATTGAGCTAATTAGCTTATTGTGAGAATATTGCAATTGTCTGACAAAAGTGAAAAATGTAAACTTCCAATTTCAACCAAACATGCTAGAAATGCTCCAATTGAGCTAATCAGCCTATTGTGAGAAAACTACAAACGTCTGACAAAACTGAAAAATGTAAATTTCCAATTTCAACCAAACATGCAAAAGTGAAAAATGTAAATTTCCAATTTCAACCAAACATGCTAGAAATGCTCCAATTGAGCTAATTAGCTTATTGTGAGAATATTACAAACGTCTAACAAAATTGAAAAATGTAAATTTCCAATTTCAACCAAACATGCTAGAAATGCTCGAATTGAGCTAATTAGCTTATTGTGAGAATATTGCAATTGTCTGACAGAAGTGAAAAATGTAAATTTGCAATTTCAACCAAACATGCTAGAAATGCTCCAATTTGGCTAACTAGCTTATTGTGAGAATATTACAAACGTCTGACAACACTGAAAAATGTAAATTTCCAATTTCAACCAAACATGCTAGAAATGCTCCAATTGAGCTAATTAGCTTATTGTGAGAATATTGCAATTGTCTGACAAAAGTGAAAGAAGTAAATTTCGAATTTCAACCAAACATGCTAGAAATGCTCAAATTGCGCAAATAAGCCTACTGTAAGAATTTTACAAACGTCTGACAAAACTGAAAAATGTAAATTTCCAATTTCAACCAAACACGCTAAAAATGCTCCAATTGAGCTAATTAGCTTATTGTGAGAATATTGCAATTGTCTGACAAAAGTGAAAAATGTAAATTTCCAATTTCAACCAAACATGCTAGAATTGCTCCAATTGAGCCAATTAGCTTACTGTGAGATTATTGCAATTGTCTGACAAAAGTGAAAAATGTAAATTTTCAATTTCAACCAAACATGCTAGAAATGCTCCAATTGAGCTAATTAGCTTATTGTGAGAATATTACAAACGTCTGACAACACTGAAAAATGTAAATTTCCAATTTCAACCGAAGATGCTAGAAATGCTCCAATTGAGCTAATTAGCTTATTGTGAGAATATTGCAATTGTCTGACAAAAGTGAAAAATGTAAATTTCCAATTTCAACCAAACGTGCTAGAAATGCTCCAATTGAGCTAATTAGCTTATTGTGAGAATATTACAAACGTCTGACAAAAGTGAAAAATGTAAATTTCCAATTTCAACCAAACATGCTAGAAATACTCCAATTGAGCTATTTAGCTTATTGAGAGAATATTGCAATTGTCTGACAAAACTGAAAAATGTAAATTTCCAATTTCAACCAAACATGCTAGAAATGCTCCAATTGAGCTAATTAGCTTATTGTGAGAATATTACAAACGTCTAACAAAATTGAAAAATGTAAATTTCCAATTTCAACCAAACATGCTAGAAATGCTCCAATTGAGCTAATTAGCTTATTGTGAGAATATTGCAATTGTCTGACAAAAGTGAAAAATGTAAATTTCCAATTTCAACCAAACATGCTAGAAATGCTCCAATTGAGCTAATTAGCTTATTGTGAGAATACTACAAACGTCTGACAAAACTGAAAAATGTAAATTTCCAATTTCAACCAAACATGCTAGAAATACTCCAATTGAGCTAATTAGCTTATTGAGAGAATATTGCAATTGTCTGACAAAACTGAAAAATGTGAATTTCCAATTTCAACCAAACATGCTAGAAATGCTCCAATTGAGCTAATTAGCTTATTGTGAGAATATTACAAACGTATAACAAAATTGAAAAATGTAAATTTCCAATTTCAACCAAACATGCTAGAAATGCTCCAATTGAGCTAATTAGCTTATTGTGAGTATATTGCAATTGTCTGACAAAAGTGAAAAATGTAAATTTCCAATTTCAACCAAACATGTTAGAAATGCTCCAATTGAGCTAATTAGCTTATTGTGAGAATATTACAAACGTCTGACAAAGGTGAAAAATGTAAATTTCAAATTTCAACCAAACATGCTAGAAATGCTCCAATTGAGCTAATTAGCTTATTGTGAGAATATTAGAACTGTCTGACAACACTGAAAAATGTAAATTTCCAATTTCAACCAAACATGCTAGAATTGCTCCAATTGAGCTAATTAGCTTATTGTGAGAATATTGCAATTGTCTGACAAAAGTGAAAAATTTAAATTTCCAATTTCAACCAAACATGCTAGAAATGCTCCAATTGAGCTAATTAGCTTATTGTGAGAATATTGCAATTGTCTGACAAAAGTGAAAAATGTAAATTTCCAATTTCAACCAAACATGCTAGAAATGCTCCAATTGAGCTAATTAGCTTATTGTGAGAATATTGCAATTGTCTGACAAAAGTGAAAAATGTAAATTTCCAATTTCAACCAAACATGCTAGAAATGCTCCAATTGAGCTAATTAGCTTATTGTGAGAATACTACAAACGTCTGACAAAACTGAAAAATGTAAATTTCCAATTTCAACCAAACATGCTAGAAATACTCCAATTGAGCTAATTAGCTTATTGAGAGAATATTGCAATTGTCTGACAAAACTGAAAAATGTAAATTTCCAATTTCAACCAAACATGCTAGAAATGCTCCAATTGAGCTAATTAGCTTATTGTGAGAATATTGCAATTGTCTGACAAAAGTGAAAAATGTAAATTTCCAATTTCAACCAAACATGCTAAAAATGCTCAAATTGCGCAAATAAGCCTACTGTAAGAATTTTACAAACGTCTGACAAAACTGAAAAATGTAAATTTCCAATTTCAACCAAACATGCTAGAAATGCTCCAATTGAGCTAATTAGCTGATTGTGAGAATTTTACAAACGTTTGACGACACTGAAAAATGTAAATTTCTAATTTCAACCAAAAATGCTAGAAATGCTCCAAATGAGCTAATTAGCTTATTGAGAGAATATTGCAATTGTCTGACAAAAGTGAAAAATGTAAATTTCCAATTTCAACCAAACATGCTAAAAATGCTCAAATTGCGCAAATAAGCCTACTGTAAGAATTTTACAAACGTCTGACAAAACTGAAAAATGTAAATTTCCAATTTCAACCAAACATGCTAGAAATGCTCCAATTGAGCTAATTAGCTGATTGTGAGAATTTTACAAACGTTTGACGACACTGAAAAATGTAAATTTCTAATTTCAACCAAAAATGCTAGAAATGCTCCAAATGAGCTAATTAGCTTATTGTGAGAATATTGCAATTGTCTGACAAAAGTGAAAAATGTAAATTTCCAATTTCAACCAAACATGCTAGAAATGCTCCAATTGAGCTAATTAGCTTATTGTGAGAATACTACAAACGTCTGACAAAACTGAAAAATGTAAATTTCCAATTTCAACCAAACATGCTAGAAATACTCCAATTGAGCTAATTCGCTTTTTGTGAGAATACTACAAACGTCTGACAAAACTGAAACATGTAAATTTCCAATTTCAACCAAACATGCTAGAAATACTCCAATTGAGCTAATTAGCTTATTGTGAGAATATTGCAATTGTCTGACAAAAGTGAAAAATGTAAATTTCCAATTTCAACCAAACGTGCTAGAAATGCTCCAATTGAGCTAATTAGCTTATTGTGAGAATATTACAAACGTCTGACAAAAGTGAAAAATGTAAATTTCCAATTTCAACCAAACATGCTAGAAATACTCCAATTGAGCTATTTAGCTTATTGAGAGAATATTGCAATTGTCTGACAAAACTGAAAAATGTAAATTTCCAATTTCAACCAAACATGCTAGAAATGCTCCAATTGAGCTAATTAGCTTATTGTGAGAATATTACAAACGTCTAACAAAATTGAAAAATGTAAATTTCCAATTTCAACCAAACATGCTAGAAATGCTCCAATTGAGCTAATTAGCTTATTGTGAGAATATTGCAATTGTCTGACAAAAGTGAAAAATGTAAATTTCCAATTTCAACCAAACATGCTAGAAATGCTCCAATTGAACTAATTAGCTTATTGTGAGAATACTACAAACGTCTGACAAAATTGAAAAATGTAAATTTCCAATTTCAACCAAACATGCTAGAAATACTCCAATTGAGCTAATTAGCTTATTGAGAGAATATTACAAACGTCTAACAAAATTGAAAAATGTAAATTTCCAATTTCAACCAAACATGCTAGAAATGCTCCAATTGAGCTAATTAGCTTATTGTGAGTATATTGCAATTGTCTGACAAAAGTGAAAAATGTAAATTTCCAATTTCAACCAAACATGTTAGAAATGCTCCAATTGAGCTAATTAGCTTATTGTGAGAATATTACAAACGTCTGACAAAGGTGAAAAATGTAAATTTCAAATTTCAACCAAACATGCTAGAAATGCTCCAATTGAGCTAATTAGCTTATTGTGAGAATATTAGAACTGTCTGACAACACTGAAAAATGTAAATTTCCAATTTCAACCAAACATGCTAGAATTGCTCCAATTGAGCTAATTAGCTTATTGTGAGAATATTGCAATTGTCTGACAAAAGTGAAAAATTTAAATTTCCAATTTCAACCAAACATGCTAGAAATGCTCCAATTGAGCTAATTAGCTTATTGTGAGAATATTGCAATTGTCTGACAAAAGTAAAAAATGTAAATTTCCAATTTCAACCAAACATGCTAGAAATGCTCCAATTGAGCTAATTAGCTTATTGTGAGAATATTGCAATTGTCTGACAAAAGTGAAAAATGTAAATTTCCAATTTCAACCAAACATGCTAGAAATGCTCCAATTGAGCTAATTAGCTTATTGTGAGAATACTACAAACGTCTGACAAAACTGAAAAATGTAAATTTCCAATTTCAACCAAACATGCTAGAAATACTCCAATTGAGCTAATTAGCTTATTGAGAGAATATTGCAATTGTCTGACAAAACTGAAAAATGTAAATTTCCAATTTCAACCAAACATGCTAGAAATGCTCCAATTGAGCTAATTAGCTTATTGTGAGAATATTGCAATTGTCTGACAAAAGTGAAAAATGTAAATTTCCAATTTCAACCAAACATGCTAAAAATGCTCAAATTGCGCAAATAAGCCTACTGTAAGAATTTTACAAACGTCTGACAAAACTGAAAAATGTAAATTTCCAATTTCAACCAAACATGCTAGAAATGCTCCAATTGAGCTAATTAGCTGATTGTGAGAATATTACAAACGTTTGACGACACTGAAAAATGTAAATTTCTAATTTCAACCAAAAATGCTAGAAATGCTCCAAATGAGCTAATTAGCTTATTGAGAGAATATTGCAATTGTCTGACAAAAGTGAAAAATGTAAACTTCCAATTTCAACCAAACATGCTAGAAATGCTCCAATTGAGCTAATTCGCTTTTTGTGAGAATACTACAAACGTCTGACAAAACTGAAACATGTAAATTTCCAATTTCAACCAAACATGCTAGAAATGCTCCAATTGAGCTAATTAGCTTATTGTGAGAATATCACAAACGTCTGACAAAAGTGAAAAATGTAAATTTCCAATTTCAACCAAACGTGCTAAAAATACTCCAATTGAGCTAATTAGCTTATTGTGAGAATATTACAAACGTCTGACAAAAGTGAAAAATGTAAAATTCCAATTTCAACCAAACATGCTAGAAATGCTCCAATTGAGCTAATTAGCTTATTGTGAGAATATTGCAATTGTCTGACAAAAGTGAAAAATGTAAATTTCCAATTTCAACCAAACATGCTAGAAATGCTCCAATTGAGCTAATCAGCTTATTGTGGGAATATTACAAACGTCTGACAAAAGTGAAAAATGTAAATTTCCAATTTCAACCAAACATGCTAGAAATGCTCCAATTGAGCTAATTAGCTTATTGTGAGAATATTGCAATTGTCTGACAAAAGTCAAAAATGTAAATTTCCAATTTCAACCAAACATGCTAGAAATGCTCAAATTGCGCAAATAAGCCTACTGTAAGAATTTTACAAACGTCTGACAAAACTGAAAAATGTAAATTTCCAATTTCAACCAAACATGCTAGAAATGCTCTAATTGAGCTAATTAGCTTATTGTGAGAATATTACAAACGTCTGACAACACTGAAAAATGTAAATTTCTAATTTCAACCAAAAATGCTAGAAATGCTCCAATTGAGCTAATTAGCTTATTGTGAGAATATTGCAATTGTCTGACAAAAGTGAAAAATGTAAATTTCCAATTTCAACCAAACATGCTAGAAATGCTCCAATTGAGCTAATTAGCTTATTGTGAGAATACTACAAACGTTTGACAAAACTGAAAAGTGTAAATTTCCAATTTCAACCAAACATGCTAGAAATACTCCAATTGAGCTATTTAGCTTATTGAGAGAATATTGCAATTGTCTGACAAAACTGAAAAATGTAAACTTCCAATTTCAACCAAACATGCTAGAAATGCTCCAATTGAGCTAATTCGCTTTTTGTGAGAATACTACAAACGTCTGACAAAACTGAAAAATGTAAATTTCCAATTTCAACCAAACATGCTAGACATGCTCCAATTGAGCTAATTAGCTTATTGTGAGAATATTACAAACGTCTGACAACACTGAAAAATGTAAATTTCCAATTTCAACCAAACATGCTAGAAATGCTCCAATTGAGCTAATTAGCTGATTGTGGGAATATTACAAACGTCTGACAAAAGTGAAAAATGTAAATTTCCAATTTCAACCAAACATGCTAGAATTGCTCCAATTGAGCTAATTAGCTTATTGTGAGAAGATTGCAATTGTCTGACAAAAGTGAAAAATGTAAATTTCCAATTTCAACCAAACGTGCTAGAAATGCTCCAATTGAGCTAATTAGCTTATTGTGAGAATATTACAAACGTTTGACAACACTGAAAAATGTAAATTTCGAATTTCAATTAAACATCCTAGAAATGCTCCAATTGAGCTAATTAGCTTATTGTGAGAATATTGCAATTGTCTGACAAAAGTGAAAAATGTAAATTTCCAATTTCAACCAAACATGCTAGAAATGCTCAAACTGCGCAAATAAGCCTACTGTAAGAATTTTACAAACGTCTGACAAAACTGAAAAATGTAAATTTCCAATTTCAACCAAACATGCTAGAAATGCTCCAATTGAGCTAATTAGCTTATTGTGAGAATATTGCAATTGTCTGACAAAAGTGAAAAATGTAAACTTCCAATTTCAACCAAACATGCTAGAAATGCTCCAATTGAGCTAATCAGCCTATTGTGAGAAAACTACAAACGTCTGACAAAACTGAAAAATGTAAATTTCCAATTTCAACCAAACATGCAAAAGTGAAAAATGTAAATTTCCAATTTCAACCAAACATGCTAGAAATGCTCCAATTGAGCTAATTAGCTTATTGTGAGAATATTACAAACGTCGAACAAAATTGAAAAATGTAAATTTCCAATTTCAACCAAACATGCTAGAAATGCTCGAATTGAGCTAATTAGCTTATTGTGAGAATATTGCAATTGTCTGACAGAAGTGAAAAATGTAAATTTGCAATTTCAACCAAACATGCTAGAAATGCTCCAATTTGGCTAACTAGCTTATTGTGAGAATATTACAAACGTCTGACAACACTGAAAAATGTAAATTTCCAATTTCAACCAAACATGCTAGAAATGCTCCAATTGAGCTAATTAGCTTATTGTGAGAATATTGCAATTGTCTGACAAAAGTGAAAAAAGTAAATTTCGAATTTCAACCAAACATGCTAGAAATGCTCAAATTGCGCAAATAAGCCTACTGTAAGAATTTTACAAACGTCTGACAAAACTGAAAAATGTAAATTTCCAATTTCAACCAAACACGCTAAAAATGCTCCAATTGAGCTAATTAGCTTATTGTGAGAATATTACAAACGTCTGACAACACTGAAAAATGTAAATTTCTAATTTCAACCAAACATGCTAGAAATGCTCCAAATGAGCTAATTAGCTTATTGAGAGAATATTGCAATTGTCTGACAAAAGTGAAAAATGTAAATTTCCAATTTCAACCAAACATGCTAGAAATGCTCCAATTGAGCTAATCAGCTTATTGTGAGAATATTGCAATTGTCTGACAAAAGTGAAAAATGTAAATTTCCAATTTCAACCAAACATGCTAGAATTGCTCCAATTGAGCCAATTAGCTTACTGTGAGATTATTGCAATTGTCTGACAAAAGTGAAAAATGTAAATTTTCAATTTCAACCAAACATGCTAGAAATGCTCCAATTGAGCTAATTAGCTTATTGTGAGAATATTACAAACGTCTGACAAAAGTGAAAAATGTAAATTTCCAATTTCAACCAAACATGCTAGAAATGCTCCAATTGAGCTAATTAGCTTATTGAGAGAATATTGCAATTGTTTGACAAAAGTGAAAAATGTAAATTTGCAATTTCAACCAAACATGCTAGAAATGCTCCAATTTGGCTAACTAGCTTATTGTGAGAATATTACAAACGTCTGACAACACTGAAAAATGTAAATTTCCAATTTCAACCAAACATGCTAGAAATGCTCCAATTGAGCTAATTAGCTTATTGTGAGAATATTGCAATTGTCTGACAAAAGTGAAAGAAGTAAATTTCGAATTTCAACCAAACATGCTAGAAATGCTCAAATTGCGCAAATAAGCCTACTGTAAGAATTTTACAAACGTCTGACAAAACTGAAAAATGTAAATTTCCAATTTCAACCAAACATGCTAGAAATGCTCCAATTGAGCTAATTAGCTTATTGTGAGAATATTGCAATTGTCTGACAAAAGTCAAAAATGTAAATTTCCAATTTCAACCAAACATGCTAGAAATGCTCAAATTGCGCAAATAAGCCTACTGTAAGAATTTTACAAACGTCTGACAAAACTGAAAAATGTAAATTTCCAATTTCAACCAAACATGCTAGAAATGCTCTAATTGAGCTAATTAGCTTATTGTGAGAATATTACAAACGTCTGACAACACTGAAAAATGTAAATTTCTAATTTCAACCAAAAATGCTAGAAATGCTCCAATTGAGCTAATTAGCTTATTGTGAGAATATTGCAATTGTCTGACAAAAGTGAAAAATGTAAATTTCCAATTTCAACCAAACATGCTAGAAATGCTCCAATTGAGCTAATTAGCTTATTGTGAGAATACTACAAACGTTTGACAAAACTGAAAAGTGTAAATTTCCAATTTCAACCAAACATGCTAGAAATACTCCAATTGAGCTATTTAGCTTATTGAGAGAATATTGCAATTGTCTGACAAAACTGAAAAATGTAAACTTCCAATTTCAACCAAACATGCTAGAAATGCTCCAATTGAGCTAATTCGCTTTTTGTGAGAATACTACAAACGTCTGACAAAACTGAAAAATGTAAATTTCCAATTTCAACCAAACATGCTAGACATGCTCCAATTGAGCTAATTAGCTTATTGTGAGAATATTACAAACGTCTGACAACACTGAAAAATGTAAATTTCCAATTTCAACCAAACATGCTAGAAATGCTCCAATTGAGCTAATTAGCTGATTGTGGGAATATTACAAACGTCTGACAAAAGTGAAAAATGTAAATTTCCAATTTCAACCAAACATGCTAGAATTGCTCCAATTGAGCTAATTAGCTTATTGTGAGAAGATTGCAATTGTCTGACAAAAGTGAAAAATGTAAATTTCCAATTTCAACCAAACGTGCTAGAAATGCTCCAATTGAGCTAATTAGCTTATTGTGAGAATATTACAAACGTTTGACAACACTGAAAAATGTAAATTTCGAATTTCAATTAAACATCCTAGAAATGCTCCAATTGAGCTAATTAGCTTATTGTGAGAATATTGCAATTGTCTGACAAAAGTGAAAAATGTAAATTTCCAATTTCAACCAAACATGCTAGAAATGCTCAAACTGCGCAAATAAGCCTACTGTAAGAATTTTACAAACGTCTGACAAAACTGAAAAATGTAAATTTCCAATTTCAACCAAACATGCTAGAAATGCTCCAATTGAGCTAATTAGCTTATTGTGAGAATATTGCAATTGTCTGACAAAAGTGAAAAATGTAAACTTCCAATTTCAACCAAACATGCTAGAAATGCTCCAATTGAGCTAATCAGCCTATTGTGAGAAAACTACAAACGTCTGACAAAACTGAAAAATGTAAATTTCCAATTTCAACCAAACATGCAAAAGTGAAAAATGTAAATTTCCAATTTCAACCAAACATGCTAGAAATGCTCCAATTGAGCTAATTAGCTTATTGTGAGAATATTACAAACGTCGAACAAAATTGAAAAATGTAAATTTCCAATTTCAACCAAACATGCTAGAAATGCTCGAATTGAGCTAATTAGCTTATTGTGAGAATATTGCAATTGTCTGACAGAAGTGAAAAATGTAAATTTGCAATTTCAACCAAACATGCTAGAAATGCTCCAATTTGGCTAACTAGCTTATTGTGAGAATATTACAAACGTCTGACAACACTGAAAAATGTAAATTTCCAATTTCAACCAAACATGCTAGAAATGCTCCAATTGAGCTAATTAGCTTATTGTGAGAATATTGCAATTGTCTGACAAAAGTGAAAAAAGTAAATTTCGAATTTCAACCAAACATGCTAGAAATGCTCAAATTGCGCAAATAAGCCTACTGTAAGAATTTTACAAACGTCTGACAAAACTGAAAAATGTAAATTTCCAATTTCAACCAAACACGCTAAAAATGCTCCAATTGAGCTAATTAGCTTATTGTGAGAATATTACAAACGTCTGACAACACTGAAAAATGTAAATTTCTAATTTCAACCAAACATGCTAGAAATGCTCCAAATGAGCTAATTAGCTTATTGAGAGAATATTGCAATTGTCTGACAAAAGTGAAAAATGTAAATTTCCAATTTCAACCAAACATGCTAGAAATGCTCCAATTGAGCTAATCAGCTTATTGTGAGAATATTGCAATTGTCTGACAAAAGTGAAAAATGTAAATTTCCAATTTCAACCAAACATGCTAGAATTGCTCCAATTGAGCCAATTAGCTTACTGTGAGATTATTGCAATTGTCTGACAAAAGTGAAAAATGTAAATTTTCAATTTCAACCAAACATGCTAGAAATGCTCCAATTGAGCTAATTAGCTTATTGTGAGAATATTACAAACGTCTGACAAAAGTGAAAAATGTAAATTTCCAATTTCAACCAAACATGCTAGAAATGCTCCAATTGAGCTAATTAGCTTATTGAGAGAATATTGCAATTGTTTGACAAAAGTGAAAAATGTAAATTTGCAATTTCAACCAAACATGCTAGAAATGCTCCAATTTGGCTAACTAGCTTATTGTGAGAATATTACAAACGTCTGACAACACTGAAAAATGTAAATTTCCAATTTCAACCAAACATGCTAGAAATGCTCCAATTGAGCTAATTAGCTTATTGTGAGAATATTGCAATTGTCTGACAAAAGTGAAAGAAGTAAATTTCGAATTTCAACCAAACATGCTAGAAATGCTCAAATTGCGCAAATAAGCCTACTGTAAGAATTTTACAAACGTCTGACAAAACTGAAAAATGTAAATTTCCAATTTCAACCAAACACGCTAAAAATGCTCCAATTGAGCTAATTAGCTTATTGTGAGAATATTGCAATTGTCTGACAAAAGTGAAAAATGTAAATTTCCAATTTCAACCAAACATGCTAGAATTGCTCCAATTGAGCCAATTAGCTTACTGTGAGATTATTGCAATTGTCTGACAAAAGTGAAAAATGTAAATTTTCAATTTCAACCAAACATGCTAGAAATGCTCCAATTGAGCTAATTAGCTTATTGTGAGAATATTACAAACGTCTGACAACACTGAAAAATGTAAATTTCCAATTTCAACCGAAGATGCTAGAAATGCTCCAATTGAGCTAATTAGCTTATTGTGAGAATATTGCAATTGTCTGACAAAAGTGAAAAATGTAAATTTCCAATTTCAACCAAACGTGCTAGAAATGCTCCAATTGAGCTATTTAGCTTATTGTGAGAATATTACAAACGTCTGACAAAAGTGAAAAATGTAAATTTCCAATTTCAACCAAACATGCTAGAAATACTCCAATTGAGCTATTTAGCTTATTGAGAGAATATTGCAATTGTCTGACAAAACTGAAAAATGTAAATTTCCAATTTCAACCAAACATGCTAGAAATGCTCCAATTGAGCTAATTAGCTTATTGTGAGAATATTACAAACGTCTAACAAAATTGAAAAATGTAAATTTCCAATTTCAACCAAACATGCTAGAAATGCTCCAATTGAGCTAATTAGCTTATTGTGAGAATATTGCAATTGTCTGACAAAAGTGAAAAATGTAAATTTCCAATTTCAACCAAACATGCTAGAAATGCTCCAATTGAGCTAATTAGCTTATTGTGAGAATACTACAAACGTCTGACAAAACTGAAAAATGTAAATTTCCAATTTCAACCAAACATGCTAGAAATACTCCAATTGAGCTAATTAGCTTATCGAGAGAATATTGCAATTGTCTGACAAAACTGAAAAATGTAAATTTCCAATTTCAACCAAACATGCTAGAAATGCTCCAATTGAGCTAATTAGCTTATTGTGAGAATATTACAAACGTCTAACAAAATTGAAAAATGTAAATTTCCAATTTCAACCAAACATGCTAGAAATGCTCCAATTGAGCTAATTAGCTTATTGTGAGTATATTGCAATTGTCTGACAAAAGTGAAAAATGTAAATTTCCAATTTCAACCAAACATGTTAGAAATGCTCCAATTGAGCTAATTAGCTTATTGTGAGAATATTACAAACGTCTGACAAAGGTGAAAAATGTAAATTTCCAATTTCAACCAAACATGCTAGAAATGCTCCAATTGAGCTAATTAGCTTATTGTGAGAATACTACAAACGTTTGACAAAACTGAAAAGTGTAAATTTCCAATTTCAACCAAACATGCTAGAAATACTCCAATTGAGCTATTTAGCTTATTGAGAGAATATTGCAATTGTCTGACAAAACTGAAAAATGTAAACTTCCAATTTCAACCAAACATGCTAGAAATGCTCCAATTGAGCTAATTCGCTTTTTGTGAGAATACTACAAACGTCTGACAAAACTGAAAAATGTAAATTTCCAATTTCAACCAAACATGCTAGACATGCTCCAATTGAGCTAATTAGCTTATTGTGAGAATATTACAAACGTCTGACAACACTGAAAAATGTAAATTTCCAATTTCAACCAAACATGCTAGAAATGCTCCAATTGAGCTAGCTAATTAGCTTATTGTGAAAATATTGCAATTGTCTGACAAAAGTGAAAAATGTAAATTTCCAATTTCAACCAAACATGCTAGAAATGCTCCAATTGAGCTAATTAGCTTATTGTGAGAATATTACAAACGTCTGACAAAAGTGACAAATGTAAATTTCCAATTTCAACCAAACATGCTAGAAATGCTCCAATTGAGCTAATTAGCTTATTGAGAGAATATTGCAATTGTTTGACAAAAGTGAAAAATGTAAATTTGCAATTTCAACCAAACATGCTAAAAATGCTCCAATTGAGCTAATTAGCTTATTGTGAGAATATTACAAACGTCTGACAAAAGTGAAAAATGTAAATTTCCAATTTCAACCAAACATGCTAGAAATGCTCCAATTGAGCTAGTTAGCTTATTGTGAGAATATTGCAATTGTCTGACAAAAGTGAAAAATGTAAATTTCCAATTTCAACCAAACATGTTAGAAATGCTCCAATTGAGCTAATTAGCTTATTGAGAGAATATTGCAATTGTTTGACAAAAGTGAAAAATGTAAATTTCCAATTTCAACCAAACATGCTAGAAATGCTCCATTTGAGCTAATTAGCTTATTGTGAGAATATTGCAATTGTCTGACAGAAGTGAAAAATGTAAATTTCCAATTTCAACCAAACATGCTAGAAATGCTCCAATTGAGCTAATTAGCTCATTGTGAGAATATTACAAACGTCTGACAAAACTGAAAAATGTAAATTTCCAATTTCAACCAAACATGCTAGAAATGCTCCAATTGAGCTAATTAGCTTATTGTGAGAATATTGCAATTGTCTGACAGAAGTGAAAAATGTAAATTTGCAATTTCAACCAAACATGCTAGAAATGCTCCAATTTAGCTAATTAGCTTATTGTGAGAATATTACAAACGTCTGACAACACTGAAAAATGTAAATTTCCAATTTCAACCAAACATGCTAGAAATGCTCCAATTGAGCTAATTAGCTTATTGTGAGAATATTACAAACGTCTGACAACACTGAAAAATGTAAATTTCCAATTTCAACCAAACATGCTAGAAATGCTCCAATTGAGCTAATTAGCTTATTGTGAGAATATTGCAATTGTCTGACAAAAGTGAAAAAAGTAAATTTCCAATTTCAACCAAACATGCTAGAAATGCTCAAATATCGCAAATAAGCCTACTGTAAGAATTTTACAAACGTCTGACAAAACTGAAAAATGTAAATTTCCAATTTCAACCAAACATGCTAGAAATGCTCCAATTGAGCTAATTAGCTTAATGTGAGAATATTACAAACGTCTGACAACACTGAAAAATGTAAATTTCCAATTTCAACCAAACATGCTAGAAATGCTCCAATTTAGCTAATTAGCTTAATGTGAGAATATTACAAACGTCTGACAACACTGAAAAATGTAAATTTCCAATTTCAACCAAACATGCTAGAAATGCTCCAATTGAGCTAATTAGCTTATTGTGAGAATATTACAAACGTCTGACAAAACTGAAAAATGTAAATTTCCAATTTCAACCAAACATGCTAGAAATGCTCCAATTGAGCTAATTAGCTTATTGTGAGAAAATTACAAACAGCTGACAAAACTGAAAAATGTAAATTTCCAATTTCAACCAAACATGCTAGAAATGCTCCAATTGAGCTAATTAGCTTATTGTGAGAATATTGCAATTGTCTGACAAAAGTGAAAAAAGTAAATTTCGAATTTCAACCAAACATGCTAGAAATGCTCAAATTGCGCAAATAAGCCTACTGTAAGAATTTTACAAACGTCTGACAAAACTGAAAAATGTAAATTTCCAATTTCAACCAAACACGCTAAAAATGCTCCAATTGAGCTAATTAGCTTATTGTGAGAATATTACAAACGTCTGACAACACTGAAAAATGTAAATTTCTAATTTCAACCAAACATGCTAGAAATGCTCCAAATGAGCTAATTAGCTTATTGAGAGAATATTGCAATTGTCTGACAAAAGTGAAAAATGTAAATTTCCAATTTCAACCAAACATGCTAGAAATGCTCCAATTGAGCTAATCAGCTTATTGTGAGAATATTGCAATTGTCTGACAAAAGTGAAAAATGTAAATTTCCAATTTCAACCAAACATGCTAGAATTGCTCCAATTGAGCCAATTAGCTTACTGTGAGATTATTGCAATTGTCTGACAAAAGTGAAAAATGTAAATTTTCAATTTCAACCAAACATGCTAGAAATGCTCCAATTGAGCTAATTAGCTTATTGTGAGAATATTACAAACGTCTGACAAAAGTGAAAAATGTAAATTTCCAATTTCAACCAAACATGCTAGAAATGCTCCAATTGAGCTAATTAGCTTATTGAGAGAATATTGCAATTGTTTGACAAAAGTGAAAAATGTAAATTTGCAATTTCAACCAAACATGCTAGAAATGCTCCAATTTGGCTAACTAGCTTATTGTGAGAATATTACAAACGTCTGACAACACTGAAAAATGTAAATTTCCAATTTCAACCAAACATGCTAGAAATGCTCCAATTGAGCTAATTAGCTTATTGTGAGAATATTGCAATTGTCTGACAAAAGTGAAAGAAGTAAATTTCGAATTTCAACCAAACATGCTAGAAATGCTCAAATTGCGCAAATAAGCCTACTGTAAGAATTTTACAAACGTCTGACAAAACTGAAAAATGTAAATTTCCAATTTCAACCAAACACGCTAAAAATGCTCCAATTGAGCTAATTAGCTTATTGTGAGAATATTGCAATTGTCTGACAAAAGTGAAAAATGTAAATTTCCAATTTCAACCAAACATGCTAGAAATGCTCCAATTGAGCTAATCAGCTTATTGTGAGAATATTGCAATTGTCTGACAAAAGTGAAAAATGTAAATTTCCAATTTCAACCAAACATGCTAGAATTGCTCCAATTGAGCCAATTAGCTTACTGTGAGATTATTGCAATTGTCTGACAAAAGTGAAAAATGTAAATTTTCAATTTCAACCAAACATGCTAGAAATGCTCCAATTGAGCTAATTAGCTTATTGTGAGAATATTACAAACGTCTGACAAAAGTGAAAAATGTAAATTTCCAATTTCAACCAAACATGCTAGAAATGCTCCAATTGAGCTAATTAGCTTATTGAGAGAATATTGCAATTGTTTGACAAAAGTGAAAAATGTAAATTTGCAATTTCAACCAAACATGCTAGAAATGCTCCAATTTGGCTAACTAGCTTATTGTGAGAATATTACAAACGTCTGACAACACTGAAAAATGTAAATTTCCAATTTCAACCAAACATGCTAGAAATGCTCCAATTGAGCTAATTAGCTTATTGTGAGAATATTGCAATTGTCTGACAAAAGTGAAAGAAGTAAATTTCGAATTTCAACCAAACATGCTAGAAATGCTCAAATTGCGCAAATAAGCCTACTGTAAGAATTTTACAAACGTCTGACAAAACTGAAAAATGTAAATTTCCAATTTCAACCAAACATGCTAGAAATGCTCCAATTGAGCTAATTAGCTTATTGTGAGAATATTGCAATTGTCTGACAAAAGTCAAAAATGTAAATTTCCAATTTCAACCAAACATGCTAGAAATGCTCAAATTGCGCAAATAAGCCTACTGTAAGAATTTTACAAACGTCTGACAAAACTGAAAAATGTAAATTTCCAATTTCAACCAAACATGCTAGAAATGCTCTAATTGAGCTAATTAGCTTATTGTGAGAATATTACAAACGTCTGACAACACTGAAAAATGTAAATTTCTAATTTCAACCAAAAATGCTAGAAATGCTCCAATTGAGCTAATTAGCTTATTGTGAGAATATTGCAATTGTCTGACAAAAGTGAAAAATGTAAATTTCCAATTTCAACCAAACATGCTAGAAATGCTCCAATTGAGCTAATTAGCTTATTGTGAGAATACTACAAACGTTTGACAAAACTGAAAAGTGTAAATTTCCAATTTCAACCAAACATGCTAGAAATACTCCAATTGAGCTATTTAGCTTATTGAGAGAATATTGCAATTGTCTGACAAAACTGAAAAATGTAAACTTCCAATTTCAACCAAACATGCTAGAAATGCTCCAATTGAGCTAACTCGCTTTTTGTGAGAATACTACAAACGTCTGACAAAACTGAAAAATGTAAATTTCCAATTTCAACCAAACATGCTAGACATGCTCCAATTGAGCTAATTAGCTTATTGTGAGAATATTACAAACGTCTGACAACACTGAAAAATGTAAATTTCCAATTTCAACCAAACATGCTAGAAATGCTCCAATTGAGCTAATTAGCTGATTGTGGGAATATTACAAACGTCTGACAAAAGTGAAAAATGTAAATTTCCAATTTCAACCAAACATGCTAGAATTGCTCCAATTGAGCTAATTAGCTTATTGTGAGAAGATTGCAATTGTCTGACAAAAGTGAAAAATGTAAATTTCCAATTTCAACCAAACGTGCTAGAAATGCTCCAATTGAGCTAATTAGCTTATTGTGAGAATATTACAAACGTTTGACAACACTGAAAAATGTAAATTTCGAATTTCAATTAAACATCCTAGAAATGCTCCAATTGAGCTAATTAGCTTATTGTGAGAATATTGCAATTGTCTGACAAAAGTGAAAAATGTAAATTTCCAATTTCAACCAAACATGCTAGAAATGCTCAAACTGCGCAAATAAGCCTACTGTAAGAATTTTACAAACGTCTGACAAAACTGAAAAATGTAAATTTCCAATTTCAACCAAACATGCTAGAAATGCTCCAATTGAGCTAATTAGCTTATTGTGAGAATATTGCAATTGTCTGACAAAAGTGAAAAATGTAAACTTCCAATTTCAACCAAACATGCTAGAAATGCTCCAATTGAGCTAATCAGCCTATTGTGAGAAAACTACAAACGTCTGACAAAACTGAAAAATGTAAATTTCCAATTTCAACCAAACATGCAAAAGTGAAAAATGTAAATTTCCAATTTCAACCAAACATGCTAGAAATGCTCCAATTGAGCTAATTAGCTTATTGTGAGAATATTACAAACGTCGAACAAAATTGAAAAATGTAAATTTCCAATTTCAACCAAACATGCTAGAAATGCTCGAATTGAGCTAATTAGCTTATTGTGAGAATATTGCAATTGTCTGACAGAAGTGAAAAATGTAAATTTGCAATTTCAACCAAACATGCTAGAAATGCTCCAATTTGGCTAACTAGCTTATTGTGAGAATATTACAAACGTCTGACAACACTGAAAAATGTAAATTTCCAATTTCAACCAAACATGCTAGAAATGCTCCAATTGAGCTAATTAGCTTATTGTGAGAATATTGCAATTGTCTGACAAAAGTGAAAAAAGTAAATTTCGAATTTCAACCAAACATGCTAGAAATGCTCAAATTGCGCAAATAAGCCTACTGTAAGAATTTTACAAACGTCTGACAAAACTGAAAAATGTAAATTTCCAATTTCAACCAAACACGCTAAAAATGCTCCAATTGAGCTAATTAGCTTATTGTGAGAATATTACAAACGTCTGACAACACTGAAAAATGTAAATTTCTAATTTCAACCAAACATGCTAGAAATGCTCCAAATGAGCTAATTAGCTTATTGAGAGAATATTGCAATTGTCTGACAAAAGTGAAAAATGTAAATTTCCAATTTCAACCAAACATGCTAGAAATGCTCCAATTGAGCTAATCAGCTTATTGTGAGAATATTGCAATTGTCTGACAAAAGTGAAAAATGTAAATTTCCAATTTCAACCAAACATGCTAGAATTGCTCCAATTGAGCCAATTAGCTTACTGTGAGATTATTGCAATTGTCTGACAAAAGTGAAAAATGTAAATTTTCAATTTCAACCAAACATGCTAGAAATGCTCCAATTGAGCTAATTAGCTTATTGTGAGAATATTACAAACGTCTGACAAAAGTGAAAAATGTAAATTTCCAATTTCAACCAAACATGCTAGAAATGCTCCAATTGAGCTAATTAGCTTATTGAGAGAATATTGCAATTGTTTGACAAAAGTGAAAAATGTAAATTTGCAATTTCAACCAAACATGCTAGAAATGCTCCAATTTGGCTAACTAGCTTATTGTGAGAATATTACAAACGTCTGACAACACTGAAAAATGTAAATTTCCAATTTCAACCAAACATGCTAGAAATGCTCCAATTGAGCTAATTAGCTTATTGTGAGAATATTGCAATTGTCTGACAAAAGTGAAAGAAGTAAATTTCGAATTTCAACCAAACATGCTAGAAATGCTCAAATTGCGCAAATAAGCCTACTGTAAGAATTTTACAAACGTCTGACAAAACTGAAAAATGTAAATTTCCAATTTCAACCAAACACGCTAAAAATGCTCCAATTGAGCTAATTAGCTTATTGTGAGAATATTGCAATTGTCTGACAAAAGTGAAAAATGTAAATTTCCAATTTCAACCAAACATGCTAGAATTGCTCCAATTGAGCCAATTAGCTTACTGTGAGATTATTGCAATTGTCTGACAAAAGTGAAAAATGTAAATTTTCAATTTCAACCAAACATGCTAGAAATGCTCCAATTGAGCTAATTAGCTTATTGTGAGAATATTACAAACGTCTGACAACACTGAAAAATGTAAATTTCCAATTTCAACCGAAGATGCTAGAAATGCTCCAATTGAGCTAATTAGCTTATTGTGAGAATATTGCAATTGTCTGACAAAAGTGAAAAATGTAAATTTCCAATTTCAACCAAACGTGCTAGAAATGCTCCAATTGAGCTATTTAGCTTATTGTGAGAATATTACAAACGTCTGACAAAAGTGAAAAATGTAAATTTCCAATTTCAACCAAACATGCTAGAAATACTCCAATTGAGCTATTTAGCTTATTGAGAGAATATTGCAATTGTCTGACAAAAGTGAAAAATGTAAATTTCCAATTTCAACCAAACATGCTAGAAATGCTCCAATTGAGCTAATTAGCTTATTGTGAGAATACTACAAACGTCTGACAAAACTGAAAAATGTAAATTTCCAATTTCAACCAAACATGCTAGAAATACTCCAATTGAGCTAATTAGCTTATCGAGAGAATATTGCAATTGTCTGACAAAACTGAAAAATGTAAATTTCCAATTTCAACCAAACATGCTAGAAATGCTCCAATTGAGCTAATTAGCTTATTGTGAGAATATTACAAACGTCTAACAAAATTGAAAAATGTAAATTTCCAATTTCAACCAAACATGCTAGAAATGCTCCAATTGAGCTAATTAGCTTATTGTGAGTATATTGCAATTGTCTGACAAAAGTGAAAAATGTAAATTTCCAATTTCAACCAAACATGTTAGAAATGCTCCAATTGAGCTAATTAGCTTATTGTGAGAATATTACAAACGTCTGACAAAGGTGAAAAATGTAAATTTCCAATTTCAACCAAACATGCTAGAAATGCTCCAATTGAGCTAATTAGCTTATTGTGAGAATACTACAAACGTTTGACAAAACTGAAAAGTGTAAATTTCCAATTTCAACCAAACATGCTAGAAATACTCCAATTGAGCTATTTAGCTTATTGAGAGAATATTGCAATTGTCTGACAAAACTGAAAAATGTAAACTTCCAATTTCAACCAAACATGCTAGAAATGCTCCAATTGAGCTAATTCGCTTTTTGTGAGAATACTACAAACGTCTGACAAAACTGAAAAATGTAAATTTCCAATTTCAACCAAACATGCTAGACATGCTCCAATTGAGCTAATTAGCTTATTGTGAGAATATTACAAACGTCTGACAACACTGAAAAATGTAAATTTCCAATTTCAACCAAACATGCTAGAAATGCTCCAATTGAGCTAGCTAATTAGCTTATTGTGAAAATATTGCAATTGTCTGACAAAAGTGAAAAATGTAAATTTCCAATTTCAACCAAACATGCTAGAAATGCTCCAATTGAGCTAATTAGCTTATTGTGAGAATATTACAAACGTCTGACAAAAGTGACAAATGTAAATTTCCAATTTCAACCAAACATGCTAGAAATGCTCCAATTGAGCTAATTAGCTTATTGAGAGAATATTGCAATTGTTTGACAAAAGTGAAAAATGTAAATTTGCAATTTCAACCAAACATGCTAGAAATGCTCCAATTGAGCTAATTAGCTTATTGTGAGAATATTACAAACGTCTGACAAAAGTGAAAAATGTAAATTTCCAATTTCAACCAAACATGCTAGAAATGCTCCAATTGAGCTAGTTAGCTTATTGTGAGAATATTGCAATTGTCTGACAAAAGTGAAAAATGTAAATTTCCAATTTCAACCAAACATGTTAGAAATGCTCCAATTGAGCTAATTAGCTTATTGAGAGAATATTGCAATTGTTTGACAAAAGTGAAAAATGTAAATTTCCAATTTCAACCAAACATGCTAGAAATGCTCCATTTGAGCTAATTAGCTTATTGTGAGAATATTGCAATTGTCTGACAGAAGTGAAAAATGTAAATTTCCAATTTCAACCAAACATGCTAGAAATGCTCCAATTGAGCTAATTAGCTCATTGTGAGAATATTACAAACGTCTGACAAAACTGAAAAATGTAAATTTCCAATTTCAACCAAACATGCTAGAAATGCTCCAATTGAGCTAATTAGCTTATTGTGAGAATATTGCAATTGTCTGACAGAAGTGAAAAATGTAAATTTGCAATTTCAACCAAACATGCTAGAAATGCTCCAATTTAGCTAATTAGCTTATTGTGAGAATATTACAAACGTCTGACAACACTGAAAAATGTAAATTTCCAATTTCAACCAAACATGCTAGAAATGCTCCAATTGAGCTAATTAGCTTATTGTGAGAATATTACAAACGTCTGACAACACTGAAAAATGTAAATTTCCAATTTCAACCAAACATGCTAGAAATGCTCCAATTGAGCTAATTAGCTTATTGTGAGAATATTGCAATTGTCTGACAAAAGTGAAAAAAGTAAATTTCCAATTTCAACCAAACATGCTAGAAATGCTCAAATATCGCAAATAAGCCTACTGTAAGAATTTTACAAACGTCTGACAAAACTGAAAAATGTAAATTTCCAATTTCAACCAAACATGCTAGAAATGCTCCAATTGAGCTAATTAGCTTAATGTGAGAATATTACAAACGTCTGACAACACTGAAAAATGTAAATTTCCAATTTCAACCAAACATGCTAGAAATGCTCCAATTTAGCTAATTAGCTTAATGTGAGAATATTACAAACGTCTGACAACACTGAAAAATGTAAATTTCCAATTTCAACCAAACATGCTAGAAATGCTCCAATTGAGCTAATTAGCTTATTGTGAGAATATTACAAACGTCTGACAAAACTGAAAAATGTAAATTTCCAATTTCAACCAAACATGCTAGAAATGCTCCAATTGAGCTAATTAGCTTATTGTGAGAAAATTACAAACAGCTGACAAAACTGAAAAATGTAAATTTCCAATTTCAACCAAACATGCTAGAAATGCTCCAATTGAGCTAATTAGCTTATTGTGAGAATATTGCAATTGTCTGACAAAAGTGAAAAAAGTAAATTTCGAATTTCAACCAAACATGCTAGAAATGCTCAAATTGCGCAAATAAGCCTACTGTAAGAATTTTACAAACGTCTGACAAAACTGAAAAATGTAAATTTCCAATTTCAACCAAACACGCTAAAAATGCTCCAATTGAGCTAATTAGCTTATTGTGAGAATATTACAAACGTCTGACAACACTGAAAAATGTAAATTTCTAATTTCAACCAAACATGCTAGAAATGCTCCAAATGAGCTAATTAGCTTATTGAGAGAATATTGCAATTGTCTGACAAAAGTGAAAAATGTAAATTTCCAATTTCAACCAAACATGCTAGAAATGCTCCAATTGAGCTAATCAGCTTATTGTGAGAATATTGCAATTGTCTGACAAAAGTGAAAAATGTAAATTTCCAATTTCAACCAAACATGCTAGAATTGCTCCAATTGAGCCAATTAGCTTACTGTGAGATTATTGCAATTGTCTGACAAAAGTGAAAAATGTAAATTTTCAATTTCAACCAAACATGCTAGAAATGCTCCAATTGAGCTAATTAGCTTATTGTGAGAATATTACAAACGTCTGACAAAAGTGAAAAATGTAAATTTCCAATTTCAACCAAACATGCTAGAAATGCTCCAATTGAGCTAATTAGCTTATTGAGAGAATATTGCAATTGTTTGACAAAAGTGAAAAATGTAAATTTGCAATTTCAACCAAACATGCTAGAAATGCTCCAATTTGGCTAACTAGCTTATTGTGAGAATATTACAAACGTCTGACAACACTGAAAAATGTAAATTTCCAATTTCAACCAAACATGCTAGAAATGCTCCAATTGAGCTAATTAGCTTATTGTGAGAATATTGCAATTGTCTGACAAAAGTGAAAGAAGTAAATTTCGAATTTCAACCAAACATGCTAGAAATGCTCAAATTGCGCAAATAAGCCTACTGTAAGAATTTTACAAACGTCTGACAAAACTGAAAAATGTAAATTTCCAATTTCAACCAAACACGCTAAAAATGCTCCAATTGAGCTAATTAGCTTATTGTGAGAATATTGCAATTGTCTGACAAAAGTGAAAAATGTAAATTTCCAATTTCAACCAAACATGCTAGAATTGCTCCAATTGAGCCAATTAGCTTACTGTGAGATTATTGCAATTGTCTGACAAAAGTGAAAAATGTAAATTTTCAATTTCAACCAAACATGCTAGAAATGCTCCAATTGAGCTAATTAGCTTATTGTGAGAATATTACAAACGTCTGACAACACTGAAAAATGTAAATTTCCAATTTCAACCGAAGATGCTAGAAATGCTCCAATTGAGCTAATTAGCTTATTGTGAGAATATTGCAATTGTCTGACAAAAGTGAAAAATGTAAATTTCCAATTTCAACCAAACGTGCTAGAAATGCTCCAATTGAGCTATTTAGCTTATTGTGAGAATATTACAAACGTCTGACAAAAGTGAAAAATGTAAATTTCCAATTTCAACCAAACATGCTAGAAATACTCCAATTGAGCTATTTAGCTTATTGAGAGAATATTGCAATTGTCTGACAAAACTGAAAAATGTAAATTTCCAATTTCAACCAAACATGCTAGAAATGCTCCAATTGAGCTAATTAGCTTATTGTGAGAATATTACAAACGTCTAACAAAATTGAAAAATGTAAATTTCCAATTTCAACCAAACATGCTAGAAATGCTCCAATTGAGCTAATTAGCTTATTGTGAGAATATTGCAATTGTCTGACAAAAGTGAAAAATGTAAATTTCCAATTTCAACCAAACATGCTAGAAATGCTCCAATTGAGCTAATTAGCTTATTGTGAGAATACTACAAACGTCTGACAAAACTGAAAAATGTAAATTTCCAATTTCAACCAAACATGCTAGAAATACTCCAATTGAGCTAATTAGCTTATCGAGAGAATATTGCAATTGTCTGACAAAACTGAAAAATGTAAATTTCCAATTTCAACCAAACATGCTAGAAATGCTCCAATTGAGCTAATTAGCTTATTGTGAGAATATTACAAACGTCTAACAAAATTGAAAAATGTAAATTTCCAATTTCAACCAAACATGCTAGAAATGCTCCAATTGAGCTAATTAGCTTATTGTGAGTATATTGCAATTGTCTGACAAAAGTGAAAAATGTAAATTTCCAATTTCAACCAAACATGTTAGAAATGCTCCAATTGAGCTAATTAGCTTATTGTGAGAATATTACAAACGTCTGACAAAGGTGAAAAATGTAAATTTCCAATTTCAACCAAACATGCTAGAAATGCTCCAATTGAGCTAATTAGCTTATTGTGAGAATACTACAAACGTTTGACAAAACTGAAAAGTGTAAATTTCCAATTTCAACCAAACATGCTAGAAATACTCCAATTGAGCTATTTAGCTTATTGAGAGAATATTGCAATTGTCTGACAAAACTGAAAAATGTAAACTTCCAATTTCAACCAAACATGCTAGAAATGCTCCAATTGAGCTAATTCGCTTTTTGTGAGAATACTACAAACGTCTGACAAAACTGAAAAATGTAAATTTCCAATTTCAACCAAACATGCTAGACATGCTCCAATTGAGCTAATTAGCTTATTGTGAGAATATTACAAACGTCTGACAACACTGAAAAATGTAAATTTCCAATTTCAACCAAACATGCTAGAAATGCTCCAATTGAGCTAGCTAATTAGCTTATTGTGAAAATATTGCAATTGTCTGACAAAAGTGAAAAATGTAAATTTCCAATTTCAACCAAACATGCTAGAAATGCTCCAATTGAGCTAATTAGCTTATTGTGAGAATATTACAAACGTCTGACAAAAGTGACAAATGTAAATTTCCAATTTCAACCAAACATGCTAGAAATGCTCCAATTGAGCTAATTAGCTTATTGAGAGAATATTGCAATTGTTTGACAAAAGTGAAAAATGTAAATTTGCAATTTCAACCAAACATGCTAGAAATGCTCCAATTGAGCTAATTAGCTTATTGTGAGAATATTACAAACGTCTGACAAAAGTGAAAAATGTAAATTTCCAATTTCAACCAAACATGCTAGAAATGCTCCAATTGAGCTAGTTAGCTTATTGTGAGAATATTGCAATTGTCTGACAAAAGTGAAAAATGTAAATTTCCAATTTCAACCAAACATGTTAGAAATGCTCCAATTGAGCTAATTAGCTTATTGAGAGAATATTGCAATTGTTTGACAAAAGTGAAAAATGTAAATTTCCAATTTCAACCAAACATGCTAGAAATGCTCCATTTGAGCTAATTAGCTTATTGTGAGAATATTGCAATTGTCTGACAGAAGTGAAAAATGTAAATTTCCAATTTCAACCAAACATGCTAGAAATGCTCCAATTGAGCTAATTAGCTCATTGTGAGAATATTACAAACGTCTGACAAAACTGAAAAATGTAAATTTCCAATTTCAACCAAACATGCTAGAAATGCTCCAATTGAGCTAATTAGCTTATTGTGAGAATATTGCAATTGTCTGACAGAAGTGAAAAATGTAAATTTGCAATTTCAACCAAACATGCTAGAAATGCTCCAATTTAGCTAATTAGCTTATTGTGAGAATATTACAAACGTCTGACAACACTGAAAAATGTAAATTTCCAATTTCAACCAAACATGCTAGAAATGCTCCAATTGAGCTAATTAGCTTATTGTGAGAATATTACAAACGTCTGACAACACTGAAAAATGTAAATTTCCAATTTCAACCAAACATGCTAGAAATGCTCCAATTGAGCTAATTAGCTTATTGTGAGAATATTGCAATTGTCTGACAAAAGTGAAAAAAGTAAATTTCCAATTTCAACCAAACATGCTAGAAATGCTCAAATATCGCAAATAAGCCTACTGTAAGAATTTTACAAACGTCTGACAAAACTGAAAAATGTAAATTTCCAATTTCAACCAAACATGCTAGAAATGCTCCAATTGAGCTAATTAGCTTAATGTGAGAATATTACAAACGTCTGACAACACTGAAAAATGTAAATTTCCAATTTCAACCAAACATGCTAGAAATGCTCCAATTTAGCTAATTAGCTTAATGTGAGAATATTACAAACGTCTGACAACACTGAAAAATGTAAATTTCCAATTTCAACCAAACATGCTAGAAATGCTCCAATTGAGCTAATTAGCTTATTGTGAGAATATTACAAACGTCTGACAAAACTGAAAAATGTAAATTTCCAATTTCAACCAAACATGCTAGAAATGCTCCAATTGAGCTAATTAGCTTATTGTGAGAAAATTACAAACAGCTGACAAAACTGAAAAATGTAAATTTCCAATTTCAACCAAACATGCTAGAAATGCTCCAATTGAGCTAATTAGCTTATTGTGAGAATATTGCAATTGTCTGACAAAAGTGAAAAAAGTAAATTTCCAATTTCAACCAAACATGCTAGAAATGCTCAAATATCGCAAATAAGCCTACTGTAAGAATTTTACAAACGTCTGACAAAAGTGAAAAATGTAAATTTCCAATTTCAACCAAACATGCTAGAAATGCTCCAATTGAGCTAATTAGCTTATTGTGAGAATATTACAAACGTCTGACAAAACTGAAAAATGTAGATTTCCAATTTCAACCAAACATGCTAGAAATGCTCCAATTGAGCTAATTAGCTTATTGTGAGAATATTACAAACGTCTAACAAAATTAAAAAATGTAAATTTCCAATTTCAACCAAACATGCTAGAAATGCTCCAATTGAGCTAATTAGCCTATTGTGAGAATATTGCAATTGTCTGACGGAAGTGAAAAATGTAAATTTGCAATTTCAACCAAACATGCTAGAAATGCTCCAATTTAGCTAATTAGCTTAATGTGAGAATATTACAAACGTCTGACAACACTGAAAAATGTAAATTTGCAATTTCAACCAAACATGCTAGAAATGCTCCAATTGAGCTAATTAGCTTATTGTGAGAATATTACAAACGTCTAACAAAATTGAAAAATGTAAATTTCCAATTTCAACCAAACATGCTAGAAATGCTCCAATTGAGCTAATTAGCTTATTGTGAGAATATTGCAATTGTCTGACAGAAGAGAAAAATGTAAATTTGCAATTTCAACCAAACATGCTAGAAATGCTCCAATTGAGCTAATTAGCTTATTGTGAGAATATTACAATTGTCTGAGAGAAGTGAAAAATGTAAATTTGCAATTTCAACCAAACATGCTAGAAATGCTCCAATTTAGCTAATTAGCTTATTGTGAGAATATTACAAACGTCTGACAACACTGAAAAATGTAAAATTCCAATTTCAACCAAACATGCTAGAAATGCTCCAATTGAGCTAATTAGCTTATTGTGAGAATATTGCAATTCTCTGACAAAAGTGAAAAAAGTAAATTTCCAATTTCAACCAAACATGCTAGAAATGCTCAAATTGCGCAAATAAGCCTACTGTAAGAATTTTACAAACTTCTGACAAAACTGAAAAATGTAAATTTCCAATTTCAACCAAACATGCTAAAATTGCTCCAATTGAGCTAATTAGCTTATTGTGAGAATATTACAAACGTCTGACAACACTGAAAAATGTAAATTTCTAATTTCAACCAAACATGCTAGAAATGCTCCAAATGAGCTAATTAGCTTATTGAGAGAATATTGCAATTGTCTGACAAAAGTGAAAAATGTAAATTTCCAATTTCAACCAAACATGCTAGAAATGCTCCAATTGAGCTAATTAGCTTATTGTGACAATATTGCAATTGTCTGACAAAAGTGAAAAATGTAAATTTCCAATTTCAACCAAACATGCTAGAATTGCTCCAATTGAGCTAATTAGCTTACTGTGAGATTATTGCAATTGTCTGACAAAAGTGAAAAATGTAAATTTCCAATTTCAACCAAACATGCTAGAAATGCTCCAATTGAGGAAATTAGCTTATTGTGAGAATATTACAAACGTCTGACAACACTGAAAAATGTAAATTTCCAATTTCAACCGAAGATGCTAGAAATGCTCCAATTGAGCTAATTAGCTTATTGTGAGAATATTGCAATTGTCTGACAAAAGTGAAAAATGTAAATTTCCAATTTCAACCAAACGTGCTAGAAATGCTCCAATTGAGCTAATTAGCTAATTGTGAGAATATTACAAACGTCTGACAAAAGTGAAAAATGTAAATTTCCAATTTCATTCAAACATGCTAGAAATGCTCCAATTGAGCTAATTAGCTTATTGAGAGAATATTGCAATTGTTTGACAAAAGTGAAAAATGTAAATTTCCAATTTCAACCAAACATGCTAGAAATGCTCCAATTGAGCTAATTAGCTTATTGTGAGAATATTACAAACGTCTGACAACACTGAAAAATGTAAATTTCTAATTTCAACCAAACATGCTAGAAATGCTCCAAATGAGCTAATTAGCTTATTGAGAGAATATTGCAATTGTCTGACAAAAGTGAAAAAAGTAAATTTCCAATTTCAACCAAACATGCTAGAAATGCTCCAATTGAGCTAATTAGCTTATTGTGAGAATATTGCAATTGTCTGACAAAAGTGAAAAATGTAAATTTCCAATTTCAACCAAACATGCTAGAAATGCTCCAATTGAGCTAATTAGCTTATTGTGAGAATATTACAAACGTCTGACAACACTGAAAAATGCAATTTTCCAATTTCAACCAAACATGCTAGAAATGCTCCAATTGAGCTAATTAGCTTATTGTGAGAATATTACAAACGTCTGACAACACTGAAAAATGTAAATTTCCAATTTCAACCGAAGATGCTAGAAATGCTCAAATTGAGCTAATTAGCTTATTGTGAGAATATTGCAATTGTCTGACAAAAGTGAAAAATGTAAATTTCCAACTTCAACCAAACGTGCTAGAAATGCTCCAATTGAGCTAATTAGCTTATTGTGAGAATATTACAAACGTCTGACAAAAGTGAAAAATGTAAATTTCCAATTTCAACCAAACATGCTAGAAATGCTCCAATTGAGCTAATTAGCTTATTGAGAGAATATTGCAATTGTTTGACAAAAGTGAAAAATGCAAATTTCCAATTTCAACCAAACATGCTAGAAATGCTCCAATTGAGCTAATTAGCTTATTGAGAAAATACTGCAATTGTTTGACAAAAGTTAAAAATGTAAATTTCCAATTTCAACCAAACGTGCTAGAAATGCTCCAATTGAGCTAATTAGCTTATTGTGAGAATATTACAAACGTCTGACAAAAGTGACAAATGTAAATTTCCAATTTCAACCAAACATGCTAGAAATGCTCCAATTGAGCTAATTAGCTTATTGAGAGAATATTGCAATTGTTTGACAAAAGTGAAAAATGTAAATTTGCAATTTCAACCAAACATGCTAGAAATGCTCCAATTGAGCTAATTAGCTTATTGTGAGAATATTACAAACGTCTGACAAAAGTGAAAAATGTAAATTTCCAATTTCAACCAAACATGCTAGAAATGCTCCAATTGAGCTAGTTAGCTTATTGTGAGAATATTGCAATTGTCTGACAAGAGTGAAAAATGTAAATTTCCACTTTCAACCAAACATGCTAGAAATGCTCCAATTGAGCTAATTAGCTTATTGAGAGAATATTGCAATTGTTTGACAAAAGTGAAAAATGTAAATTTGCATTTTCAACCAAACATGCTAGAAATGCTCCAATTGAGCTAATTAGCTTATTGTGAGAATATTGCAATTGTCTGACAGAAGTGAAAAATGTAAACTTCCAATTTCAACCAAACATGCTAGAAATGCTCCAATTGAGCTAATTAGCTTATTGTGAGAATATTACAAACGTCTGACAAAACTGAAAAATGTAAATTTCCAATTTCAACCAAACATGCTAGAAATGCTCCAATTGAGCTAATTAGATTATTGTGAGAATATTGCAATTGTCTGACAGAAGTGAAAAATGTAAATTTGCAATTTCAACCAAACATGCTAGAAATGCTCCAATTTAGCTAATTAGCTTATTGTGAGAATATTACAAGCGTCTGACAACACTGAAAAATGTAAATTTCTAATTTCAACCAAACATGCTAGAAATGCTCCAAATGAGCTAATTAGCTTATTGAGAGAATATTGCAATTGTCTGACAAAAGTGAAAAATGTAAATTTCCAATTTCAACCAAACATGCTAGAAATGCTCCAATTGAGCTAATTAGCTTATTGTGACAATATTGCAATTGTCTGACAAAAGTGAAAAATGTAAATTTCCAATTTCAACCAAACATGCTAGAATTGCTCCAATTGAGCTAATTAGCTTACTGTGAGATTATTGCAATTGTCTGACAAAAGTGAAAAATGTAAATTTCCAATTTCAACCAAACATGCTAGAAATGCTCCAATTGAGCTAATTAGCTTATTGTGAGAATATTACAAACGTCTGACAACACTGAAAAATGTAAATTTCCAATTTCAACCGAAGATGCTAGAAATGCTCCAATTGAGCTAATTAGCTTATTGTGAGAATATTGCAATTGTCTGACAAAAGTGAAAAATGTAAATTTCCAATTTCAACCAAACGTGCTAGAAATGCTCCAATTGAGCTAATTAGCTAATTGTGAGAATATTACAAACGTCTGACAAAAGTGAAAAATGTAAATTTCCAATTTCATTCAAACATGCTAGAAATGCTCCAATTGAGCTAATTAGCTTATTGAGAGAATATTGCAATTGTTTGACAAAAGTGAAAAATGTAATTTTCCAATTTCAACCAAACATGCTAGAAATGCTCCAATTGAGCTAATTAGCTTATTGTGAGAATATTACAAACGTCTGACAACACTGAAAAATGTTAATTTCTAATTTCAACCAAACATGCTAGAAATGCTCCAAATGAGCTAATTAGCTTACTGAGAGAATATTGCAATTGTCTGACAAAAGTGAAAAAAGTAAATTTCCAATTTCAACCAAACATGCTAGAAATGCTCCAATTGAGCTAATTAGCTTATTGTGAGAATATTGCAATTGTCTGACAAAAGTGAAAAATGTAAATTTCCAATTTCAACCAAACATGCTAGAAATGCTCCAATTGAGCTAATTAGCTTATTGTGAGAATATTACAAACGTCTGACAACACTGAAAAATGTAATTTTCCAATTTCAACCAAACATGCTAGAAATGCTCCAATTGAGCTAATTAGCTTATTGTGAGAATATTACAAACGTCTGACAACACTGAAAAATGTAAATTTCCAATTTCAACCGAAGATGCTAGAAATGCTCAAATTGAGATAATTAGCTTATTGTGAGAATATTGCAATTGTCTGACAAAAGTGAAAAATGTAAATTTCCAATTTCAACCAAACGTGCTAGAAATGCTCCAATTGAGCTAATTAGCTTATTGTGAGAATATTACAAACGTCTGACAAAAGTGAAAAATGTAAATTTCCAATTTCAACCAAACATGCTAGAAATGCTCCAATTGAGCTAATTAGCTTATTGAGAGAATATTGCAATTGTTTGACAAAAGTGAAAAATGCAAATTTCCAATTTCAACCAAACATGCTAGAAATGCTCCAATTGAGCTAATTAGCTTATTGAGAGAATACTGCAATTGTTTGACAAAAGTGAAAAATGTAAATTTCCAATTTCAACCAAACGTGCTAGAAATGCTCCAATTGAGCTAATTAGCTTATTGTGAGAATATTACAAACGTCTGACAAAAGTGACAAATGTAAATTTCCAATTTCAACCAAACATGCTAGAAATGCTCCAATTGAGCTAATTAGCTTATTGAGAGAATATTGCAATTGTTTGACAAAAGTGAAAAATGTAAATTTGCAATTTCAACCAAACATGCTAGAAATGCTCCAATTTAGCTAATTAGCTTATTGTGAGAATATTACAAACGTCTGACAAAAGTGAAAAATGTAAATTTCCAATTTCAACCAAACATGCTAGAAATGCTCCAATTGAGCTAGTTAGCTTATTGTGAGAATATTGCAATTGTCTGACAAAAGTGAAAAATGTAAATTTCCACTTTCAACCAAACATGTTAGAAATGCTCCAATTGAGCTAATTAGCTTATTGAGAGAATATTGCAATTGTTTGACAAAAGTGAAAAATGTAAATTTGCATTTTCAACCAAACATGCTAGAAATGCTCCAATTGAGCTAATTAGCTTGTGAGAATATTGCAATTGTCTGACAGAAGTGAAAAATGTAAATTTCCAATTTCAACCAAACATGCTAGAAATGCTCCAATTGAGCTAATTAGCTTATTGTGAGAATATTACAAACGTCTGACAAATCTGAAAAATGTAAATTTCCAATTTCAACCAAACATGCTAGAAATGCTCCAATTGAGCTAATTAGCTTATTGTGAGAATATTGCAATTGTCTGACAGAAGTGAAAAATTTAAATTTGCAATTTCAACCAAACATGCTAGAAATGCTCCAATTTAGCTAATTAGCTTATTGTGAGAATATTACAAACGTCTGACAACACTGAAAAATGTAAATTTCCAATTTCAACCAAACATGCTAGAAATGCTCCAATTGAGCTAATTAGCTTATTGTGAGAATATTACAAACGTCTGACAACACTGAAAAATGTAAATTTCCAATTTCAACCAAACCTGCTAGAAATGCTCCAATTGAGCTAATTAGCTTATTGTGAGAATATTGCAATTGTCTGACAAAAGTGAAAAAAGTAAATTTCCAATTTCAACCAAACATGCTAGAATTGCTCAAATATCGCAAATAAGCCTACTGTAAGAATTTTACAAACGTCTGACAAAACTGAAAAATGTAAATTTCCAATTTCAACCAAACATGCTAGAAATGCTCCAATTGAGCTAATTAGCTTAATGTGAGAATATTACAAACGTCTGACAACACTGAAAAATGTAAATTTCCAATTTCAACCAAACATGCTAGAAATGCTCCAATTTAGCTAATTAGCTTAATGTGAGAATATTACAAACGTCTGACAACACTGAAAAATGTAAATTTCCAATTTCAACCAAACATGCTAGAAATGCTCCAATTGAGCTAATTAGCTTATTGTGAGAATATTACAAACGTCTGACAAAACTGAAAAATGTAGATTTCCAATTTCAACCAAACATGCTAGAAATGCTCCAATTGAGCTAATTAGCTTATTGTGAGAAAATTACAAACAGCTGGCAAAACTGAAAAATGTAAATTTCCAATTTCAACCAAACATGCTAGAAATGCTCCAATTGAGCTAATTAGCTTATTGTGAGAATATTGCAATTGTCTGACAAAAGTGAAAAAAGTAAATTTCCAATTTCAACCAAACATGCTAGAAATGCTCCAATTGAGCTAATTAGCTTATTTTGAGAATATTGCAATTGTCTGACAGAAGTGAAAAATGTAAATTTCCAATTTCAACCAAACATGCTAGAAATGCTCCAATTGAGCTAATTAGCTTATTGTGAGAATATTACAAACGTCTGACAAAACTGAAAAATGTAAATTTCCAATTTCAACCAAACATGCTAGAAATGCTCCAATTGAGCTAATTAGCTTATTGTGAGAATATTGCAATTGTCTGACAGAAGTGAAAAATGTAAATTTGCAATTTCAACCAAACATGCTAGAAATGCTCCAATTTAGCTAATTAGCTTATTGTGAGAATATTACAGACGTCTGACAACACTGAAAAATGTAAATTTCCAATTTCAACCAAACATGCTAGAAATGCTCCAATTGAGCTAATTAGCTTATTGTGAGAATATTACAAACGTCTGACAACACTGAAAAATGTAAATTTCCAATTTCAACCAAACATGCTAGAAATGCTCCAATTGAGCTAATTAGCTTATTGTGAGAATATTGCAATTGTCTGACAAAAGTGAAAAAAGTAAATTTCCAATTTCAACCAAACATGCTAGAAATGCTCAAATATCGCAAATAAGCCTACTGTAAGAATTTTACAAACGTCTGACAAAACTGAAAAATGTAAATTTCCAATTTCAACCAAACATGCTAGAAATGCTCCAATTGAGCTAATTAGCTTAATGTGAGAATATTACAAACGTCTGACAACACTGAAAAATGTAAATTTCCAATTTCAACCAAACATGCTAGAAATGCTCCAATTTAGCTAATTAGCTTAATGTGAGAATATTACAAACGTCTGACAACACTGAAAAATGTAAATTTCCAATTTCAACCAAACATGCTAGAAATGCTCCAATTGAGCTAATTAGCTTATTGTGAGAATATTACAAACGTCTGACAAAACTGAAAAATGTAAATTTCCAATTTCAACCAAACATGCTAGAAATGCTCCAATTGAGCTAATTAGCTTATTGTGAGAAAATTACAAACAGCTGACAAAACTGAAAAATGTAAATTTCCAATTTCAACCAAACATGCTAGAAATGCTCCAATTGAGCTAATTAGCTTATTGTGAGAATATTGCAATTGTCTGACAAAAGTGAAAAAAGTAAATTTCCAATTTCAACCAAACATGCTAGAAATGCTCAAATATCGCAAATAAGCCTACTGTAAGAATTTTACAAACGTCTGACAAAAGTGAAAAATGTAAATTTCCAATTTCAACCAAACATGCTAGAAATGCTCCAATTGAGCTAATTAGCTTATTGTGAGAATATTACAAACGTCTGACAAAACTGAAAAATGTAGATTTCCAATTTCAACCAAACATGCTAGAAATGCTCCAATTGAGCTAATTAGCTTATTGTGAGAATATTACAAACGTCTAACAAAATTAAAAAATGTAAATTTCCAATTTCAACCAAACATGCTAGAAATGCTCCAATTGAGCTAATTAGCCTATTGTGAGAATATTGCAATTGTCTGACGGAAGTGAAAAATGTAAATTTGCAATTTCAACCAAACATGCTAGAAATGCTCCAATTTAGCTAATTAGCTTAATGTGAGAATATTACAAACGTCTGACAACACTGAAAAATGTAAATTTGCAATTTCAACCAAACATGCTAGAAATGCTCCAATTTAGCTAATTAGCTTAATGTGAGAATATTACAAACGTCTGACAACACTGAAAAATGTAAATTTCCAATTTCAACCAAACATGCTAGAAATGCTCCAATTGAGCTAATTAGCTTATTGTGAGAATATTACAAACGTCTGACAAAAGTCAAAAATGTAAATTTCCAATTTCAACCAAACATGCTAGAAATGCTCCAATTGAGCTAATTAGCTTATTGAGAGAATATTGCAATTGTTTGACAAAAGTGAAAATTGTGATTTCCAATTTCAACCAAACGTGCTAGAAATGCTCCAATTGAGCTAATTAGCTTATTGTGAGAATATTACAAACGTCTGACAAAAGTGAAAAATGTAAATTTCCAATTTCAACCAAACATGCTAGAAATGCTCCAATTGAGCTAATTAGCTTATTGTGAGAATATTGCAATTGTCTGACAAAAGTGAAAAATGTAAATTTCCAATTTCAACCAAACATGCTAGAAATGCTCCAATTGAGCTAATTAGCTTATTGTGAGAATATTACAAACGTCTAACAAAATTGAAAAATGTAAATTTCCAATTTCAACCAAACATGCTAGAAATGCTCCAATTGAGCTAATTAGCTTATTGTGAGAATATTGCAATTGTCTGACAGAAGAGAAAAATGTAAATTTGCAATTTCAACCAAACATGCTAGAAATGCTCCAATTGAGCTAATTAGCTTATTGTGAGAATATTACAATTGTCTGAGAGAAGTGAAAAATGTAAATTTGCAATTTCAACCAAACATGCTAGAAATGCTCCAATTTAGCTAATTAGCTTATTGTGAGAATATTACAAACGTCTGACAACACTGAAAAATGTAAATTTCCAATTTCAACCAAACATGCTAAAATTGCTCCAATTGAGCTAATTAGCTTAATGTGAGAATATTACAAACGTCTGACAACACTGAAAAATGTAAATTTGCAATTTCAACCAAACATGCTAGAAATGCTCCAATTTAGCTAATTAGCTTATTGTGAGAATATTACAAACGTCTGACAACACTGAAAAATGTAAATTTCCAATTTCAACCAAACATGCTAGAAATGCTCCAATTGAGCTAATTAGCTTATTGTGAGAATATTGCAATTGTCTGACAAAAGTGAAAAAAGTAAATTTCCAATTTCAACCAAACATGCTAGAAATGCTCAAATATCGCAAATAAGCCTACTGTAAGAATTTTACAAACGTCTGACAAAACTGAAAAATGTAAATTTCCAATTTCAACCAAACATGCTAGAAATGCTCCAATTGAGCTAATTAGCTTATTGTGAGAATATTACAAACGTCTGACAACACTGAAAAATGTAAATTTCCAATTTCAACCAAACATGCTAGAAATGCTCCAATTGAGCTAATTAGCTTATTGTGAGAATATTGCAATTGTCTGACAAAAGTGAAAAAAGTAAATTTCCAATTTCAACCAAACATGCTAGAAATGCTCAAATATCGCAAATAAGCCTACTGTAAGAATTTTACAAACGTCTGACAAAACTGAAAAATGTAAATTTCCAATTTCAACCAAACATGCTAGAAATGCTCCAATTGAGCTAATTAGCTTAATGTGAGAATATTACAAACGTCTGACAACACTGAAGAATGTAAATTTCCAATTTCAACCAAACATGCTAGAAATGCTCCAATTTAGCTAATTAGCTTAATGTGAGAATATTACAAACGTCTGACAACACTGAAAAATGTAAATTTCCAATTTCAACCAAACATGCTAGAAATGCTCCAATTGAGCTAATTAGCTTATTGTGAGAATATTACAAACGTCTGACAAAACTGAAAAATGTAAATTTCCAATTTCAACCAAACATGCTAGAAATGCTCCAATTGAGCTAATTAGCTTATTGTGAGAAAATTACAAACAGCTGACAAAACTGAAAAATGTAAATTTCCAATTTCAACCAAACATGCTAGAAATGCTCCAATTGAGCTAATTAGCTTATTGTGAGAATATTGCAATTGTCTGACAAAAGTGAAAAAAGTAAATTTCCAATTTCAACCAAACATGCTAGAAATGCTCAAATATCGCAAATAAGCCTACTGTAAGAATTTTACAAACGTCTGACAAAAGTGAAAAATGTAAATTTCCAATTTCAACCAAACATGCTAGAAATGCTCCAATTGAGCTAATTAGCTTATTGTGAGAATATTGCAATTGTCTGACAAAACTGAAAAATGTAGATTTCCAATTTCAACCAAACATGCTAGAAATGCTCCAATTGAGCTAATTAGCTTATTGTGAGAATATTACAAACGTCTAACAAAATTAAAAAATGTAAATTTCCAATTTCAACCAAACATGCTAGAAATGCTCCAATTGAGCTAATTAGCCTATTGTGAGAATATTGCAATTGTCTGACGGAAGTGAAAAATGTAAATTTGCAATTTCAACCAAACATGCTAGAAATGCTCCAATTTAGCTAATTAGCTTAATGTGAGAATATTACAAACGACTGACAACACTGAAAAATGTAAATTTGCAATTTCAACCAAACATGCTAGAAATGCTCCAATTTAGCTAAATAGCTTAATGTGAGAATATTACAAACGTCTGACAACACTGAAAAATGTAAATTTCCAATTTCAACCAAACATGCTAGAAATGCTCCAATTGAGCTAATTAGCTTATTGTGAGAATATTACAAACGTCTGACAAAACTGAAAAATTTAGATTTCCAATTTCAACCAAACATGCTAGAAATGCTCCAATTGAGCTAATTAGCTTATTGTGAGAATATTACAAACGTCTGACAAAAGTCAAAAATGTAAATTTCCAATTTCAACCAAACATGCTAGAAATGCTCCAATTGAGCTAATTAGCTTATTGAGAGAATATTGCAATTGTTTGACAAAAGTGAAAATTGTAAATTTCCAATTTCAACCAAACATGCTAGAAATGCTCCAATTGAGCTAATTAGCTTATTGTGAGAATATTACAAACGTCTGACAAAAGTGAAAAATGTAAATTTCCAATTTCAACCAAACATGCTAGAAATGCTCCAATTGAGCTAATTAGCTTATTGTGAGAATATTGCAATTGTCTGACAAAAGTGAAAAATGTAAATTTCCAATTTCAACCAAACATGCTAGAAATGCTCCAATTGAGCTAATTAGCTTATTGTGAGAATATTACAAACGTCTAACAAAATTGAAAAATGTAAATTTCCAATTTCAACCAAACATGCTAGAAATGCTCCAATTGAGCTAATTAGCTTATTGTGAGAATATTGCAATTGTCTGACAGAAGAGAAAAATGTAAATTTGCAATTTCAACCAAACATGCTAGAAATGCTCCAATTGAGCTAATTAGCTTATTGTGAGAATATTACAATTGTCTGAGAGAAGTGAAAAATGTAAATTTGCAATTTCAACCAAACATGCTAGAAATGCTCCAATTTAGCTAATTAGCTTATTGTGAGAATATTACAAACGTCTGACAACACTGAAAAATGTAAATTTCCAATTTCAACCAAACATGCTAGAAATGCTCCAATTGAGCTAATTAGCTTATTGTGAGAATATTGCAATTCTCTGACAAAAGTGAAAAAAGTAAATTTCCAATTTCAACCAAACATGCTAGAAATGCTCAAATTGCGCAAATAAGCCTACTGTAAGAATTTTACAAACTTCTGACAAAACTGAAAAATGTAAATTTCCAATTTCAACCAAACATGCTAAAATTGCTCCAATTGAGCTAATTAGCTTATTGTGAGAATATTACAAACGTCTGACAACACTGAAAAATGTAAATTTCTAATTTCAACCAAACATGCTAGAAATGCTCCAAATGAGCTAATTAGCTTATTGAGAGAATATTGCAATTGTCTGACAAAAGTGAAAAATGTAAATTTCCAATTTCAACCAAACATGCTAGAAATGCTCCAATTGAGCTAATTAGCTTATTGTGACAATATTGCAATTGTCTGACAAAAGTGAAAAATGTAAATTTCCAATTTCAACCAAACATGCTAGAATTGCTCCAATTGAGCTAATTAGCTTACTGTGAGATTATTGCAATTGTCTGACAAAAGTGAAAAATGTAAATTTCCAATTTCAACCAAACATGCTAGAAATGCTCCAATTGAGCTAATTAGCTTATTGTGAGAATATTACAAACGTCTGACAACACTGAAAAATGTAAATTTCCAATTTCAACCGAAGATGCTACAAATGCTCCAATTGAGCTAATTAGCTTATTGTGAGAATATTGCAATTGTCTGACAAAAGTGAAAAATGTAAATTTCCAATTTCAACCAAACGTGCTAGAAATGCTCCAATTGAGCTAATTAGCTAATTGTGAGAATATTACAAACGTCTGACAAAAGTGAAAAATGTAAATTTCCAATTTCATTCAAACATGCTAGAAATGCTCCAATTGAGCTAATTAGCTTATTGAGAGAATATTGCAATTGTTTGACAAAAGCGAAAAATGTAAATTTCCAATTTCAACCAAACATGCTAGAAATGCTCCAATTGAGCTAATTAGCTTATTGTGAGAATATTACAAACGTCTGACAACACTGAAAAATGTAAATTTCTAATTTCAACCAAACATGCTAGAAATGCTCCAAATGAGCTAATTAGCTTATTGAGAGAATATTGCAATTGTCTGACAAAAGTGAAAAAAGTAAATTTCCAATTTCAACCAAACATGCTAGAAATGCTCCAATTGAGCTAATTAGCTTATTGTGAGAATATTGCAATTGTCTGACAAAAGTGAAAAATGTAAATTTCCAATTTCAACCAAACATGCTAGAAATGCTCCAATTGAGCTAATTAGCTTATTGTGAGAATATTACAAACGTCTGACAACACTGAAAAATGTAATTTTCCAATTTCAACCAAACATGCTAGAAATGCTCCAATTGAGCTAATTAGCTTATTGTGAGAATATTACAAACGTCTGACAACACTGAAAAATGTAAATTTCCAATTTCAACCGAAGATGCTAGAAATGCTCAAATTGAGCTAATTAGCTTATTGTGAGAATATTGCAATTGTCTGACAAAAGTGAAAAATGTAAATTTCCAATTTCAACCAAACGTGCTAGAAATGCTCCAATTGAGCTAATTAGCTTATTGTGAGAATATTACAAACGTCTGACAAAAGTGAAAAATGTAAATTTCCAATTTCAACCAAACATGCTAGAAATGCTCCAATTGAGCTAATTAGCTTATTGAGAGAATATTGCAATTGTTTGACAAAAGTGAAAAATGCAAATTTCCAATTTCAACCAAACATGCTAGAAATGCTCCAATTGAGCTAATTAGCTTATTGAGAAAATACTGCAATTGTTTGACAAAAGTGAAAAATGTAAATTTCCAATTTCAACCAAACGTGCTAGAAATGCTCCAATTGAGCTAATTAGCTTATTGTGAGAATATTACAAACGTCTGACAAAAGTGACAAATGTAAATTTCCAATTTCAACCAAACATGCTAGAAATGCTCCAATTGAGCTAATTAGCTTATTGAGAGAATATTGCAATTGTTTGACAAAAGTGAAAAATGTAAATTTGCAATTTCAACCAAACATGCTAGAAATGCTCCAATTGAGCTAATTAGCTTATTGTGAGAATATTACAAACGTCTGACAAAAGTGAAAAATGTAAATTTCCAATTTCAACCAAACATGCTAGAAATGCTCCAATTGAGCTAGTTAGCTTATTGTGAGAATATTGCAATTGTCTGACAAAAGTGAAAAATGTAAATTTCCACTTTCAACCAAACATGCTAGAAATGCTCCAATTGAGCTAATTAGCTTATTGAGAGAATATTGCAATTGTTTGACAAAAGTGAAAAATGTAAATTTGCATTTTCAACCAAACATGCTAGAAATGCTCCAATTGAGCTAATTAGCTTATTGTGAGAATATTGCAATTGTCTGACAGAAGTGAAAAATGTAAATTTCCAATTTCAACCAAACATGCTAGAAATGCTCCAATTGAGCTAATTAGCTTATTGTGAGAATATTACAAACGTCTGACAAAACTGAAAAATGTAAATTTCCAATTTCAACCAAACATGCTAGAAATGCTCCAATTGAGCTAATTAGATTATTGTGAGAATATTGCAATTGTCTGACAGAAGTGAAAAATGTAAATTTGCAATTTCAACCAAACATGCTAGAAATGCTCCAATTTAGCTAATTAGCTTATTGTGAGAATATTACAAACGTCTGACAACACTGAAAAATGTAAATTTCTAATTTCAACCAAACATGCTAGAAATGCTCCAAATGAGCTAATTAGCTTATTGAGAGAATATTGCAATTGTCTGACAAAAGTGAAAAATGTAAATTTCCAATTTCAACCAAACATGCTAGAAATGCTCCAATTGAGCTAATTAGCTTATTGTGAGAATATTGCAATTGTCTGACAAAAGTGAAAAATGTAAATTTCCAATTTCAACCGAAGATGCTAGAAATGCTCCAATTGAGCTAATTAGCTTATTGTGAGAATATTGCAATTGTCTGACAAAAGTGAAAAATGTAAATTTCCAATTTCAACCAAACGTGCTAGAAATGCTCCAATTGAGCTAATTAGCTAATTGTGAGAATATTACAAACGTCTGACAAAAGTGAAAAATGTAAATTTCCAATTTCATTCAAACATGCTAGAAATGCTCCAATTGAGCTAATTAGCTTATTGAGAGAATATTGCAATTGTTTGACAAAAGTGAAAAATGTAAATTTCCAATTTCAACCAAACATGCTAGAAATGCTCCAATTGAGCTAATTAGCTTATTGTGAGAATATTACAAACGTCTGACAACACTGAAAAATGTAAATTTCTAATTTCAACCAAACATGCTAGAAATGCTCCAAATGAGCTAATTAGCTTATTGAGAGAATATTGCAATTGTCTGACAAAAGTGAAAAAAGTAAATTTCCAATTTCAACCAAACATGCTAGAAATGCTCCAATTGAGCTAATTAGCTTATTGTGAGAATATTGCAATTGTCTGACAAAAGTGAAAAATGTAAATTTCCAATTTCAACCAAACATGCTAGAAATGCTCCAATTGAGCTAATTAGCTTATTGTGAGAATATTACAAACGTCTGACAACACTGAAAAATGTAATTTTCCAATTTCAACCAAACATGCTAGAAATGCTCCAATTGAGCTAATTAGCTTATTGTGAGAATATTACAAACGTCTGACAACACTGAAAAATGTAAATTTCCAATTTCAACCGAACATGCTAGAAATGCTCCAATTGAGCTAATTAGCTTATTGTGAGAATATTACAAACGTCTGACAACACTGAAAAATGTAAATTTCCAATTTCAACCGAAGATGCTAAAAATGCTCAAATTGAGCTAATTAGCTTATTGTGAGAATATTGCAATTGTCTGACAAAAGTGAAAAATGTAAATTTCCAATTTCAACCAAACGTGCTAGAAATGCTCCAATTGAGCTAATTAGCTTATTGTGAGAATATTACAAACGTCTGACAAAAGTGAAAAATGTAAATTTCCAATTTCAACCAAACATGCTAGAAATGCTCCAATTGAGCTAATTAGCTTATTGAGAGAATATTGCAATTGTTTGACAAAAGTGAAAAATGCAAATTTCCAATTTCAACCAAACATGCTAGAAATGCTCCAATTGAGCTAATTAGCTTATTGAGAGAATACTGCAATTGTTTGACAAAAGTGAAAAATGTAAATTTCCAATTTCAACCAAACGTACTAGAAATGCTCCAATTGAGCTAATTAGCTTATTGTGAGAATATTACAAACGTCTGACAAAAGTGACAAATGTAAATTTCCAATTTCAACCAAACATGCTAGAAATGCTCCAATTGAGCTAATTAGCTTATTGAGAGAATATTGCAATTGTTTGACAAAAGTGAAAAATGTAAATTTGCAATTTCAACCAAACAAGCTAGAAATGCTCCAATTGAGCTAATTAGCTTATTGTGAGAATATTACAAACGTCTGACAAAAGTGAAAAATGTAAATTTCCAATTTCAACCAAACATGCTAGAAATGCTCCAATTGAGCTAGTTAGCTTATTGTGAGAATATTGCAATTGTCTGTCAAAAGTGAAAAATGTAAATTTCCACTTTCAACCAAACATGTTAGAAATGCTCCAATTGAGCTAATTAGCTTATTGAGAGAATATTGCAATTGTTTGACAAAAGTGAAAAATGTAAATTTGCATTTTCAACCAAACATGCTAGAAATGCTCCAATTGAGCTAATTAGCTTATTGTGAGAATATTGCAATTGTCTGACAGAAGTGAAAAATGTAAATTTCCAATTTCAACCAAACATGCTAGAAATGCTCCAATTGAGCTAATTAGCTTATTGTGAGAATATTACAAACGTCTGACAAAACTGAAAAATGTAAATTTCCAATTTCAACCAAACATGCTAGAAATGCTCCAATTGAGCTAATTAGCTTATTGTGAGAATATTGCAATTGTCTGACAGAAGTGAAAAATGTAAATTTGCAATTTCAACCAAACATGCTAGAAATGCTCCAATTTAGCTAATTAGCTTATTGTGAGAATATTACAAACGTCTGACAACACTGAAAAATGTAAATTTCCAATTTCAACCAAACATGCTAGAAATGCTCCAATTGAGCTAATTAGCTTATTGTGAGAATATTACAAACGTCTGACAACACTGAAAAATGTAAATTTCCAATTTCAACCAAACATGCTAGAAATGCTCCAATTGAGCTAATTAGCTTATTGTGAGAATATTGCAATTGTCTGACAAAAGTGAAAAAAGTAAATTTCCAATTTCAACCAAACATGCTAGAAATGCTCAAATATCGCAAATAAGCCTACTGTAAGAATTTTACAAACGTCTGACAAAACTGAAAAATGTAAATTTCCAATTTCAACCAAACATGCTAGAAATGCTCCAATTGAGCTAATTAGCTTAATGTGAGAATATTACAAACGTCTGACAACACTGAAAAATGTAAATTTCCAATTTCAACCAAACATGCTAGAAATGCTCCAATTTAGCTAATTAGCTTAATGTGAGAATATTACAAACGTCTGACAACACTGAAAAATGTAAATTTCCAATTTCAACCAAACATGCTAGAAATGCTCCAATTGAGCTAATTAGCTTATTGTGAGAATATTACAAACGTCTGACAAAACTGAAAAATGTAGATTTCCAATTTCAACCAAACATGCTAGAAATGCTCCAATTGAGCTAATTAGCTTATTGTGAGAAAATTACAAACAGCTGGCAAAACTGAAAAATGTAAATTTCCAATTTCAACCAAACATGCTAGAAATGCTCCAATTGAGCTAATTAGCTTATTGTGAGAATATTGCAATTGTCTGACAAAAGTGAAAAAAGTAAATTTCCAATTTCAACCAAACATGCTAGAAATGCTCAAATATCGCAAATAAGCCTACTGTAAGAATTTTACAAACGTCTGACAAAAGTGAAAAATGTAAATTTCCAATTTCAACCAAACATGCTAGAAATGCTCCAATTGAGCTAATTAGCTTATTGTGAGAATATTACAAACGTCTGACAAAACTGAAAAATGTAGATTTCCAATTTCAACCAAACATGCTAGAAATGCTCCAATTGAGCTAATTAGCTTATTGTGAGAATATTACAAACGTCTAACAAAATTAAAAAATGTAAATTTCCAATTTCAACCAAACATGCTAGAAATGCTCCAATTGAGCTAATTAGCTTATTGTGAGAATATTGCAATTGTCTGACGGAAGTGAAAAATGTAAATTTGCAATTTCAACCAAACATGCTAGAAATGCTCCAATTTAGCTAATTAGCTTAATGTGAGAATATTACAAACGTCTGACAACACTGAAAAATGTAAATTTGCAATTTCAACCAAACATGCTAGAAATGCTCCAATTTAGCTATTTAGCTTAATGTGAGAATATTACAAACGTCTGCCAACACTGAAAAATGTAAATTTCCAATTTCAACCAAACATGCTAGAAATGCTCCAATTGAGCTAATTAGCTTATTGTGAGAATATTACAAACGTCTGACAAAACTGAAAAATTTAGATTTCCAATTTCAACCAAACATGCTAGAAATGCTCCAATTGAGCTAATTAGCTTATCGTGAGAATATTACAAACGTCTGACAAAACTGAAAAATGTAATTTTCCAATTTCAACCAAACATGCTAGAAATGCTCCAATTGAGCTAATTAGCTTATTGAGAGAATATTGCAATTGTTTGACAAAAGTGAAAAATCTAAATTTCCAATTTCATCCAAACGTGCTAGAAATGCTCCAATTGAGCTAATTAGCTTATTGTGAGAATATTACAAACGTCTGACAAAAGTGAAAAATGTAAATTTCCAATTTCAACCAAACATGCTAGAAATGCTCCAATTGAGCTAATTAGCTTATTGTGAGAATATTGCAATTGTCTGACAAAAGTGAAAAATGTAAATTTGCAATTTCAACCAAACATGCTAGAAATGCTCCAATTGAGCTAATTAGCTTATTGTGAGAATATTACAAACGTCTAACAAAATTGAAAATTGTAAATTTCCAATTTCAACCAAACATGCTAGAAATGCTCCAATTGAGCTAATTAGCTTATTGTGAGAATATTGCAATTGTCTGACAGAAGTGAAAAATGTAAATTTGCAATTTCAACCAAACATGCTAGAAATGCTATAATTTAGCTAATTAGCTTATTGTGAGAATATTACAAACGTCTGACAACACTGAAAAATGTAAATTTCCAATTTCAACCAAACATGCTAGAAATGCTCCAATTGAGCTAATTAGCTTATTGTGAGAATATTGCAATTGTCTGACAAAAGTGAAAAATGTAAATTTCCAATTTCAACCAAACATGCTAGAAATGCTCCAATTGAGCTAATTAGCTTATTGTGAGAATATTACAAACGTCTAACAAAATTGAAAAATGTAAATTTCCAATTTCAACCAAACATGCTAGAAATGCTCCAATTGAGCTAATTAGCTTATTGTGAGAATATTGCAATTGTCTGACAGAAGTGAAAAATGTAAATTTGCAATTTCAACCAAACATGCTAGAAATGCTATAATTTAGCTAATTAGCTTATTGTGAGAATATTACAAACGTCTGACAACACTGAAAAATGTAAATTTCCAATTTCAACCAAACATGCTAGAAATGCTCCAATTGAGCGAATTAGCTTATTGTGAGAATACTGCAATTGTCTGACAGAAGTGAAAAATGTAAGTTTGCAATTTCAACCAAACATGCTAGAAATGCTCCAATTGAGCTAATTAGCTTATTGTGAGAATATTACAAACGTCTGACAACACTGAAAAATGTAAATTTCCAATTTCAACCAAACATGCTAGAAATGCTCCAATTGAGCTAATTAGCTTATTGTGAGAATAATGCAATTGTCTGAACAAAGTGAAAAAAGTAAATTTCCAATTTCAACCAAACATGCTAGAAATGCTCACATATCGCAAATAAGCCTACTGTAAGAATTTTACAAACGTCTGACAAAACTGAAAAATGTAAATTTCCAATTCCAACCAAACATGCTAGAAATGCTCCAATTGAGCTAATTAGCTTATTGTGAGAATATTACAAACGTCTGACAAAACTGAAAAATGTAGATTTCCAATTTCAACCAAACATGTTAGAAATGCTCCAATTGAGCTAATTAGCTTATTGTGAGAATATTACAAACGTCTGACAACACTGAAAAATGTAAATTTCCAATTTCAACCAAACATGTTAGAAATGCTCCAATTGAGCTAATTAGCTTATTGTGAGAATATTACAAACGTCTGACAACACTGAAAAATGTAAATTTCCAATTTCAACCAAACATGCTAGAAATGCTCCAATTGAGCTAATTAGCTTATTGTGAGAATATTACAAACGTCTGACAAAACTGAAAAATGTAAATTTCCAATTTCAACCAAACATGCTAGAAATGCTCCAATTGAGCTAATTAGCTTATTGAGAGAATATTGCAATTGTCTGACAAAAGTGAAAAATGTAAATTTCCAATTTCAACCAAACGTGCTAGAAATGCTCCAATTGAGCTAATTAGCTTATTGTGAGAATATTACAAACGTCTGACAAAAGTGAAAAATGTAAATTTCCAATTTCAACCAAACATGCTAGAAATGCTCCAATTGAGCTAATTAGCTTATTGAGAGAATATTGCAATTGTTTGACAAAAGTGAAAAATGTAAATTTCCAATTTCAACCAAACGTGCTAGAAATGCTCCAATTGAGCTAATTAGCTTATTGTGAGAATATTGCAATTGTCTGACAAAAGTGAAAAATGTAAATTTCCAATTTCAACCAAACATGCTAGAAATGCTCCAATTGAGCTAATTAGCTTATTGTGATAATATTACAAACGTCTAACAAAATTGAAAAATGTAAATTTCTAATTTCAACCAAACATCCTAGAAATGCTCCAATTGAGCTAATTAGCTTATTGTGAGAATATTGCAATTGTCTGACAGAAGTGAAAAATTTAAATTTGCAATTTCAACCAAACATGCTAGAAATGCTATAATTTAGCTAATTAGCTTATTGTGAGAATATTACAAACGTCTGACAACACTGAAAAATGTAAAATTCCAATTTTAACCAAACATGCTAGAAATGCTCCAATTGAGCTAATTAGCTTATGGTGAGAATATTGCAATTGTCTGACAAAAGTGAAAAAAGTAAATTTCCAATTTCAACCAAACATGCTAGAAATGCTCAAATTGCGCAAATAAACCTACTGTAAGAATTTTACAAACGTCTGACAAAACTGAAAAATGTAAATTTCCAATTTCAACCAAACATGCTAAAAATGCTCCAATTGAGCTAATTAGCTTATTGTGAGAATATTACAAACGTCTGACAACACTGAAAAATGTAAATTTCCAATTTCAACCAAACATGCTAGAAATGCTCCAAATGAGCTAATTAGCTTATTGAGAGAATATTGCAATTGTCTGACAAAAGTGAAAAAAGTAAATTTCCAATTTCAACCAAACATGCTAGAAATGCTCCAATTGAGCTAATTAGCTTATTGTGAGAATATTGCAACTGTCTGACAAAAGTGAAAAATGTAAATTTCCAATTTCAACCAAACATGCTAGAATTGCTCCAATTGAGCTAATTAGCTTACTGTGAGATTATTGCAATTGTCTGACAAAAGTGAAAAATGTAAATTTCCAATTTCAACCAAACATGCTAGAAATGCTCCAATTGAGCTAATTAGCTTATTGTGAGAATATTACAAACGTCTGACAACACTGAAAAATGTAAATTTCCAATTTCAACCGAAGATGCTAGAAATGCTCCAATTGAGCTAATTAGCTTATTGAGAGAATATTGCAATTGTCTGACAAAAGCGAAAAATGTAAATTTCCAATTTCAACCAAACGTGCTAGAATTGCTCCAATTGACCTAATTAGCTTATTGTGAGAATATTACAAACGTCTGACAACACTGAAAAATGTAAATTTCCAATTTCAACCAAACATGCTAGAAATGCTCCAATTGAGCTAATTTGCTTATTGAGAGAATATTGCAATTGTTTGACAAATGTGAAAAATGTAAATTTCCAATTTCAACCAAACGTGCTAGAAATGCTCCAATTGAGCTAATTAGCTTATTGTGAGAATATTACAAACGTCTGACAAAAGTGAAAAATGTAAATTTCCAATTTCAACCAAACATGCTAGAAATGCTCCAATTGAGCTAATTAGCTTATTGTGAGAATATTGCAATTGTCTGACAGAAGTGAAAAATGTAAATTTGCAATTTCAACCAAACATGCTAGAAATGCTATAATTTAGCTAATTAGCTTATTGTGAGAATATTACAAACGTCTGACAACACTGAAAAATGTAAATTTCCAATTTCAACCAAACATGCTAGAAATGCTCCAATTGAGCTAATTAGCTTATTGTGAGAATATTGCAATTGTCTGACAAAAGTGAAAAATGTAAATTTCCAATTTCAACCAAACATGCTAGAAATGCTCCAATTTAGCTAATTAGATTATTGTGAGAATATTACAAACGTCTGACAACACTGAAAAATGTAAATTTCCAATTTCAACCAAACATGCTAGAAATGCTCCAATTGAGCTAATTAGCTTATTGTGAGAATATTGCAATTGTCTGACAGAAGTGAAAAATGTAAATTTGCAATTTCAACCACACATGCTAGAAATGCTCCAATTTAGCTAATTAGCTTATTGTGAGAATATTACAAACGTCTGACAACACTGAAAAATGTAAATTTCCAATTTCAACCAAACATGCTAGAAATGCTCCAATTGAGCTAATTAGCTTATTGTGAGAATATTGCAATTGTCAGACAAAAGTGAAAAAAGTAAATTTCCAATTTCAACCAAACATGCTAGAAATGCTCAAATATCGCAAATAAGCCTACTGTAAGAATTTTACAAACGTCTGACAAAACTGAAAAATGTAAATTTCCAATTTCAACCAAACATGCTAGAAATGCTCCAATTGAGCTAATTAGCTTATTGTGAGAATATTACAAACGTCTGACAAAACTGAAAAATGTAGATTTCCAATTTCAACCAAACATGCTAGAAATGCTCCAATTGAGCTAATTAGCTTACTGTGAGAATATTACAAACGTCTGACAACACTGAAAATTGTAAATTTCCAATTTCAACCAAACATGCTAGAAATGCTCCAATTGAGCTAATTAGCTTATTGTGAGAATATTACAAACGTCTGACAAAACTGAAAAATGTAAATTTCCAATTTCAACCAAACATGCTAGAAATGCTCCAATTGAGCTAATTAGCTTATTGAGAAAATATTGCACTTGTCTGACAAAAGTGAAAAATGTAAATTTCCAATTTCAACCAAACGTGCTAGAAATGCTCCAATTGAGCTAATTAGCTTATTGTGAGAATATTACAAACGTCTGACAAAAGTGAAAAATGTAAATTTCCAATTTCAACCAAACATGCTAGAAATGCTCCAATTGAGCTAATTAGCTTATTGTGAGAATATTACAAACGTCTGACAAAAGTGAAAAATGTAAATTTCCAATTTCAACCAAACATGCTAGAAATCCTCCAATTGAGCTAATTAGCTTATTGTGAGAATATTGCAATTGTTTGACAAAAGTGAAAAATGTAAATTTCCAATTTCAACCAAACGTGCTAGAAATGCTCCAATTGAGCTAATTAGCTTATTGTGAGAATATTACAAACGTCTGACAAAAGTGAAAAATGTAAATTTCCAATTTCAACCAAACATGCTAGAAATGCTCCAATTGAACTAATTAGCTTATTGTGAGAATATTGCAATTGTCTGACAAAAGTGAAAAATGTAAATTTCCAATTTCAACCAAACATGCTAGAAATGCTCAAATTGAGCTAATTAGCTTATTGTGAGAATATTACAAACGTCTAACAAAATTGAAAAATGTAAATTTCCAATTTCAACCAAACATGCTAGAAATGCTCCAATTGAGCTAATTAGCTTATTGTGAGAATATTGCAATTGTCTGACAGAAGTGAAAAATGTAAATTTGCAATTTCAACCAAACATGCTAGAAATGCTATTATTTAGCTAATTAGCTTATTGTGAGAATATTACAAACGTCTGACAACACTGAAAAATGTAAATTTCCAATTTCAACCAAACATGCTAGAAATCCTCCAATTGAGCTAATTAGCTTACTGTGAGATTATTGCAATTGTCTGACAAAAGTGAAAAATGTAAATTTCCAATTTCAACCAAACATGCTAGAAATGCTCCAATTGAGCTAATTAGCTTATTGTGAGAATATTACAAACGTCTGACAACACTGAAAAATGTAAATTTCCAATTTCAACCGAAGATGCTAGAAATGCTCCAATTGAGCTAATTAGCTTATTGAGAGAATATTGCAATTGTCTGACAAAAGCGAAAAATGTAAATTTCCAATTTCAACCAAACGTGCTAGAATTGCTCCAATTGACCTAATTAGCTTATTGTGAGAATATTACAAACGTCTGACAACACTGAAAAATGTAAATTTCCAATTTCAACCAAACATGCTAGAAATGCTCCAATTGAGCTAATTTGCTTATTGAGAGAATATTGCAATTGTTTGACAAATGTGAAAAATGTAAATTTCCAATTTCAACCAAACGTGCTAGAAATGCTCCAATTGAGCTAATTAGCTTATTGTGAGAATATTACAAACGTCTGACAAAAGTGAAAAATGTAAATTTCCAATTTCAACCAAACATGCTAGAAATGCTCCAATTGAGCTAATTAGCTTATTGTGAGAATATTGCAATTGTCTGACAGAAGTGAAAAATGTAAATTTGCAATTTCAACCAAACATGCTAGAAATGCTATAATTTAGCTAATTAGCTTATTGTGAGAATATTACAAACGTCTGACAACACTGAAAAATGTAAATTTCCAATTTCAACCAAACATGCTAGAAATGCTCCAATTGAGCTAATTAGCTTATTGTGAGAATATTGCAATTGTCTGACAAAAGTGAAAAATGTAAATTTCCAATTTCAACCAAACATGCTAGAAATGCTCCAATTTAGCTAATTAGCTTATTGTGAGAATATTACAAACGTCTGACAACACTGAAAAATGTAAATTTCCAATTTCAACCAAACATGCTAGAAATGCTCCAATTGAGCTAATTAGCATATTGTGAGAATATTGCAATTGTCTGACAGAAGTGAAAAATGTAAATTTGCAATTTCAACCACACATGCTAGAAATGCTCCAATTTAGCTAATTAGCTTATTGTGAGAATATTACAAACGTCTGACAACACTCAAAAATGTAAATTTCCAATTTCAACCAAACATGCTAGAAATGCTCCAATTGAGCTAATTAGCTTATTGTGAGAATATTGCAATTGTCTGACAAAAGTGAAAAAAGTAAATTTCCAATTTCAACCAAACATGCTAGAAATGCTCAAATATCGCAAATAAGCCTACTGTAAGAATTTTACAAACGTCTGACAAAACTGAAAAATGTAAATTTCCAATTTCAACCAAACATGCTAGAAATGCTCCAATTGAGCTAATTAGCTTATTGTGAGAATATTACAAACGTCTGACAAAACTGAAAAATGTAGATTTCCAATTTCAACCAAACATGCTAGAAATGCTCCAATTGAGCTAATTAGCTTACTGTGAGAATATTACAAACGTCTGACAACACTGAAAATTGTAAATTTCCAATTTCAACCAAACATGCTAGAAATGCTCCAATTGAGCTAATTAGCTTATTGTGAGAATATTACAAACGTCTGACAAAACTGAAAAATGTAAATTTCCAATTTCAACCAAACATGCTAGAAATGCTCCAATTGAGCTAATTAGCTTATTGAGAAAATATTGCACTTGTCTGACAAAAGTGAAAAATGTAAATTTCCAATTTCAACCAAACGTGCTAGACATGCTCCAATTGAGCTAATTAGCTTATTGTGAGAATATTACAAACGTCTGACAAAAGTGAAAAATGTAAATTTCCAATTTCAACCAAACATGCTAGAAATGCTCCAATTGAGCTAATTAGCTTATTGTGAGAATATTACAAACGTCTGACAAAAGTGAAAAATGTAAATTTCCAATTTCAACCAAACATGCTAGAAATCCTCCAATTGAGCTAATTAGCTTATTGTGAGAATATTGCAATTGTTTGACAAAAGTGAAAAATGTAAATTTCCAATTTCAACCAAACGTGCTAGAAATGCTCCAATTGAGCTAATTAGCTTATTGTGAGAATATTACAAACGTCTGACAAAAGTGAAAAATGTAAATTTCCAATTTCAACCAAACATGCTAGAAATGCTCCAATTGAACTAATTAGCTTATTGTGAGAATATTGCAATTGTCTGACAAAAGTGAAAAATGTAAATTTCCAATTTCAACCAAACATGCTAGAAATGCTCAAATTGAGCTAATTAGCTTATTGTGAGAATATTACAAACGTCTAACAAAATTGAAAAATGTAAATTTCCAATTTCAACCAAACATGCTAGAAATGCTCCAATTGAGCTAATTAGCTTATTGTGAGAATATTGCAATTGTCTGACAAAAGTGAAAAATGTAAATTTCCAATTTCAACCAAACATGCTAGAAATGCTCCAATTGAGCTAATTAGCTTATTGTGAGAATATTACAAACGTCTGACAACACTGAAAAATGTAAATTTCCAATTTCAACCGAAGATGCTAGAAATGCTCCAATTGAGCTAATTAGCTTATTGAGAGAATATTGCAATTGTCTGACAAAAGCGAAAAATGTAAATTTCCAATTTCAACCAAACGTGCTAGAATTGCTCCAATTGACCTAATTAGCTTATTGTGAGAATATTACAAACGTCTGACAACACTGAAAAATGTAAATTTCCAATTTCAACCAAACATGCTAGAAATGCTCCAATTGAGCTAATTTGCTTATTGAGAGAATATTGCAATTGTTTGACAAATGTGAAAAATGTAAATTTCCAATTTCAACCAAACGTGCTAGAAATGCTCCAATTGAGCTAATTAGCTTATTGTGAGAATATTACAAACGTCTGACAAAAGTGAAAAATGTAAATTTCCAATTTCAACCAAACATGCTAGAAATGCTCCAATTGAGCTAATTAGCTTATTGTGAGAATATTGCAATTGTCTGACAGAAGTGAAAAATGTAAATTTGCAATTTCAACCAAACATGCTAGAAATGCTATAATTTAGCTAATTAGCTTATTGTGAGAATATTACAAACGTCTGACAACACTGAAAAATGTAAATTTCCAATTTCAACCAAACATGCTAGAAATGCTCCAATTGAGCTAATTAGCTTATTGTGAGAATATTGCAATTGTCTGACAAAAGTGAAAAATGTAAATTTCCAATTTCAACCAAACATGCTAGAAATGCTCCAATTTAGCTAATTGGCTTATTGTGAGAATATTACAAACGTCTGACAACACTGAAAAATGTAAATTTCCAATTTCAACCAAACATGCTAGAAATGCTCCAATTGAGCTAATTAGCTTATTGTGAGAATATTGCAATTGTCTGACAGAAGTGAAAAATGTAAATTTGCAATTTCAACCACACATGCTAGAAATGCTCCAATTTAGCTAATTAGCTTATTGTGAGAATATTACAAACGTCTGACAACACTCAAAAATGTAAATTTCCAATTTCAACCAAACATGCTAGAAATGCTCCAATTGAGCTAATTAGCTTATTGTGAGAATATTGCAATTGTCTGACAAAAGTGAAAAAAGTAAATTTCCAATTTCAACCAAACATGCTAGAAATGCTCCAATTTAGCTAATTGGCTTATTGTGAGAATATTACAAACGTCTGACAACACTGAAAAATGTAAATTTCCAATTTCAACCAAACATGCTAGAAATGCTCCAATTGAGCTAATTAGCTTATTGTGAGAATATTGCAATTGTCTGACAGAAGTGAAAAATGTAAATTTGCAATTTCAACCACACATGCTAGAAATGCTCCAATTTAGCTAATTAGCTTATTGTGAGAATATTACAAACGTCTGACAACACTCAAAAATGTAAATTTCCAATTTCAACCAAACATGCTAGAAATGCTCCAATTGAGCTAATTAGCTTATTGTGAGAATATTGCAATTGTCTGACAAAAGTGAAAAAAGTAAATTTCCAATTTCAACCAAACATGCTAGAAATGCTCAAATATCGCAAATAAGCCTACTGTAAGAATTTTACAAACGTCTGACAAAACTGAAAAATGTAAATTTCCAATTTCAACCAAACATGCTAGAAATGCTCCAATTGAGCTAATTAGCTTATTGTGAGAATATTACAAACGTCTGACAAAACTGAAAAATGTAGATTTCCAATTTCAACCAAACATGCTAGAAATGCTCCAATTGAGCTAATTAGCTTACTGTGAGAATATTACAAACGTCTGACAACACTGAAAATTGTAAATTTCCAATTTCAACCAAACATGCTAGAAATGCTCCAATTGAGCTAATTAGCTTATTGTGAGAATATTACAAACGTCTGACAAAACTGAAAAATGTAAATTTCCAATTTCAACCAAACATGCTAGAAATGCTCCAATTGAGCTAATTAGCTTATTGAGAAAATATTGCACTTGTCTGACAAAAGTGAAAAATGTAAATTTCCAATTTCAACCAAACGTGCTAGACATGCTCCAATTGAGCTAATTAGCTTATTGTGAGAATATTACAAACGTCTGACAAAAGTGAAAAATGTAAATTTCCAATTTCAACCAAACATGCTAGAAATGCTCCAATTGAGCTAATTAGCTTATTGTGAGAATATTACAAACGTCTGACAAAAGTGAAAAATGTAAATTTCCAATTTCAACCAAACATGCTAGAAATCCTCCAATTGAGCTAATTAGCTTATTGTGAGAATATTGCAGTTGTTTGACAAAAGTGAAAAATGTAAATTTCCAATTTCAACCAAACGTGCTAGAAATGCTCCAATTGAGCTAATTAGCTTATTGTGAGAATATTACAAACGTCTGACAAAAGTGAAAAATGTAAATTTCCAATTTCAACCAAACATGCTAGAAATGCTCCAATTGAACTAATTAGCTTATTGTGAGAATATTGCAATTGTCTGACAAAAGTGAAAAATGTAAATTTCCAATTTCAACCAAACATGCTAGAAATGCTCAAATTGAGCTAATTAGCTTATTGTGAGAATATTACAAACGTCTAACAAAATTGAAAAATGTAAATTTCCAATTTCAACCAAACATGCTAGAAATGCTCCAATTGAGCTAATTAGCTTATTGTGAGAATATTGCAATTGTCTGACAGAAGTGAAAAATGTAAATTTGCAATTTCAACCAAACATGCTAGAAATGCTATTATTTAGCTAATTAGCTTATTGTGAGAATATTACAAACGTCTGACAACACTGAAAAATGTAAATTTCCAATTTCAACCAAACATGCTAGAAATGCTCCAATTGAGCTGATTAGCTTATTGTGAGAATATTGCAATTGTCTGACAGAAGTGAAAAATGTAAATTTGCAATTTCAACCAAACATGCTAGAAATGCTCCAATTTAGCTAATTAGCTTATTGTGAGAATATTACAAACGTCTGACAACACTGAAAAATGTAAATTTCCAATTTCAACCAAACATGCTAGAAATGCTCCAATTGAGCTAATTAGCTTATTGAGAGAATATTGCAATTGTCTGACAAAAGCAAAAAATGTAAATTTCCAATTTCAACCAAACGTGCTAGAATTGCTCCAATTGACCTAATTAGCTTATTGTGAGAATATTACAAACGTCTGACAACACTGAAAAATGTAAATTTCCAATTTCAATTAAACATGCTAGAAATGCTCCAATTGAGCTAATTTGCTTATTGAGAGAATATTGCAATTGTTTGACAAATGTGAAAAATGTAAATTTCCAATTTCAACCAAACATGCTAGAAATGCTTCAATTGAGCTAATTAGCTTATTGTGAGAATATTACAAACGTCTGACAAAAGTGAAAAATGTAAATTTCCAATTTCAACCAAACATGCTAGAAATGCTCCAATTGAGCTAATTAGCTTATTGTGAGAATATTGCAATTGTCTGACAGAAGTGAAAAATGTAAATTTGCAATTTCAACCAAACATGCTAGAAATGCTATAATTTAGCTAATTAGCTTATTGTGAGAATATTACAAACGTCTGACAACACTGAAAAATGTAAATTTCCAATTTCAACCAAACATGCTAGAAATGCTCCAATTGAGCTAATTAGCTTATTGTGAGAATATTGCAATTGTCTGACAAAAGTGAAAAATGTAAATTTCCAATTTCAACCAAACATGCTAGAAATGCTCCAATTTAGCTAATTAGCTTATTGTGAGAATATTACAAACGTCTGACAACACTGAAAAATGTAAATTTCCAATTTCAACCAAACATGCTAGAAATGCTCCAATTGAGCTAATTAGCTTATTGTGAGAATATTGCAATTGTCTGACAAAAGTGAAAAATGTGAATTTGCAATTTCAACCACACATGCTAGAAATGCTCCATTTTAGCTAATTAGCTTATTGTGAGAATATTACAAACGTCTGACAACACTGAAAAATGTAAATTTCCAATTTCAACCAAACATGCTAGAAATGCTCCAATTGAGCTAATTAGCTTATTGTGAGAATATTGCAATTGTCTGACAAAAGTGAAAAAAGTAAATTTCCAATTTCAACCAAACATGCTAGAAATGCTCAAATATCGCAAATAAGCCTACTGTAAGAATTTTACAAACGTCTGACAAAACTGAAAAATGTAAATTTCCAATTTCAACCAAACATGCTAGAAATTCTCCAATTGAGCTAATTAGCTTACTGTGAGAATATTACAAACGTCTGACAACACTGAAAATTGTAAATTTCCAATTTCAACCAAACATGCTAGAAATGCTCCAATTGAGCTAATTAGCTTATTGTGAGAATATTACAAACGTCTGACAAAACTGAAAAATGTAAATTTCCACTTTCAACCAAACATGCTAGAAATGCTCCAATTGAGCTAATTAGCTTATTGAGAAAATATTGCACTTGTCTGACAAAAGTGAAAAATGTAAATTTCCAATTTCAACCAAACGTGCTAGAAATGCTCCAATTAAGCTAATTAGCTTATTGTGAGAATATTACAAACGTCTGACAAAAGTGAAAAATGTAAATTTCCAATTTCAACCAAACATGCTAGAAATGCTCCAATTGAGCTAATTAGCTTATTGTGAGAATATTACAAACGTCTGACAAAAGTGAAAAATGTAAATTTCCAATTTCAACCAAACATGCTAGAAATCCTCCAATTGAGCTAATTAGCTTATTGTGAGAATATTGCAATTGTTTGACAAAAGTGAAAAATGTAAATTTCCAATTTCAACCAAACGTGCTAGAAATGCTCCAATTGAGCTAATTAGCTTATTGTGAGAATATTACAAACGTCTGACAAAAGTGAAAAATGTAAATTTCCAATTTCAACCAAACACGCTAGAAATGCTCCAATTGAACTAATTAGCTTATTGTGAGAATATTGCAATTGTCTGACAAAAGTGAAAAATGTAAATTTCCAATTTCAACCAAACATGCTAGAAATGCTCAAATTGAGCTAATTAGCTTATTGTGAGAATATTACAAACGTCTAACAAAATTGAAAAATGTAAATTTCCAATTTCAAATAAACATGCTAGAAATGCTCCAATTCAGCTAATTAGCTTATTGTGAGAATATTGCAATTGTCTGACAGAAGTGAAAAATGTAAATTTGCAATTTCAACCAAACATGCTAGAAATGCTATTATTTAGCTAATTAGCTTATTGTGAGAATATTACAAACGTCTGACAACACTGAAAAATGTAAATTTCCAATTTCAACCAAACATGCTAGAAATGCTCAAATTGAGCTGATTAGCTTATTGTGAGAATATTGCAATTGTCTGACAGAAGTGAAAAATGTAAATTTGCAATTTCAACCAAACATGCTAGAAATGCTCCAATTTAGCTAATTAGCTTATTGTGAGAATATTACAAACGTCTGACAACACTGAAAAATGTAAATTTCCAATTTCAACCAAACATGCTAGAAATGCTCCAATTGAGCTAATTAGCTTATTGTGAGAATATTGCAATTGTCTGACAAAAGTGAAAAAAGTAAATTTCCAATTTCAACCAAACATGCTAGAAATGCTCCAATTGAGCTAATTAGCTCATTGTGAGAATATTGCAATTGTCTGACAAAAGTGAAAAAAGTAAATTTCCAATTTCAACCAAACATGCTAGAAATGCTCAAATATCGCAAATAAGCCTACTGTAAGAATTTTACAAACGTCTGACAAAACTGAAAAATGTAAATTTCCAATTTCAACCAAACATGCTAGAAATGCTCCAATTGAGCTAATTAGCTTATTGTGAGAATATTACAAACGTCTGACAAAACTGAAAAATGTAGATTTCCAATTTCAACCAAACATGCTAGAAATGCTCCAATTGAGCTAATTAGCTTATTGTGAGAATATTACAAACGTCTGACAACACTGAAAATTGTAAATTTCCAATTTCAACCAAACATGCTAGAAATGGTCCAATTGAGCTAATTAGCTTATTGTGAGAATATTACAAACGTCTGACAAAACTGAAAAATGTAAATTTCCAATTTCAACCAAACATGCTAGAAATGCTCCAATTGAGCTAATTAGCTTATTGAGAAAATATTGCACTTGTCTGACAAAAGTGAAAAATGTAAATTTCCAATTTCAACCAAACGTGCTAGAAATGCTCCAATTGAGCTAATTAGCTTATTGTGAGAATATTACAAACGTCTGACAAAAGTGAAAAATGTAAATTTCCAATTTCAACCAAACATGCTAGAAATGCTCCAATTGAGCTAATTAGCTTATTGTGAGAATATTACAAACGTCTGACAAAAGTGAAAAATGTAAATTTCCAATTTCAACCAAACATGCTAGAAATCCTCCAATTGAGCTAATTAGCTCATTGTGAGAATATTGCAATTGTTTGACAAAAGTGAAAAATGTAAATTTCCAATTTCAACCAAACGTGCTAGAAATGCTCCAATTGAGCTAATTAGCTTATTGTGAGAATATTACAAACGTCTGACAAAAGTGAAAAATGTAAATTTCCAATTTCAACCAAACATGCTAGAAATGCTCCAATTGAACTAATTAGCTTATTGTGAGAATATTGCAATTGTCTGACAAAAGTGAAAAATGTAAATTTCCACTTTCAACCAAACATGCTAGAAATGCTCCAATTGAGCTAATTAGCTTATTGTGAGAATATTACAAACGTCTAACAAAATTGAAAAATGTAAATTTCCAATTTCAACCAAACATGCTAGAAATGCTCCAATTGAGCTAATTAGCTTATTGTGAGAATATTGCAATTGTCTGACAGAAGTGAAAAATGTAAATTTGCAATTTCAACCAAACATGCTAGAAATGCTACTATTTAGCTAATTAGCTTATCGTGAGAATATTACAAACGTCTGACAACACTGAAAAATGTAAATTTCCAATTTCAACCAAACATGCTAGAAATGCTCCAATTGAGCTAATTAGCTTATTGTGAGAATATTGCAATTGTCTGACAAAAGTGAAAAAAGTAAATTTCCAATTTCAACCAAACATGCTAGAAATGCTCAAATATCGCAAATAAGCCTACTGTAAGAATTTTACAAACGTCTGACAAAACTGAAAAATGTAAATTTCCAATTTCAACCAAACATGCTAGAAATGCTCCAATTGAGCTAATTAGCTTATTGTGAGAATATTACAAACGTCTGACAAAACTGAAAAATGTAGATTTCCAATTTCAACCAAACATGCTAGAAATGCTCCAATTGAGCTAATTAGCTTACTGTGAGAATATTACAAACGTCTGACAACACTGAAAATTGTAAATTTCCAATTTCAACCAAACATGCTAGAAATGCTCCAATTGAGCTAATTAGCTTATTGTGAGAATATTACAAACGTCTGACAAAACTGAAAAATGTAAATTTCCAATTTCAACCAAACATGCTAGAAATGCTCCAATTGAGCTAATTAGCTTATTGAGAAAATATTGCACTTGTCTGACAAAAGTGAAAAATGTAAATTTCCAATTTCAACCAAACGTGCTAGAAATGCTCCAATTAAGCTAATTAGCTTATTGTGAGAATATTACAAACGTCTGACAAAATTGAAAAATGTAAATTTCCAATTTCAAATAAACATGCTAGAAATGCTCCAATTGAGCTAATTAGCTTATTGTGAGAATATTGCAATTGTCTGACAGAAGTGAAAAATGTAAATTTGCAATTTCAACCAAACATGCTAGAAATGCTATTATTTAGCTAATTAGCTTATTGTGAGAATATTACAAACGTCTGACAACACTGAAAAATGTAAATTTCCAATTTCAACCAAACATGCTAGAAATGCTCAAATTGAGCTGATTAGCTTATTGTGAGAATATTGCAATTGTCTGACAGAAGTGAAAAATGTAAATTTGCAATTTCAACAAACATGCTAGAAATGCTCCAATTTAGCTAATTAGCTTATTGTGAGAATATTACAAACGTCTGACAACACTGAAAAATGTAAATTTCCAATTTCAACCAAACATGCTAGAAATGCTCCAATTGAGCTAATTAGCTTATTGTGAGAATATTGCAATTGTCTGACAAAAGTGAAAAAAGTAAATTTCCAATTTCAACCAAACATGCTAGAAATGCTCCAATTGAGCTAATTAGCTCATTGTGAGAATATTGCAATTGTCTGACAAAAGTGAAAAAAGTAAATTTCCAATTTCAACCAAACATGCTAGAAATGCTCAAATATCGCAAATAAGCCTACTGTAAGAATTTTACAAACGTCTGACAAAACTGAAAAATGTAAATTTCCAATTTCAACCAAACATGCTAGAAATGCTCCAATTGAGCTAATTAGCTAATTGTGAGAATATTACAAACGTCTGACAAAACTGAAAAATGTAGATTTCCAATTTCAACCAAACATGCTAGAAATGCTCCAATTGAGCTAATTAGCTTATTGTGAGAATATTACAAACGTCTGACAACACTGAAAATTGTAAATTTCCAATTTCAACCAAACATGCTAGAAATGCTCCAATTGAGCTAATTAGCTTATTGTGAGAATATTACAAACGTCTGACAAAACTGAAAAATGTAAATTTCCAATTTCAACCAAACATGCTAGAAATGCTCCAATTGAGCTAATTAGCTTATTGAGAAAATATTGCACTTGTCTGACAAAAGTGAAAAATGTAAATTTCCAATTTCAACCAAACGTGCTAGAAATGCTCCAATTGAGCTAATTAGCTTATTGTGAGAATATTACAAACGTCTGACAAAAGTGAAAAATGTAAATTTCCAATTTCAACCAAACATGCTAGAAATGCTCCAATTGAGCTAATTAGCTTATTGTGAGAATATTACAAACGTCTGACAAAAGTGAAAAATGTAAATTTCCAATTTCAACCAAACATGCTAGAAATCCTCCAATTGAGCTAATTAGCTCATTGTGAGAATATTGCAATTGTTTGACAAAAGTGAAAAATGTAAATTTCCAATTTCAACCAAATGTGCTAGAAATGCTCCAATTGAGCTAATTAGCTTATTGTGAGAATATTACAAACGTCTGACAAAAGTGAAAAATGTAAATTTCCAATTTCAACCAAACATGCTAGAAATGCTCCAATTGAACTAATTAGCTTATTGTGAGAATATTGCAATTGTCTGACAAAAGTGAAAAATGTAAATTTCCACTTTCAACCAAACATGCTAGAAATGCTCCAATTGAGCTAATTAGCTTATTGTGAGAATATTACAAACGTTTAACAAAATTGAAAAATGTAAATTTCCAATTTCAACCAAACATGCTAGAAATGCTCCAATTGAGCTAATTAGCTTATTGTGAGAATATTGCAATTGTCTGACAGAAGTGAAAAATGTAAATTTGCAATTTCAACCAAACATGCTAGAAATGCTATTATCTAGCTAATTAGCTTATTGTGAGAATATTACAAACGTCTGACAACACTGAAAAATGTTAATTTCCAATTTCAACCAAACATGCTAGAAATGCTCCAATTGAGCTGATTAGCTTATTGTGAGAATATTGCAATTGTCTGACAGAAGTGAAAAATGTAAATTTGCAATTTCAACCAAACATGCTAGAAATGCTCCAATTTAGCTAATTAGCTTATTGTGAGAATATTACAAACGTCTGACAACACTGAAAAATAGAAATTTCCAATTTCAACCAAACATGCTAGAAATGCTCCAATTGAGCTAATTAGCTTATTGTGAGAATATTGCAATTGTCTGACAAAAGTGAAAAAAGTAAATTTCCAATTTCAACCAAACATGCTAGAAATGCTCAAATATCGCAAATAAGCCTACTGTAAGAATTTTACAAACGTCTGACAAAACTGAAAAATGTAAATTTCCAATTTCAACCAAACATGCCAGAAATGCTCCAATTGAGCTAATTAGCTTATTGTGAGAATATTACAAACGTCTGACGAAACTGAAAAATGTAGATTTCCAATTTCAACCAAACATGCTAGAAATGCTCCAATTGAGCTAATTAGCTTATTGTGAGAATATTGCAATTGTCTGACAAAAGTGAAAAAAGTAAATTTCCAATTTCAACCAAACATGCTAGAAATGCTCAAATTGCGCAAATAAGCCTACTGTAAAAATTTTACAAACGTCTGACAAAACTGAAAAATGTAAATTTCCAATTTCAACCAAACATGCTAAAAATGCTCCAATTGAGCTAATTAGCTTATTGAGAGAATATTACAAACGTCTGACAACACTGAAAAATGTAAATTTCTAATTTCATTCAAACATGCTAGAAATGCTCCAAATGAGCTAATTAGCTTATTGAGAGAATATTGCAATTGTCTGACAAAAGTGAAAAAAGTAAATTTCCAATTTCAACCAAACATGCTAGAAATGCTCCAATTGAGCTAATTAGCTTATTGAGAGAATATTGCAATTGTTTGACAAAAGTGAAAGATGTAAATTTCCAATTTCAACCAAACGTGCTAGAAATGCTCCAATTGAGCTAATTAGCTTATTGTGAGAATATTACAAACGTCTGACAAAAGTGAAAAATGTAAATTTCCAATTTCAACCAAACATGCTAGAAATGCTCCAATTGAGCTAATTAGCTTATTGTGAGAATATTGCAATTGTCTGACAAAAGTGAAAAATGTAAATTTCCAATTTCAACCAAACATGCTAGAAATGCTCCAATTGAGCTAATTAGCTTATTGTGAGAATATTACAAACGTCTAACAAAATTGAAAAATGTAAATTTCCAATTTCAACCAAACATGCTAGAAATGCTCCAATTGAGCTAATTAGCTTATTGTGAGAATATTGCAATTGTCTGACAGAAGTGAAAAATGTAAATTTGCAATTTCAACCAAACATGCTAAAAATGCTATAATTTAGCTAATTAGCTTATTGTGAGAATATTACAAACGTCTGACAACACTGAAAAATGTAAATTTCCAATTTCAACCAAACATGCTAGAAATGCTCCAATTGAGCTAATTAGCTTATTGTGAGAATATTGCAATTGTCTGACAAAAGTGAAAAAAGTAAATTTCCAATTTCAACCAAACATGCTAGAAATGCTCAAATTGCGCAAATAAGCCTACTGTAAAAATTTTACAAACGTCTGACAAAACTGAAAAATGTAAATTTCCAATTTCAACCAAACATGCTAAAAATGCTCCAATTGAGCTAATTAGCTTATTGTGAGAATATTGCAACTGTCTGACAAAAGTGAAAAATGTAAATTTCCAATTTCAACCAAACATGCTAGAATTGCTCCAATTGAGCTAATTAGCTTACTGTGAGATTATTGCAATTGTCATACAAAAGTGAAAAATGTAAATTTCCAATTTCAACCAAACATGCTAGAAATGCTCAAATTGAGCTAATTAGCTTATTGTGAGAATATTACAAACGTCTGACAACACTGAAAAATGTAAATTTCTAATTTCAACCAAACATGCTAGAAATGCTCCAAATGAGCTAATTAGCTTATTGAGAGAATATTGCAATTGTCTGACAAAAGTGAAAAAAGTAAATTTCCAATTTCAACCAAACATGCTAGAAATGCTCCAATTGAGCTAATTAGCTTATTGTGAGAATATTGCAACTGTCTGACAAAAGTGAAAAATGTATTTTCCAATTTCAACCAAACATGCTAGAATTGCTCCAATTGAGCTAATTAGCTTACTGTGAGATTATTGCAATTGTCTGACAAAAGTGAAAAATGTAAATTTCCAATTTCAACCAAACATGCTAGAAATGCTCCAATTGAGCTAATTAGCTTATTGTGAGAATATTACAAACGTCTGACAAAACTGAAAAATGTAGATTTCCAATTTCAACCAAACATGCTAGAAATGCTCCAATTGAGCTAATTAGCTTATTGTGAGAATATTACAAACGTCTGACAACACTGAAAATTGTAAATTTCCAATTTCAACCAAACATGCTAGAAATGCTCCAATTGAGCTAATTAGCTTATTGTGAGAATATTACAAACGTCTGACAAAACTGAAAAATGTAAATTTCCAATTTCAACCAAACATGCTAGAAATGCTCCAATTGAGCTAATTAGCTTATTGAGAAAATATTGCACTTGTCTGACAAAAGTGAAAAATGTAAATTTCCAATTTCAACCAAACGTGCTAGAAATGCTCCAATTGAGCTAATTAGCTTATTGTGAGAATATTACAAACGTCTGACAAAAGTGAAAAATGTAAATTTCCAATTTCAACCAAACATGCTAGAAATGCTCCAATTGAGCTAATTAGCTTATTGTGAGAATATTACAAACGTCTGACAAAAGTGAAAAATGTAAATTTCCAATTTCAACCAAACATGCTAGAAATCCTCCAATTGAGCTAATTAGCTCATTGTGAGAATATTGCAATTGTTTGACAAAAGTGAAAAATGTAAATTTGCAATTTCAACCAAACATGCTAGAAATGCTCCAATTGAGCTAATTAGCTTATTGTGAGAATATTGCAATTGTCTGACAGAAGTGAAAAATGTAAATTTGCAATTTCAACCAAACATGCTAGAAATGCTATTATTTAGCTAATTAGCTTATTGTGAGAATATTACAAACGTCTGACAACACTGAAAAATGTAAATTTCCAATTTCAACCAAACATGCTAGAAATGCTCCAATTGAGCTGATTAGCTTATTGTGAGAATATTGCAATTGTCTGACAGAAGTGAAAAATGTAAATTTGCAATTTCAACCAAACATGCTAGAAATGCTCCAATTTAGCTAATTAGCTTATTGTGAGAATATTACAAACGTCTGACAACACTGAAAATGTAAATTTCCAATTTCAACCAAACATGCTAGAAATGCTCCAATTGAGCTAATTAGCTTATTGTGAGAATATTGCAATTGTCTGACAAAAGTGAAAAAAGTAAATTTCCAATTTCAACCAAACATGCTAGAAATGCTCAAATATCGCAAATAAGCCTACTGTAAGAGTTTTACAAACGTCTGACAAAACTGAAAAATGTAAATTTCCAATTTCAACCAAACATGCCAGAAATGCTCCAATTGAGCTAATTAGCTTATTGTGAGAATATTACAAACGTCTGACGAAACTGAAAAATGTAGATTTCCAATTTCAACCAAACATGCTAGAAATGCTCCAATTGAGCTAATTAGCTTATTGAGAGAATATTGCAATTGTCTGACAAAAGTGAAAAAAGTAAATTTCCAATTTCAACCAAACATGCTAGAAATGCTCCAATTGAGCTAATTAGCTTATTGAGAGAATATTGCAATTGTTTGACAAAAGTGAAAAATGTAAATTTCCAAATTCAACCAAACGTGCTAGAAATGCTCCAATTGAGCTAATTAGCTTATTGTGAGAATATTACAAACGTCTGACAACACTGAAAAATGTAAATTTCTAATTTCAACCAAACATGCTAGAAATGCTCCAATTGAGCTAATTAGCTTATTGTGAGAATATTGCAACTGTCTGACAAAAGTGAAAAATGTAAATTTCCAATTTCAACCAAACATGCTAGAATTGCTCCAATTGAGCTAATTAGCTTACTGTGAGATTATTGCAATTGTCTGACAAAAGTGAAAAATGTAAATTTCCAATTTCAACCAAACATGCTAGAAATGCTCAAATTGCGCAAATAAGCCTACTGTAAGAATTTTACAAACGTCTGACAAAACTGAAAAATGTAAATTTCCAATTTCAACCAAACATGCTAAAAATGCTCCAATTGAGCTAATTAGCTTATTGTGAGAATATAACAAACGTCTGACAACACTGAAAAATGTAAGTTTCTAATTTCAACCAAACATGCTAGAAATGCTCCAAATGAGCTAATTAGCTTATTGAGAGAATATTGCAATTGTCTGACAAAAGTGAAAAAAGTAAATTTCCAATTTCAACCAAACATGCTAGAAATGCTCCAATTGAGCTAATTAGCTTATTGTGAGAATATTGCAACTGTCTGACAAAAGTGAAAAATGTAATTTTCCAATTTCAACCAAACATGCTAGAATTGCTCCAAATGAGCTAATTAGCTTACTGTGAGATTATTGCAATTGTCTGACAAAAGTGAAAAATGTAAATTTCCAATTTTAACCAAACGTGCTAGAAATGCTCCAATTGAGCTAATTAGCTTATTGTGAGAATATTACAAACGTCTGACAAAAGTGAAAAATTTAAATTTAAAATTTCAACCTAACATGCTAGAAATGCTCCAATTGAGCTAATTAGCTTATTGAGAGAATATTGCAATTGTTTGACAAAAGTGAAAAATTTAAAGTTCCAATTTCAACCAAACGTGCTAGAAATGCTCCAATTGAGCTAATTAGCTTATTGTGAGAATATTACAAACGTCTGACAAAAGTGAAAAATGTGAATTTCCAATTTCAACAAAACATGCTAGAAATGCTCCAATTGAGCTAATTAGCTTATTGTGAGAATATTGCAAATGTCTGACAGAAGTGAAAAATGTAAATTTGCAATTTCAACCAAACATGCTAGAAATGCTATAATTTAGCTAATTAGCTTATTGTGAGAATATTACAAACGTCTGACAACACTGAAAAATGTAAATTTCCAATTTCAACCAAACATGCTAGAAATGCTCCAATTGAGCTAATTAGCTTATTGTGAGAATATTGCAACTGTCTGACAAAAGTGAAAAATGTAAATTTCCAATTTCAACCAAACATGCTAGAAATGCTCCAATTGAGCTAATTAGCTTATTGTGAGAATATTACAAACGTCTAACAAAATTGAAAACTGTAAATTTCCAATTTCAACCAAACATGCTAGAAATGCTCCAATTGAGCTAATTAGCTTATTGTGAGAATATTGCAATTGTCTGACAGAAGTGAAAAATATAAATTTGCAATTTCAACCAAACATGCTAGAAATGCTATAATTTAGCTAATTAGCTCATTGTGAGAATATTACAAACGTCTGACAACACTGAAAAATGTAAATTTCCAATTTCAACCAAACATGCTAGAAATGCTCCAATTGAGCTAATTAGCTTATTGTGAGAATATTGCAATTGTCTGACAGAAGTGAAAAATGTAAATTTGCAATTTCAACCAAACATGCTAGAAATGCTCCAATTTAGCTAATTAGCTTATTGTGAGAATATTACAAACGTCTGACAACACTGAAAAATGTAAATTTCCAATTTCAACCAAACATGCTAGAAATGCTCCAATTGAGCTAATTAGCTTATTGTGAGAATATTGCAATTGTCTGACAAAAGTGAAAAAAGTAAATTTCCAATTTCAACCAAACATGCTAGAAATGCTCGAATTTCGCAAATAAACCTACTGTAAGAATTTTACAAACGTCTGACAAAACTGAAAAATGTAAATTTCCAATTTCAACCAAACATGCTAGAAATGCTCCAATTGAGCTAATTAGCTTATTGTGAGAATATTACAAACGTCTAACAAAAGTGAAAAATGTAAATTTCCAATTTCAACCAAACATGCTAGAAATGCTCCAATTGAGCTAATTAGCTTATTGAGAGAATATTGCAATTGTTTGACAAAAGTGAAAAATGTAAATTTCCAATTTCAACCAAACGTGCTAGAAATGCTCCAATTGAGCTAATTAGCTTATTGTGAGAATATTACAAACGTCTGACAAAAGTGAAAAATGTAAATTTCCAATTTCAACCAAACATGCTAGAAATGCTCCAATTGAGCTAATTAGCTTATTGTGAGAATATTGCAATTGTCTGACAAAAGTGAAAAATGTAAATTTCGAATTTCAACCAAACATGCTAGAAATGCTCCAATTGAGCTAATTAGCTTATTGTGAGAATATTACAAACGTCTAACAAAATTGAAAAATGTAAATTTCCAATTTCAACCAAACATGCTAGAAATGCTCCAATTTAGCTAATTAGCTTATTGTGAGAATATTACAACTGTCTGACAACACTGAAAAATGTAAATTTCCAATTTCAACCAAACATGCTAGAAATGCTCCAATTGAGCTAATTAGCTTATTGTGAGAATTTTGCAATTGTCTGACAAAAGTGAAAAAAGTAAGTTTCCAATTTCAACCAAACACGCTAGAAATGCTCAAATATCGCAAATAAGCCTACTGTAAGAATTTTACAAACGTCTGACAAAACTGAAAAATGTAAATTTCCAATTTCAACCAAACATGCTAGAAATGCTCCAATTGAGCTGATTAGCTTATTGTGAGAATATTACAAACGTCTGACAAAACTGAAAAATGTAGATTTCCAATTTCAACCAAACATGCTAGAAATGCTCCAATTGAGCTAATTAGCTTATTGTGAGAATATTACAAACGTCTGACAACACTGAAAAATGTAAATTTCTAATTTCAACCAAACATGCTAGAAATGCTCCAAATGAGCTAATTAGCTTATTGAGAGAATATTGCAATTGTCTGACAAAAGTGAAAAAAGTAAATTTCCAATTTCAACCAAACATGCTAGAAATGCTCCAATTGAGCTAATTAGCTTATTGTGAGAATATTGCAACTGTCTGACAAAAGTGAAAAATGTAATTTTCCAATTTCAACCAAACATGCTAGAATTGCTCCAAATGAGCTAATTAGCTTACTGTGAGATTATTGCAATTGTCTGACAAAAGTGAAAAATGTAAATTTCCAATTTTAACCAAACGTGCTAGAAATGCTCCAATTGAGCTAATTAGCTTATTGTGAGAATATTACAAACGTCTGACAAAAGTGAAAAATTTAAATTTAAAATTTCAACCTAACATGCTAGAAATGCTCCAATTGAGCTAATTAGCTTATTGAGAGAATATTGCAAATGTTTGACAAAAGTGAAAAATGTAAAGTTCCAATTTCAACCAAACGTGCTAGAAATGCTCCAATTGAGCTAATTAGCTTATTGTGAGAATATTACAAACGTCTGACAAAAGTGAAAAATGTGACTTTCCAATTTCAACCAAACATGCTAGAAATGCTCCAATTGAGCTAATTAGCTTATTGTGAGAATATTACAAACGTCTAACAAAATTGAAAAATGTAAATTTCCAATTTCAACCAAACATGCTAGAAATGCTCCAATTGAGCTAATTAGCTTATTGTGAGAATATTGCAAATGTCTGACAGAAGTGAAAAATGTAAATTTGCAATTTCAACCAAACATGCTAGAAATGCTATAATTTAGCTAATTAGCTTATTGTGAGAATATTACAAACGTCTGACAACACTGAAAAATGTAAATTTCCAATTTCAACCAAACATGCTAGAAATGCTCCAATTGAGCTAATTAGCTTATTGTGAGAATATTGCAATTGTCTGACAAAAGTGAAAAATGTAAATTTCCAATTTCAACCAAACATGCTAGAAATGCTCCAATTGAGCTAATTAGCTTATTGTGAGAATATTACAAACGTCTAACAAAATTGAAAACTGTAAATTTCCAATTTCAACCAAACATGCTAGAAATGCTCCAATTGAGCTAATTAGCTTATTGTGAGAATATTGCAATTGTCTGACAGAAGTGAAAAATATAAATTTGCAATTTCAACCAAACATGCTAGAAATGCTATAATTTAGCTAATTAGCTCATTGTGAGAATATTACAAACGTCTGACAACACTGAAAAATGTAAATTTCCAATTTCAACCAAACATGCTAGAAATGCTCCAATTGAGCTAATTAGCTTATTGTGAGAATATTGCAATTGTCTGACAGAAGTGAAAAATGTAAATTTGCAATTTCAACCAAACATGCTAGAAATGCTCCAATTTAGCTAATTAGCTTATTGTGAGAATATTACAAACGTCTGACAACACTGAAAAATGTAAATTTCCAATTTCAACCAAACATGCTAGAAATGCTCCAATTGAGCTAATTAGCTTATTGTGAGAATATTGCAATTGTCTGACAAAAGTGAAAAAAGTAAATTTCCAATTTCAACCAAACATGCTAGAAATGCTCGAATATCGCAAATAAGCCTACTGTAAGAATTTTACAAACGTCTGACAAAACTGAAAAATGTAAATTTCCAATTTCAACCAAACATGCTAGAAATGCTCCAATTGAGCTAATTAGCTTATTGTGAGAATATTACAAACGTCTAACAAAAGTGAAAAATGTAAATTTCCAATTTCAACCAAACATGCTAGAAATGCTCCAATTGAGCTAATTAGCTTATTGAGAGAATATTGCAATTGTTTGACAAAAGTGAAAAATGTAAATTTCCAATTTCAACCAAACGTGCTAGAAATGCTCCAATTGAGCTAATTAGCTTATTGAGAGAATATTGCAACTGTTTGACAAAAGTGAAAAATGTAAATTTCCAATTTCAACCAAACGTGCTAGAAATGCTCCAATTGAGCTAATTAGGTTATTGTGAGAATATTACAAACGTCTGACATAAGTGAAAAATGTAAATTTCCAATTTCAACCAAACATGCTAGAAATGCTCCAATTGAGCTAATTAGCTTATTGTGAGAATATTGCAATTGTCTGACGAAAGTGAAAAATGTAAATTTCCAATTTCAACCAAACATGCTAGAAATGCTCCAATTGAGCTAATTAGCTTATTGTGAGAATATTGCAATTGTCTGACAGAAGTGAAAAATGTAAATTTCCAATTTCAACCAAACATGCTAGAAATGCTATAATTTAGCTAATTAGCTTATTGTGAGAATATTACAAACGTCTGACAACACTGAAAAATGTAAATATCCAATTTCAACCAAACATGCTAGAAATGCTCCAATTGAGCTAATTAGCTTATTGTGAGAATATTACAAACGTCTGACAAAACTGAAAAATGTAAATTTCCAATTTCAACCAAACATGCTAGAAATGCTCCAATTGAGCTAATTAGCTTATTGTGAGAATATTACAAACGTCTGACAAAATTGAAAACTGTAAATTTCCAATTTCAACCAAACATGCTAGAAATGCTCCAATTGAGCTAATTAGCTTATTGTGAGAATATTGCAATTGTCTGACAGAAGTGAAAAATATAAATTTGCAATTTCAACCAAACATGCTAGAAATGCTATAATTTAGCTAATTAGCTCATTGTGAGAATATTACAAACGTCTGACAACACTGAAAAATGTAAATTTCCAATTTCAACCAAACATGCTAGAAATGCTCCAATTGAGCTAATTAGCTTATTGTGAGAATATTGCAATTGTCTGACAGAAGTGAAAAATGTAAATTTGCAATTTCAACCAAACATGCTAGAAATGCTCCAATTTAGCTAATTAGCTTATTGTGAGAATATTACAAACGTCTGACAACACTGAAAAATGTAAATTTCCAATTTCAACCAAACATGCTAGAAATGCTCCAATTGAGCTAATTAGCTTATTGTGAGAATATTGCAATTGTCTGACAAAAGTGAAAAAAGTAAATTTCCAATTTCAACCAAACATGCTAGAAATGCTCGAATATCGCAAATAAGCCTACTGTAAGAATTTTACAAACGTCTGACAAAACTGAAAAATGTAAATTTCCAATTTCAACCAAACGTGCTAGAAATGCTCCAATTGAGCTACTTAGCTTATTGTGAGAATATTACAAACGTCTGACAAAAGTGAAAAATGTAAATTTCCAATTTCAACCAAACATGCTAGAAATGCTCCAATTGAGCTAATTAGCTTATTGTGAGAATATTGCAATTGTCTGACAGAAGTGAAAAATGTAAATTTCGAATTTCAACCAAACATGCTAGAAATGCTCCAATTGAGCTAATTAGCTTATTGTGAGAATATTACAAACGTCTAACAAAATTGAAAAATGTAAATTTCCATATTCAACCAAACATGCTAGAAATGCTCCAATTGACCTAATTAGCTTATTGTGAGAATTTTGCAATTGTCTGACAGAAGTGAAAAATGTAAATTTGCAATTTCAACCAAACATGCTAGAAATGCTATAATTTAGCTAAGTAGCTTATTGTGAGAATATTACAAACGTCTCACAACACTAAAAAATGTAAATTTCCAATTTCAACCAAACATGCTAGAAATGCTCCAATTGAGCTAATTAGCTTATTGTGAGAATATTGCAATTGACAAAAGTGAAAAATGTAAATTTCCAATTTCAACCAAACATGCTAAAAATGCTCCAATTGAGCTAATTAGCTTATTGTGAGAATATTACAAACGCCTAACAAAATTGAAAAATGTAAATTTCCAATTTCAACCAAACATGCTAGAAATGCTCCAATTGAGTTAATTAGCTTATTGTGAGAATATTGCAATTGTCTGACAGAAGTGAGAAATGTAAATTTGCAATTTAAACCAAACATGCTAGAAATGCTATAATTTAGCTAATTAGCTTATTGTGAGAATATTACAAACGTCTGACAACACTGAAAAATGTAAATTTCCAATTTCAACCAAACATGCTAGAAATGCTCCAATTGAGCTAATTAGCTTATTGTGAGAATATTGCAATTGTCTGACAGAAGTGAGAAATGTAAATTTGCAATTTAAACCAAACATGCTAGAAATGCTCCAAATGAGCTAATTAGCTTATTGAGAGAATATTGCAATTGTCTGACAAAAGTGAAAAATGTAAATTTCCAATTTCAACCAAACATGCTAGAAATGCTCCAATTGAGCTAATTAGCTTATTGTGAGAATATTGCAATTGTCTGACAGAAGTGAAAAATGTAAATTTGCAATTTCAACCAAACATGCTAGAAATGCTCCAATTTAGCTAATTACCTTATTGTGAGAATATTACAACTGTCTGACAACACTGAAAAATGTAAATTTCCAATTTCAACCAAACATGCTAGAAATGCTCCAATTGAGCTAATTAGCTTATTGTGAGAATTTTGCAATTGTCTGACAAAAGTGAAAAAAGTAAATTTCCAATTTCAACCAAACATGCTAGAAATGCTCAAATATCGCAAATAAGCCTACTGTAAGAATGTTACAAACGTCTGACAAAACTGAAAAATGTAAATTTCCAATTTCAACCAAACATGCTAGAAATGCTCCAATTGAGCTGATTAGCTTATTGTGAGAATATTACAAACGTCTGACAAAACTGAAAAATGTAGAATTCCAATTTCAACCAAACATGCTAGAAATGCTCCAATTGGGCTAATTAGCTTATTGTGAGAATATTACAAACGTCTGACAACACTGAAAAATGTAAATTTCCAATTTCAACCAAACATGCTAGAAATACTCCAATTGAGCTAATTAGCTTATTGTGAGAATATTACAAACGTCTGAGAAAACTGAAAAATGTAAATTTCCAATTTCAACCAAACATGCTAGAAATGCTCCAATTGAGCTAATTAGCTTATTGAGAGAATATTGCAATTGTCTGACAAAAGTGAAAAATGTAAATTTCCAATTTCAACCAAACATGCTAGAAATGCTCCAATTGAGCTAATTAGCTTATTGAGAGAATATTGCAATTGTTTGACAGAAGTGAAAAATGTAAATTTCCAATTTCAACCAAACGTGCTAGAAATGCTCCAATTGAGCTAATTAGGTTATTGTGAGAATATTACAAACGTCTGACAAAAGTGAAAAATGTAAATTTCCAATTTCAACCAAACATGCTAGAAATGCTCCAATTGAGCTAATTAGCTTATTGTGAGAATATTGCAATTGTCTGACAAAAGTGAAAAATGTAAATTTCCAATTTCAACCAAACATGCTAGAAATGCTCCAATTGAGCTAATTAGCTTATTGTGAGAATATTGCAATTGTCTGACAGAAGTGAAAAATGTAAATTTGCAATTTCAACCAAACATGCTAGAAATGCTATAATTTAGCTAATTAGCTTATTGTGAGAATATTACAAACGTCTGACAACACTGAAAAATGTAAATTTCCAATTTCAACCAAACATGCTAGAAATGCTCCAATTGAGCTAATTAGCTTATTGTGAGAATATTGCAATTGTCTGACAAAAGTGAAAAAAAAATGAAAATTTCCAATTTCAACCAAACATGCTAGAAATGCTCCAATTGAGCTAATTAGCTTATTGTGAGAATATTACAAACGTCTAACAAAATTGAAAAATGTAAATTTCCAATTTCAACCAAACATGCTAGAAATGCTCCAATTGAGCTAATTAGCTTATTGTGAGAATATTGCAATTGTCTGACAGAAGTGAAAAATGTAAATTTGCAATTTCAACCAAACATGCTAGAAATGCTATAATTGAGCTAATTAGCTTATTGTGAGAATATTACAAACGTCTGACAACACTGAAAAATGTAAATTTCCAATTTCAACCAAACATGCTAGAAATGCTCCAATTGAGCTAATTAGCTTATTGTGAGAATATTGCAAACGTCTGACAGAAGTGAAAAATGTAAATTTGCAATTTCAACCAAACATGCTAGAAATGCTGCAATTTAGCTAATTAGCTTATTGTGAGAATATTACAAACGTCTGACAACACTGAAAAATGTAAATTTCCAATTTCAACCAAACATGCTAGAAATGCTCCAATTGAGCTAATTAGCTTATTGTGAGAATATTGCAATTGTCTGACAAAAGTGAAAAAAGTAAATTTCCAATTTCAACCAAACATGCTAGAAATGCTCCAATTGAGCTAATTAGCTTATTGTGAGAATTTTGCAATTGTCTGACAAAAGTGAAAAAAGTAAATTTCCAATTTCAACCAAACATGCTAGAAATGCTCAAATATCGCAAATAAGCCTACTGTAAGAATTTTACAAACGTCTGACAAAACTGAAAAATGTAAATTTCCAATTTCAACCAAACATGCTAGAAATGCTCCAATTGAGCTGATTAGCTTATTGTGAGAATATTACAAACGTCTTACAAAACTGAAAAATGTAGATTTCCAATTTCAACCAAACATGCTAGAAATGCTCCAATTGAGCTAATTAGCTTATTGTGAGAATATTACAAACGTCTGACAACACTGAAAAATGTAAATTTCCAATTTCAACCAAACATGCTAGAAATACTCCAATTGAGCTAATTAGCTTATTGTGAGAATATTACAAACGTCTGAGAAAACTGAAAAATGTAAATTTCCAATTTCAACCAAACATGCTAGAAATGCTCCAATTGAGCTAATTAGCTTATTGAGAGAATATTGCAATTGTCTGACAAAAGTGAAAAATGTAAATTTCCAATTTCAACCAAACATGCTAGAAATGCTCCAATTGAACTAATTAGCTTATTGAGAGAATATTGCAATTGTTTGACAGAAGTGAAAAATGTAAATTTCCAATTTCAACCAAACATGCTAGAAATGCTCCAATTGAGCTAATTAGCTTATTGAGAGAATATTGCAACTGTTTGACAAAAGTGAAAAATGTAAATTTCCAATTTCAACCAAACGTGCTAGAAATGCTCCAATTGAGCTAATTAGGTTATTGTGAGAATATTACAAACGTCTGACATAAGTGAAAAATGTAAATTTCCAATTTCAACCAAACATGCTAGAAATGCTCCAATTGAGCTAATTAGCTTATTGTGAGAATATTGCAATTGTCTGACAAAAGTGAAAAATGTAAATTTCCAATTTCAACCAAACATGCTGGAAATGCTCCAATTGAGCTAATTAGCTTATTGTGAGAATATTGCAATTGTCTGACAGAAGTGAAAAATGTAAATTTCCAATTTCAACCAAACATGCTAGAAATGCTATAATTTAGCTAATTAGCTTATTGTGAGAATATTACAAACGTCTGACAACACTGAAAAATGTAAATTTCCAATTTCAACCAAACATGCTAGAAATGCTCCAATTGAGCTAATTAGCTTATTGTGAGAATATTGCAATTGTCTGACAAAAGTGAAAAAAAAATGAAAATTTCCAATTTCAACCAAACATGCTAGAAATGCTCCAATTGAGCTAATTAGCTTATTGTGAGAATATTACAAACGTCTAACAAAATTGAAAAATGTAAATTTCCAATTTCAACCAAACATGCTAGAAATGCTCCAATTGAGCCAATTAGCTTATTGTGAGAATATTGCAATTGTCTGACAGAAGTGAAAAATGTAAATTTGCAATTTCAACCAAACATGCTAGAAATGCTATAATTGAGCTAATTAGCTTATTGTGAGAATATTACAAACGTCTGACAAAAGTGAAAAATGTAAATTTCCAATTTCAACCAAACATGCTAGAAATGCTCCAATTGAGCTAATTAGCTTATTGTGAGAATATTGCAATTGTCTGACAGAAGTGAAAAATGTAAATTTGCAATTTCAACCAAACATGCTAGAAATGCTGCAATTTAGCTAATTAGCTTATTGTGAGAATATTACAAACGTCTGACAACACTGAAAAATGTAAATTTCCAATTTCAACCAAACATGCTAGAAATGCTCCAATTGAGCTAATTAGCTTATTGTGAGAATATTGCAATTGTCTGACAAAAGTGAAAAAAGTAAATTTCCAATTTCAACCAAACATGCTAGAAATGCTCCAATTGAGCTAATTAGCTTATTGTGAGAATATTACAAACGTCTGACAAAACTGAAAAATGTAAATTTCCAATTTCAACCAAACATGCTAGAAATGCTCCAATTGAGCTAATTAGCTTATTGAGAGAATATTGCAATTGTCTGACAAAAGTGAAAAATGTAAATTTCCAATTTCAACCAAACATGCTAGAAATGCTCCAATTGAGCTAATTAGCTTACTGTGAGAATATTACAAACGTCTGACAACACTGAAAAATGTAAATTTCCAATTTCAACCAAACATGCTAGAAATGCTCCAATTGAGCTAATTAGCTTATTGTGAGAATATTGCAACTGTCTGACAAAAGTGAAAAATGTAAATTTCCAATTTCAACCAAACATGCTAGAAATGCTCAAATTGCGCAAATAAGCCTACTGTAAGAATTTTGCAAACGTCTGACAAAACTGAAAAATGTAAATTTCCAATTTCAACCAAACATGCTAAAAATGCTCCAATTGAGCTAATTAGCTTATTGTGAGAATATTACAAACGTCTGACAACACTGAAAAATGTAAATTTCTAATTTCAACCAAACATGCTAGAAATGCTCCAAATGAGCTAATTAGCTTATTGAGAGAATATTGCAATTGTCTGACAAAAGTGAAAAAAGTAAATTTCCAATTTCAACCAAACATGCTAGAAATGCTCCAATTGAGCTAATTAGCTTATTGTGAGAATATTGCAACTGTCTGACAGAAGTGAAAAATGTAATTTTCCAATTTCAACCAAACATGCTAGAATTGCTCCAATTGAGCTAATTAGCTTACTGTGAGATTATTGCAATTGTCTGACAAAAGTGAAAAATGTAAATTTCCAATTTCAACCAAACATGCTAGAAATGCTCCAATTGAGCTAATTAGCTTATTGTGAGAATATTACAAACGTCTGACAACACTGAAAAATGTAAATTTCCAATTTCAACCGAAGATGCTAGAAATGCTCCAATTGAGCTAATTAGCTTATTGAGAGAATATTGCAATTGTCTGACAAAAGTGAAAAATGTAAATTTCCAATTTTAACCAAACGTGCTAGAAATGCTCCAATTGAGCTAATTAGCTTATTGTGAGAATATTACAAACGTCTGACAAAAGTGAAAAATTTAAATTTAAAATTTCAACCAAACGTGCTAGAAATGCTCCAATTGAGCTAATTAGCTTATTGAGAGTATTGCAATTGTTTGACAAAAGTGAAAAATGTAAATTTCCAATTTCAACCAAACGTGCTAGAAATGCTCCAATTGAGCTAATTAGCTTATTGTGAGAATATTACAAACGTCTGACAAAAGTGAAAAATGTGAATTTCCAATTTCAACCAAACATGCTAGAAATGCTCCAATTGAGCTAATTAGCTTATTGTGAGAATATTGCAATTGTCTGACGAAAGTGAAAAATGTAAATTTCCAATTTCAACCAAACATGCTAGAAATGCTCAAATTGAGCTAATTAACTTATTGTGAGAATATTACAAACGTCTAACAAAATTGAATAATGTAAATTTCCAATTTCAACCAAACATGCTAGAAATGCTCCAATTGAGCTAATTAGCTTATTGTGAGAATATTGCAAATGTCTGACAGAAGTGAAAAATGTAAATTTGCAATTTCAACCAAACATGCTAGAAATGCTATAATTTAGCTAATTAGCTTATTGTGAGAATATTACAAACGTCTGACAAAACTGAAAAATGTAAATTTCCAATTTCAACCAAACATGCTAGAAATGCTCCAATTGAGCTAATTAGCTTATTGAGAGAATATTGCAATTGTCTGACAAAAGTGAAAAATGTAAATTTCCAATTTCAACCAAACATGCTAGAAATGCTCCAATTGAGCTAATTAGCTTATTGTGAGAATATTGCAATTGTCTGACAAAAGTGAAAAAAGTAAATTTCCAATTTCAACCAAACATGCTAGAAATGCTATAATTTAGCTAATTAGCTCATTGTGAGAATATTACAAACGTCTGACAAAACTGAAAAATGTAAATTTCCAATTTCAACCAAACATGCTAAAAATGCTCCAATTGAGCTAATTAGCTTATTGTGAGAATATTACAAACGTCTGACAACACTGAAAAATGTAAATTTCTAATTTCAACCAAACATGCTAGAAATGCTCCAATTGAGCTAATTAGCTTATTGTGAGAATATTGCAACTGTCTGACAAAAGTGAAAAATGTAAATTTCCAATTTCAACCAAACATGCTAGAATTGCTCCAATTGAGCTAATTAGCTTACTGTGAGATTATTGCAATTGTCTGACAAAAGTGAAAAATGTAAATTTCCAATTTCAACCAAACATGCTAGAAATGCTCAAATTGCGCAAATAAGCCTACTGTAAGAATTTTACAAACGTCTGACAAAACTGAAAAATGTAAATTTCCAATTTCAACCAAACATGCTAAAAATGCTCCAATTGAGCTAATTAGCTTATTGTGAGAATATTACAAACGTCTGACAACACTGAAAAATGTAAATTTCTAATTTCAACCAAACATGCTAGAAATGCTCCAAATGAGCTAATTAGCTTATTGTGAGAATATTGCAATTGTCTGACAAAAGTGAAAAAAGTAAATTTCCAATTTCAACCAAACATGCTAGAAATGCTCCAATTGAGCTAATTAGCTTATTGTGAGAATATTGCAACTGTCTGACAAAAGTGAAAAATGTAATTTTCCAATTTCAACCAAACATGCTAGAATTGCTCCAATTGAGCTAATTAGCTTATTGTGAGAATATTGCAATTGTTTGACAGAAGTGAAAAATGTAAATTTGCAATTTCAACCAAACATGCTAGAAATGCTGCAATTTAGCTAATTAGCTTATTGTGAGAATATTACAAACGTCTGACAACACTGAAAAATGTAAATTTCCAATTTCAACCAAACATGCTAGAAATGCTCCAATTGAGCTAATTAGCTTATTGTGAGAATATTGCAATTGTCTGACAAAAGTGAAAAAAGTAAATTTCCAATTTCAACCAAACATGCTAGAAATGCTCCAATTGAGCTAATTAGCTTATTGTGAGAATATTACAAACGTCTGACAAAACTGAAAAATGTAAATTTCCAATTTCAACCAAACATGCTAGAAATGCTCCAATTGAGCTAATTAGCTTATTGAGAGAATATTGCAATTGTCTGACAAAAGTGAAACATGTAAATTTCCAATTTCAACCAAACATGCTAGAAATGCTCCAATTGAGCTAATTAGCTTATTGTGAGAACATTACAAACGTCTGACAACACTGAAAAATGTAAATTTCCAATTTCAACCAAACATGCTAGAAATGCTCCAATTGAGCTAATTAGCTTATTGTGAGAATATTGCAACTGTCTGACAAAAGTGAAAAATGTAAATTTCCAATTTCAACCAAACATGCTAAAAATGCTCCAATTGAGCTAATTAGCTTATTGTGAGAATATTACAAACGTCTGACAACACTGAAAAATGTAAATTTCTAATTTCAACCTAACATGCTAGAAATGCTCCAATTGAGCTAATTAGCTTATTGTGAGAATATTGCAACTGTCTGACAAAAGTGAAAAATGTAAATTTCCAATTTCAACCAAACATGCTAGAATTGCTCCAATTGAGCTAATTAGCTTACTGTGAGATTATTGCAATTGTCTGACAAAAGTGAAAAATGTAAATTTCCAATTTCAACCAAACATGCTAGAAATGCTCAAATTGCGCAAATAAGCCTACTGTAAGAATTTTACAAACGTCTGACAAAACTGAAAAATGTAAATTTCCAATTTCAACCAAACATGCTAAAAATGCTCCAATTGAGCTAATTAGCTTATTGTGAGAATATTACAAACGTCTGACAACACTGAAAAATGTAAATTTCTAATTTCAACCAAACATGCTAGAAATGCTCCAAATGAGCTAATTAGCTTATTGAGAGAATATTGCAATTGTCTGACAAAAGTGAAAAAAGTAAATTTCCAATTTCAACCAAACATGCTAGAAATGCTCCAATTGAGCTAATTAGCTTATTGTGAGAATATTGCAACTGTCTGACAAAAGTGAAAAATGTAATTTTCCAATTTCAACCAAACATGCTAGAATTGCTCCAATTGAGCTAATTAGCTTACTGTGAGATTATTGCAATTGTCTGACAAAAGTGAAAAATGTAAATTTCCAATTTCAACCAAACATGCTAGAAATGCTCCAATTGAGCTAATTAGCTTATTGTGAGAATATTACAAACGTCTGACAACACTGAAAAATGTAAATTTCCAATTTCAACCGAAGATGCTAGAAATGCTCCAATTGAGCTAATTAGCTTATTGAGAGAATATTGCAATTGTCTGACAAAAGTGAAAAATGTAAATTTCCAATTTTAACCAAACGTGCTAGAAATGCTCCAATTGAGCTAATTAGCTTATTGTGAGAATATTACAAACGTCTGACAAAAGTGAAAAATTTAAACTTAAAATTTCAACCAAACGTGCTAGAAATGCTCCAATTGAGCTAATTAGCTTATTGAGAGAATATTGCAATTGTTTGACAAAAGTGAAAAATGTAAATTTCCAATTTCAACCAAACGTGCTAGAAATGCTCCAATTGAGCTAATTAGCTTATTGTGAGAATATTACAAACGTCTGACAAAAGTGAAAAATGTGAATTTCCAATTTCAACCAAACATGCTAGAAATGCTCCAATTGAGCTAATTAGCTTATTGTGAGAATATTGCAATTGTCTGACGAAAGTGAAAAATGTAAATTTCCAATTTCAACCAAACATGCTAGAAATGCTCCAATTGAGCTAATTAGCTTATTGTGAGAATATTACAAACGTCTAACAAAATTGAATAATGTAAATTTCCAATTTCAACCAAACATGCTAGAAATGCTCCAATTGAGCTAATTAGCTTATTGTGAGAATATTGCAAATGTCTGACAGAAGTGAAAAATGTAAATTTGCAATTTCAACCAAACATGCTAGAAATGCTATAATTTAGCTAATTAGCTTATTGTGAGAATATTACAAACGTCTGACAACACTGAAAAATGTAAATTTCCAATTTCAACCAAACATGCTAGAAATGCTCCAATTGAGCTAATTAGCTTATTGAGAGAATATTGCAATTGTCTGACAAAAGTGAAAAAAGTAAATTTCCAATTTCAACCAAACATGCTAGAAATGCTCCAATTGGGCTAATTAGCTTATTGAGAGAATATTGCAATTGTTTGACAAAAGTGAAAAATGTAAATTTCCAATTTCAACCAAACGTGCTAGAAATGCTCCAATTGAGCTAATTAGCTTATTGTGAGAATATTACAAACGTCTGACATAACTGAAAAATGTAAATTTCCAATTTCAACCAAACATGCTAGAAATGCTCCAATTGAGCTAATTAGCTTATTGAGAGAATATTGCAATTGTCTGACAAAAGTGAAAAATGTAAATTTCCAATTTCAACCAAACATGCTAGAAATGCTCCAATTGAGCTAATTAGCTTATTGTGAGAATATTGCAATTGTCTGACAAAAGTGAAAAATGTAAATTTCCAATTTCAACCAAACATGCTAGAAATGCTCCAAATGAGCTAATTAGCTTATTGAGAGAATATTGCAATTGTCTGACAAAAGTGAAAAAAGTAAATTTCCAATTTCAACCAAACATGCTAGAAATGCTCCAATTGAGCTAATTAGCTTATTGTGAGAATATTGCAACTGTCTGACAAAAGTGAAAAATGTAATTTTCCAATTTCAACCAAACATGCTAGAAATGCTCCAATTGAGCTAATTAGCTTATTGAGAGAATATTGCAATTGTCTGACAAAAGTGAAAAATGTAAATTTCCAACTTCAACCAAACATGCTAGAAATGCTCCAATTGAGCTAATTAGCTTATTGTGAGAATATTGCAATTGTCTGACAAAAGTGAAAAATGTAAATTTCCAATTTCAACCAAACATGCTAGAAATGCTCCAAATGAGCTAATTAGCTTATTGAGAGAATATTGCAATTGTCTGACAAAAGTGAAAAAAGTAAATTTCCAATTTCAACCAAACATGCTAGAAATGCTCCAATTGAGCTAATTAGCTTATTGTGAGAATATTGCAACTGTCTGACAAAAGTGAAAAATGTAATTTTCCAATTTCAACCAAACATGCTAGAATTGCTCCAATTGAGCTAATTAGCTTACTGTGAGATTATTGCAATTGTCTGACAAAAGTGAAAAATTTAAATTTCCAATTTCAACCAAACATGCTAGAAATGCTCCAATTGAGCTAATTAGCTTATTGTGAGAATATTACAAACGTCTGACAACACTGAAAAATGTAAATTTCCAATTTCAACCGAAGATGCTAGAAATGCTCCAATTGAGCTAATTAGCTTATTGTGAGAATATTACAAACGTCTGACAAAAGTGAAAAATTTAAATTTAAAATTTCAACCAAACGTGCTAGAAATGCTCCAATTGAGCTAATTAGCTTATTGAGAGAATATTGCAATTGTTTGACAAAAGTGAAAAATGTAAATTTCCAATTTCAACCAAACGTGCTAGAAATGCTCCAATTGAGCTAATTAGCTTATTGTGAGAATATTACAAACGTCTAACAAAATTGAATAATGTAAATTTCCAATTTCAACCAAACATGCTAGAAATGCTCCAATTGAGCTAATTAGCTTATTGTGAGAATATTGCAAATGTCTGACAGAAGTGAAAAATGTAAATTTGCAATTTCAACCAAACATGCTAGAAATTCTATAATTTAGCTAATTAGCTTATTGTGAGAATATTACAAACGTCTGACAACACTGAAAAATGTAAATTTCCAATTTCAACCAAACATGCTAGAAATGCTCCAATTGAGCTAATTAGCTTATTGAGAGAATATTGCAATTGTCTGACAAAAGTGAAAAAAGTAAATTTCCAATTTCAACCAAACATGCTAGAAATGCTCCAATTGGGCTAATTAGCTTATTGAGAGAATATTGCAATTGTTTGACAAAAGTGAAAAATGTAAATTTCCAATTTCAACCAAACGTGCTAGAAATGCTCCAATTGAGCTAATTAGCTTATTGTGAGAATATTACAAACGTCTGACAAAACTGAAAAATGTAAATTTCCAATTTCAACCAAACATGCTAGAAATGCTCCAATTGAGCTAATTAGCTTATTGAGAGAATATTGCAATTGTCTGACAAAAGTGAAAAATGTAAATTTCCAATTTCAACCAAACATGCTAGAAATGCTCCAATTGAGCTAATTAGCTTATTGTGAGAATTGCAATTGTCTGACAAAAGTAAAAAAAGTAAATTTCCAATTTCAACCAAACATGCAAGAAATGCTATAATTTAGCTAATTAGCTCATTGTGAGAATATTACAAACGTCTGACAAAACTGAAAAATGTAAATTTCCAATTTCAACCAAACATGCTAAAAATGCTCCAATTGAGCTAATTAGCTTATTGTGAGAATATTACAAACGTCTGACAACACTGAAAAATGTAAATTTCTAATTTCAACCAAACATGCTAGAAATGCTCCAATTGAGCTAATTAGCTTATTGTGAGAATATTGCAACTGTCTGACAAAAGTGAAAAATGTAAATTTCCAATTTCAACCAAACATGCTAGAATTGCTCCAATTGAGCTAATTAGCTTACTGTGAGATTATTGCAATTGTCTGACAAAAGTGAAAAATGTAAATTTCCAATTTCAACCAAACATGCTAGAAATGCTCAAATTGCGCAAATAAGCCTACTGTAAGAATTTTACAAACGTCTGACAAAACTGAAAAATGTAAATTTCCAATTTCAACCAAACATGCTAAAAATGCTCCAATTGAGCTAATTAGCTTATTGTGAGAATATTACAAACGTCTGAAAACACTGAAAAATGTAAATTTCTAATTTCAACCAAACATGCTAGAAATGCTCCAAATGAGCTAATTAGCTTATTGAGAGAATATTGCAATTGTCTGACAAAAGTGAAAAAAGTAAATTTCCAATTTCAACCAAACATGCTAGAAATGCTCCAATTGAGCTAATTAGCTTATTGTGAGAATATTGCAACTGTCTGACAAAAGTGAAAAATGTAATTTTCCAATTTCAACCAAACATGCTAGAATTGCTCCAATTGAGCTAATTAGCTTACTGTGAGATTATTGCAATTGTCTGACAAAAGTGAAAAATGTAAATTTCCAATTTCAACCAAACATGCTAGAAATGCTCCAATTGAGCTAATTAGCTTATTGTGAGAATATTACAAACGTCTGACAACACTGAAAAATGTAAATTTCCAATTTCAACCGAAGATGCTAGAAATGCTCCAATTGAGCTAATTAGCTTATTGAGAGAATATTGCAATTGTCTGACAAAAGTGAAAAATGTAAATTTCCAATTTTAACCAAACGTGCTAGAAATGCTCCAATTGAGCTAATTAGCTTATTGTGAGAATATTACAAACGTCTGGCAAAAGTGAAAAATTTAAATTTAAAATTTCAACCAAACGTGCTAGAAATGCTCCAATTGAGCTAATTAGCTTATTGAGAGAATATTGCAATTGTTTGACAAAAGTGAAAAATGTAAATTTCCAATTTCAACCAAACGTGCTAGAAATGCTCCAATTGAGCTAATTAGCTTATTGTGAGAATATTACAAACGTCTAACAAAATTGAATAATGTAAATTTCCAATTTCAACCAAACATGCTAGAAATGCTCCAATTGAGCTAATTAGCTTATTGTGAGAATATTGCAAATGTCTGACAGAAGTGAAAAATGTAAATTTGCAATTTCAACCAAACATGCTAGAAATGCTATAATTTAGCTAATTAGCTTATTGTGAGAATATTACAAACGTCTGACAACACTGAAAAATGTAAATTTCCAATTTCAACCAAACATGCTAGAAATGCTCCAATTGAGCTAATTAGCTTATTGAGAGAATATTGCAATTGTCTGACAAAAGTGAAAAAAGTAAATTTCCAATTTCAACCAAACATGCTAGAAATGCTCCAATTGAGCTAATTAGCTTATTGTGAGAATATTGCAACTGTCTGACAAAAGTGAAAAATGTAATTTTCCAATTTCAACCAAACATGCTAGAATTGCTCCAATTGAGCTAATTAGCTTACTGTGAGATTATTGCAATTGTCTGACAAAAGTGAAAAATGTAAATTTCCAATTTCAACCAAACATGCTAGAAATGCTCCAATTGAGCTAATTAGCTTATTGTGAGAATATTACAAACGTCTGACAACACTGAAAAATGTAAATTTCCAATTTCAACCGAAGATGCTAGAAATGCTCCAATTGAGCTAATTAGCTTATTGAGAGAATATTGCAATTGTCTGACAAAAGTGAAAAATGTAAATTTCCAATTTCAACCAAACATGCTAGAAATGCTCCAATTGAGCTAATTAGCTTATTGTGAGAATATTACAAACGTCTGACAACACTGAAAAATGTAAATTTCCAATTTCAACCAAACATGCTAGAAATACTCCAATTGAGCTAGTTAGCTTATTGTGAGAATATTACAAACGTCTGAGAAAACTGAAAAATGTGAATTTCCAATTTCAACCAAACATGCTAGAAATGCTCCAATTGAGCTAATTAGCTTATTGACAGAATATTGCAATTGTCTGACAAAAGTGAAAAATGTAAATTTCCAATTTCAACCAAACATGCTAGAAATGCTCCAATTGAGCTAATTAGCTTATTGAGAGAATATTGCAACTGTTTGACAAAAGTGAAGAATGTAAATTTCAAATTTCAACCAAACGTGCTAGAAATGCTCCAATTGAGCTAATTAGGTTATTGTGAGAATATTACAAACGTCTGACAAAAGTGAAAAATGTAAATTTCCAATTTCAACCAAACATGCTAGAAATGCTCCAATTGAGCTAATTAGCTTATTGTGAGAATATTGCAATTGTCTGACAAAAGTGAAAAATGTAAATTTCCAATTTCAACCAAACATGCTAGAAATGCTCCAATTGAGCTAATTAGCTTATTGTGAGAATATTGCAATTGTCTGACAGAAGTGAAAAATGTAAATTTGCAATTTCAACCAAACATGCTAGAAATGCTCCAATTTAGCTAATTAGCTTATTGTGAGAATATTACAACTGTCTGACAACACTGAAAAATGTAAATTTCCAATTTCAACCAAACATGCTAGAAATGCTCCAATTGAGCTAATTAGCTTATTGTGAGAATTTTGCAATTGTCTGACAAAAGTGAAAAAAGTAAATTTCCAATTTCAACCAAACATGCTAAAAATGCTCAAATATCGCAAATAAGCCTACTGTAAGAATTTTACAAACGTCTGACAAAACTGAAAAATGTAAATTTCCAATTTCAACCAAACATGCTAGAATTGCTCCAATTGAGCTAATTAGCTTACTGTGAGATTATTGCAATTGTCTGACAAAAGTGAAAAATGTAAATTTCCAATTTCAACCAAACATGCTAGAAATGCTCAAATTGCGCAAATAAGCCTACTGTAAGAATTTTACAAACGTCTGACAAAACTGAAAAATGTAAATTTCCATTTTAAACCAAACATGCTAAAAATGCTCCAATTGAGCTAATTAGCTTATTGTGAGAATATTACAAACGTCTGACAAAACTGAAAAATGTAAATTTCTAATTTCAACCAAACATGCTAGAAATGCTCCAAATGAGCTAATTAGCTTATTGAGAGAATATTGCAATTGTCTGACAAAAGTGAAAAAAGTAAATTTCCAATTTCAACCAAACATGCTAGAAATGCTCCAATTGAGCTAATTAGCTTATTGTGAGAATATTGCAACTGTCTGACAAAAGTGAAAAATGTAATTTTCCAATTTCAACCAAACATGCTAGAATTGCTCCAATTGAGCTAATTAGCTTACTGTGAGATTATTGCAATTGTCTGACAAAAGTGAAAAATGTAAATTTCCAATTTCAACCAAACATGCTAGAAATGCTCCAATTGAGCTAATTAGCTTATTGTGAGAATATTGCAACTGTCTGACAAAAGTGAAAAATGTAAATTTCCAATTTCAACCAAACATGCTAGAATTGCTCCAATTGAGCTAATTAGCTTACTGTGAGATTATTGCAATTGTCTGACAAAAGTGAAAAATGTAAATTTCCAATTTCAACCAAACATGCTAGAAATGCTCAAATTGCGCAAATAAGCCTACTGTAAGAATTTTACAAACGTCTGACAAAACTGAAAAATGTAAATTTCCAATTTCAACCAAACATGCTAGAAATGCTCCAATTGAGCTAATTAGCTTATTGTGAGAATATTGCAACTGTCTGACAAAAGTGAAAAATGTAAATTTCCAATTTCAACCAAACATGCTAAAAATGCTCCAATTGAGCTAATTAGCTTATTGTGAGAATATTACAAACGTCTGACAACACTGAAAAATGTAAATTTCTAATTTCAACCTAACATGCTAGAAATGCTCCAATTGAGCTAATTAGCTTATTGTGAGAATATTGCAACTGTCTGACAAAAGTGAAAAATGTAAATTTCCAATTTCAACCAAACATGCTAGAATTGCTCCAATTGAGCTAATTAGCTTACTGTGAGATTATTGCAATTGTCTGACAAAAGTGAAAAATGTAAATTTCCAATTTCAACCAAACATGCTAGAAATGCTCAAATTGCGCAAATAAGCCTACTGTAAGAATTTTACAAACGTCTGACAAAACTGAAAAATGTAAATTTCCAATTTCAACCAAACATGCTAAAAATGCTCCAATTGAGCTAATTAGCTTATTGTGAGAATATTACAAACGTCTGACAACACTGAAAAATGTAAATTTCTAATTTCAACCAAACATGCTAGAAATGCTCCAAATGAGCTAATTAGCTTATTGAGAGAATATTGCAATTGTCTGACAAAAGTGAAAAAAGTAAATTTCCAATTTCAACCAAACATGCTAGAAATGCTCCAATTGAGCTAATTAGCTTATTGTGAGAATATTGCAACTGTCTGACAAAAGTGAAAAATGTAATTTTCCAATTTCAACCAAACATGCTAGAATTGCTCCAATTGAGCTAATTAGCTTACTGTGAGATTATTGCAATTGTCTGACAAAAGTGAAAAATGTAAATTTCCAATTTCAACCAAACATGCTAGAAATGCTCCAATTGAGCTAATTAGCTTATTGTGAGAATATTACAAACGTCTGACAACACTGAAAAATGTAAATTTCCAATTTCAACCGAAGATGCTAGAAATGCTCCAATTGAGCTAATTAGCTTATTGAGAGAATATTGCAATTGTCTGACAAAAGTGAAAAATGTAAATTTCCAATTTTAACCAAACGTGCTAGAAATGCTCCAATTGAGCTAATTAGCTTATTGTGAGAATATTACAAACGTCTGACAAAATTGAAAAATTTAAATTTAAAATTTCAACCAAACGTGCTAGAAATGCTCCAATTGAGCTAATTAGCTTATTGAGAGAATATTGCAATTGTTTGACAAAAGTGAAAAATGTAAATTTCCAATTTCAACCAAACGTGCTAGAAATGCTCCAATTGAGCTAATTAGCTTATTGTGAGAATATTACAAACGTCTGACAAAAGTGAAAAATGTGAATTTCCAATTTCAACCAAACATGCTAGAAATGCTCCAATTGAGCTAATTAGCTTATTGTGAGAATATTGCAATTGTCTGACGAAAGTGAAAAATGTAAATTTCCAATTTCAACCAAACATGCTAGAAATGCTCCAATTGAGCTAATTAGCTTATTGTGAGAATATTACAAACGTCTAACAAAATTGAATAATGTAAATTTCCAATTTCAACCAAACATGCTAGAAATGCTCCAATTGAGCTAATTAGCTTATTGTGAGAATATTGCAAATGTCTGACAGAAGTGAAAAATGTAAATTTGCAATTTCAACCAAACATGCTAGAAATGCTATAATTTAGCTAATTAGCTTATTGTGAGAATATTACAAACGTCTGACAACACTGAAAAATGTAAATTTCCAATTTCAACCAAACATGCTAGAAATGCTCCAATTGAGCTAATTAGCTTATTGAGAGAATATTGCAATTGTCTGACAAAAGTGAAAAAAGTAAATTTCCAATTTCAACCAAACATGCTAGAAATGCTCCAATTGGGCTAATTAGCTTATTGAGAGAATATCGCAATTGTTTGACAAAAGTGAAAAATGTAAATTTCCAATTTCAACCAAACGTGCTAGAAATGCTCCAATTGAGCTAATTAGCTTATTGTGAGAATATTACAAACGTCTGACATAACTGAAAAATGTAAATTTCCAATTTCAACCAAACATGCTAGAAATGCTCCAATTGAGCTAATTAGCTTATTGAGAGAATATTGCAATTGTCTGACAAAAGTGAAAAATGTAAATTTCCAATTTCAACCAAACATGCTAGAAATGCTCCAATTGAGCTAATTAGCTTATTGTGAGAATATTGCAATTGTCTGACAAAAGTGAAAAATGTAAATTTCCAATTTCAACCAAACATGCTAGAAATGCTCCAAATGAGCTAATTAGCTTATTGAGAGAATATTGCAATTGTCTGACAAAAGTGAAAAAAGTAAATTTCCAATTTCAACCAAACATGCTAGAAATGCTCCAATTGAGCTAATTAGCTTATTGTGAGAATATTGCAACTGTCTGACAAAAGTGAAAAATGTAATTTTCCAATTTCAACCAAACATGCTAGAAATGCTCCAATTGAGCTAATTAGCTTATTGAGAGAATATTGCAATTGTCTGACAAAAGTGAAAAATGTAAATTTCCAACTTCAACCAAACATGCTAGAAATGCTCCAATTGAGCTAATTAGCTTATTGTGAGAATATTGCAATTGTCTGACAAAAGTGAAAAATGTAAATTTCCAATTTCAACCAAACATGCTAGAAATGCTCCAAATGAGCTAATTAGCTTATTGAGAGAATATTGCAATTGTCTGACAAAAGTGAAAAAAGTAAATTTCCAATTTCAACCAAACATGCTAGAAATGCTCCAATTGAGCTAATTAGCTTATTGTGAGAATATTGCAACTGTCTGACAAAAGTGAAAAATGTAATTTTCCAATTTCAACCAAACATGCTAGAATTGCTCCAATTGAGCTAATTAGCTTACTGTGAGATTATTGCAATTGTCTGACAAAAGTGAAAAATGTAAATTTCCAATTTCAACCAAACATGCTAGAAATGCTCCAATTGAGCTAATTAGCTTATTGTGAGAATATTACAAACGTCTGACAACACTGAAAAATGTAAATTTCCAATTTCAACCGAAGATGCTAGAAATGCTCCAATTGAGCTAATTAGCTTATTGTGAGAATATTACAAACGTCTGACAAAAGTGAAAAATTTAAATTTAAAATTTCAACCAAACGTGCTAGAAATGCTCCAATTGAGCTAATTAGCTTATTGAGAGAATATTGCAATTGTTTGACAAAAGTGAAAAATGTAAATTTCCAATTTCAACCAAACGTGCTAGAAATGCTCCAATTGAGCTAATTAGCTTATTGTGAGAATATTACAAACGTCTAACAAAATTGAATAATGTAAATTTCCAATTTCAACCAAACATGCTAGAAATGCTCCAATTGAGCTAATTAGCTTATTGTGAGAATATTGCAAATGTCTGACAGAAGTGAAAAATGTAAATTTGCAATTTCAACCAAACATGCTAGAAATTCTATAATTTAGCTAATTAGCTTATTGTGAGAATATTACAAACGTCTGACAACACTGAAAAATGTAAATTTCCAATTTCAACCAAACATGCTAGAAATGCTCCAATTGAGCTAATTAGCTTATTGAGAGAATATTGCAATTGTCTGACAAAAGTGAAAAAAGTAAATTTCCAATTTCAACCAAACATGCTAGAAATGCTCCAATTGGGCTAATTAGCTTATTGAGAGAATATTGCAATTGTTTGACAAAAGTGAAAAATGTAAATTTCCAATTTCAACCAAACGTGCTAGAAATGCTCCAATTGAGCTAATTAGCTTATTGTGAGAATATTACAAACGTCTGACAAAACTGAAAAATGTAAATTTCCAATTTCAACCAAACATGCTAGAAATGCTCCAATTGAGCTAATTAGCTTATTGAGAGAATATTGCAATTGTCTGACAAAAGTGAAAAATGTAAATTTCCAATTTCAACCAAACATGCTAGAAATGCTCCAATTGAGCTAATTAGCTTATTGTGAGAATTGCAATTGTCTGACAAAAGTAAAAAAAGTAAATTTCCAATTTCAACCAAACATGCTAGAAATGCTATAATTTAGCTAATTAGCTCATTGTGAGAATATTACAAACGTCTGACAAAACTGAAAAATGTAAATTTCCAATTTCAACCAAACATGCTAAAAATGCTCCAATTGAGCTAATTAGCTTATTGTGAGAATATTACAAACGTCTGACAACACTGAAAAATGTAAATTTCTAATTTCAACCAAACATGCTAGAAATGCTCCAATTGAGCTAATTAGCTTATTGTGAGAATATTGCAACTGTCTGACAAAAGTGAAAAATGTAAATTTCCAATTTCAACCAAACATGCTAGAATTGCTCCAATTGAGCTAATTAGCTTACTGTGAGATTATTGCAATTGTCTGACAAAAGTGAAAAATGTAAATTTCCAATTTCAACCAAACATGCTAGAAATGCTCAAATTGCGCAAATAAGCCTACTGTAAGAATTTTACAAACGTCTGACAAAACTGAAAAATGTAAATTTCCAATTTCAACCAAACATGCTAAAAATGCTCCAATTGAGCTAATTAGCTTATTGTGAGAATATTACAAACGTCTGAAAACACTGAAAAATGTAAATTTCTAATTTCAACCAAACATGCTAGAAATGCTCCAAATGAGCTAATTAGCTTATTGAGAGAATATTGCAATTGTCTGACAAAAGTGAAAAAAGTAAATTTCCAATTTCAACCAAACATGCTAGAAATGCTCCAATTGAGCTAATTAGCTTATTGTGAGAATATTGCAACTGTCTGACAAAAGTGAAAAATGTAATTTTCCAATTTCAACCAAACATGCTAGAATTGCTCCAATTGAGCTAATTAGCTTACTGTGAGATTATTGCAATTGTCTGACAAAAGTGAAAAATGTAAATTTCCAATTTCAACCAAACATGCTAGAAATGCTCCAATTGAGCTAATTAGCTTATTGTGAGAATATTACAAACGTCTGACAACACTGAAAAATGTAAATTTCCAATTTCAACCGAAGATGCTAGAAATGCTCCAATTGAGCTAATTAGCTTATTGAGAGAATATTGCAATTGTCTGACAAAAGTGAAAAATGTAAATTTCCAATTTTAACCAAACGTGCTAGAAATGCTCCAATTGAGCTAATTAGCTTATTGTGAGAATATTACAAACGTCTGGCAAAAGTGAAAAATTTAAATTTAAAATTTCAACCAAACGTGCTAGAAATGCTCCAATTGAGCTAATTAGCTTATTGAGAGAATATTGCAATTGTTTGACAAAAGTGAAAAATGTAAATTTCCAATTTCAACCAAACGTGCTAGAAATGCTCCAATTGAGCTAATTAGCTTATTGTGAGAATATTACAAACGTCTAACAAAATTGAATAATGTAAATTTCCAATTTCAACCAAACATGCTAGAAATGCTCCAATTGAGCTAATTAGCTTATTGTGAGAATATTGCAAATGTCTGACAGAAGTGAAAAATGTAAATTTGCAATTTCAACCAAACATGCTAGAAATGCTATAATTTAGCTAATTAGCTTATTGTGAGAATATTACAAACGTCTGACAACACTGAAAAATGTAAATTTCCAATTTCAACCAAACATGCTAGAAATGCTCCAATTGAGCTAATTAGCTTATTGAGAGAATATTGCAATTGTCTGACAAAAGTGAAAAAAGTAAATTTCCAATTTCAACCAAACATGCTAGAAATGCTCCAATTGAGCTAATTAGCTTATTGTGAGAATATTGCAACTGTCTGACAAAAGTGAAAAATGTAATTTTCCAATTTCAACCAAACATGCTAGAATTGCTCCAATTGAGCTAATTAGCTTACTGTGAGATTATTGCAATTGTCTGACAAAAGTGAAAAATGTAAATTTCCAATTTCAACCAAACATGCTAGAAATGCTCCAATTGAGCTAATTAGCTTATTGTGAGAATATTACAAACGTCTGACAACACTGAAAAATGTAAATTTCCAATTTCAACCGAAGATGCTAGAAATGCTCCAATTGAGCTAATTAGCTTATTGAGAGAATATTGCAATTGTCTGACAAAAGTGAAAAATGTAAATTTCCAATTTCAACCAAACATGCTAGAAATGCTCCAATTGAGCTAATTAGCTTATTGTGAGAATATTACAAACGTCTGACAACACTGAAAAATGTAAATTTCCAATTTCAACCAAACATGCTAGAAATACTCCAATTGAGCTAGTTAGCTTATTGTGAGAATATTACAAACGTCTGAGAAAACTGAAAAATGTGAATTTCCAATTTCAACCAAACATGCTAGAAATGCTCCAATTGAGCTAATTAGCTTATTGACAGAATATTGCAATTGTCTGACAAAAGTGAAAAATGTAAATTTCCAATTTCAACCAAACATGCTAGAAATGCTCCAATTGAGCTAATTAGCTTATTGAGAGAATATTGCAACTGTTTGACAAAAGTGAAGAATGTAAATTTCAAATTTCAACCAAACGTGCTAGAAATGCTCCAATTGAGCTAATTAGGTTATTGTGAGAATATTACAAACGTCTGACAAAAGTGAAAAATGTAAATTTCCAATTTCAACCAAACATGCTAGAAATGCTCCAATTGAGCTAATTAGCTTATTGTGAGAATATTGCAATTGTCTGACAAAAGTGAAAAATGTAAATTTCCAATTTCAACCAAACATGCTAGAAATGCTCCAATTGAGCTAATTAGCTTATTGTGAGAATATTGCAATTGTCTGACAGAAGTGAAAAATGTAAATTTGCAATTTCAACCAAACATGCTAGAAATGCTCCAATTTAGCTAATTAGCTTATTGTGAGAATATTACAACTGTCTGACAACACTGAAAAATGTAAATTTCCAATTTCAACCAAACATGCTAGAAATGCTCCAATTGAGCTAATTAGCTTATTGTGAGAATTTTGCAATTGTCTGACAAAAGTGAAAAAAGTAAATTTCCAATTTCAACCAAACATGCTAAAAATGCTCAAATATCGCAAATAAGCCTACTGTAAGAATTTTACAAACGTCTGACAAAACTGAAAAATGTAAATTTCCAATTTCAACCAAACATGCTAGAATTGCTCCAATTGAGCTAATTAGCTTACTGTGAGATTATTGCAATTGTCTGACAAAAGTGAAAAATGTAAATTTCCAATTTCAACCAAACATGCTAGAAATGCTCAAATTGCGCAAATAAGCCTACTGTAAGAATTTTACAAACGTCTGACAAAACTGAAAAATGTAAATTTCCATTTTAAACCAAACATGCTAAAAATGCTCCAATTGAGCTAATTAGCTTATTGTGAGAATATTACAAACGTCTGACAAAACTGAAAAATGTAAATTTCTAATTTCAACCAAACATGCTAGAAATGCTCCAAATGAGCTAATTAGCTTATTGAGAGAATATTGCAATTGTCTGACAAAAGTGAAAAAAGTAAATTTCCAATTTCAACCAAACATGCTAGAAATGCTCCAATTGAGCTAATTAGCTTATTGTGAGAATATTGCAACTGTCTGACAAAAGTGAAAAATGTAATTTTCCAATTTCAACCAAACATGCTAGAATTGCTCCAATTGAGCTAATTAGCTTACTGTGAGATTATTGCAATTGTCTGACAAAAGTGAAAAATGTAAATTTCCAATTTCAACCAAACATGCTAGAAATGCTCCAATTGAGCTAATTAGCTTATTGTGAGAGTATTACAAACGTCTGACAACACTGAAAAATGTAAATTTCCAATTTCAACCGAAGATGCTAGAAATGCTCCAATTGAGCTAATTAGCTTATTGAGAGAATATTGCAATTGTCTGACAAAAGTGAAAAATGTAAATTTCCAATTTTAACCAAACGTGCTAGAAATGCTCCAATTGAGCTAATTAGCTTATTGTGAGAATATTACAAACGTCTGACAAAAGTGAAAAATTTAAATTTAAAATTTCAACCAAACGTGCTAGAAATGCTCCAATTGAGCTAATTAGCTTATTGAGAGAATATTGCAATTGTTTGACAAAAGTGAAAAATGTAAATTTCCAATTTCAACCAAACGTGCTAGAAATGCTCCAATTGAGCTAATTAGCTTATTGTGAGAATATTACAAACGTCTGACAAAAGTGAAAAATGTGAATTTCCAATTTCAACCAAACATGCTAGAAATGCTCCAATTGAGCTAATTAGCTTATTGTGAGAATATTGCAATTGTCTGACGAAAGTGAAAAATGTAAATTTCCAATTTCAACCAAACATGCTAGAAATGCTCCAATTGAGCTAATTAGCTTATTGTGAGAATATTACAAACGTCTAACAAAATTGAATAATGTAAATTTCCAATTTCAACCAAACATGCTAGAAATGCTCCAATTGAGCTAATTAGCTTATTGTGAGAATATTGCAATTGTCTGACGAAAGTGAAAAATGTAAATTTCCAATTTCAACCAAACATGCTAGAAATGCTCCAATTGAGCTAATTAGCTTATTGTGAGAATATTACAAACGTCTAACAAAATTGAATAATGTAAATTTCCAATTTCAACCAAACATGCTAGAAATGCTCCAATTGAGCTAATTAGCTTACTGTGAGATTCTTGCAATTGTCTGACAAAAGTGAAAAATGTAAATTTCCAATTTCAACCAAACATGCTAGAAATGCTCAAATTGCGCAAATAAGCCTACTGTAAGAATTTTACAAACGTCTGACAAAACTGAAAAATGTAAATTTCCAATTTCAACCAAACATGCTAGAAATGCTATAATTTAGCTAATTAGCTTATTGTGAGAATATTACAAACGTCTGACAACACTGAAAAATGTAAATTTGCAATTTCAACCAAACATGCTAGAAATGCTCCAATTGAGCTAATTAGCTTATTGAGAGAATATTGCAATTGTCTGACAAAAGTGAAAAAAGTAAATTTCCAATTTCAACCAAACATGCTAGAAATGCTCCAATTGGGCTAATTAGCTTATTGAGAGAATATTGCAATTGTTTGACAAAAGTGAAAAATGTAAATTTCCAATTTCAACCAAACGTGCTAGAAATGCTCCAATTGAGCTAATTAGCTTATTGTGAGAATATTACAAACGTCTGACAAAACTGAAAAATGTAAATTTCCAATTTCAACCAAACATGCTAGAAATGCTCCAATTGAGCTAATTAGCTTATTAGAGAGAATATTGCAATTGTCTGACAAAAGTGAAAAATGTAAATTTCCAATTTCAACCAAACATGCTAGAAATGCTCCAATTGAGCTAATTAGCTTATTGTGAGAATATTGCAATTGTCTGACAAAAGTGAAAAAAGTAAATTTCCAATTTCAACCAAACATGCTAGAAATGCTATAATTTAGCTAATTAGCTCATTGTGAGAATATTACAAACGTCTGACAAAACTGAAAAATGTAAAATTCCAATTTCAACCAAACATGCTAAAAATGCTCCAATTGAGCTAATTAGCTTATTGTGAGAATATTACAAACGTCTGACAACACTGAAAAATGTAAATTTCTAATTTCAACCAAACATGCTAGAAATGCTCCAATTGAGCTAATTAGCTTATTGTGAGAATATTGCAACTGTCTGACAAAAGTGAAAAATGTAAATTTCCAATTTCAACCAAACATGCTAGAATTGCTCCAATTGAGCTAATTAGCTTACTGTGAGATTCTTGCAATTGTCTGACAAAAGTGAAAAATGTAAATTTCCAATTTCAACCAAACATGCTAGAAATGCTCAAATTGCGCAAATAAGCCTACTGTAAGAATTTTACAAACGTCTGACAAAACTGAAAAATGTAAATTTCCAATTTCAACCAAACATGCTAAAAATGCTCCAATTGAGCTAATTAGCTTATTGTGAGAATATTACAAACGTCTGACAACACTGAAAAATGTAAATTTCTAATTTCAACCAAACATGCTAGAAATGCTCCAAATGAGCTAATTAGCTTATTGAGAGAATATTGCAATTGTCTGACAAAAGTGAAAAAAGTAAATTTCCAATTTCAACCAAACATGCTAGAAATGCTCCAATTGAGCTAATTAGCTTATTGTGAGAATATTGCAACTGTCTGACAAAAGTGAAAAATGTAATTTTCCAATTTCAACCAAACATGCTAGAATTGCTCCAATTGAGCTAATTAGCTTACTGTGAGATTATTGCAATTGTCTGACAAAAGTGAAAAATGTAAATTTCCAATTTCAACCAAACATGCTAGAAATGCTCCAATTGAGCTAATTAGCTTATTGTGAGAATATTACAAACGTCTGACAACACTGAAAAATGTAAATTTCCAATTTCAACCGAAGATGCTAGAAATGCTCCAATTGAGCTAATTAGCTTATTGAGAGAATATTGCAATTGTCTGACAAAAGTGAAAAATGTAAATTTCCAATTTTAACCAAACGTGCTAGAAATGCTCCAATTGAGCTAATTAGCTTATTGTGAGAATATTGCAATTGTCTGACAAAAGTGAAAAATTTAAATTTAAAATTTCAACCAAACGTGCTAGAAATGCTCCAATTGAGCTAATTAGCTTATTGAGAGAATATTGCAATTGTTTGACAAAAGTGAAAAATGTAAATTTCCAATTTCAACCAAACGTGCTAGAAATGCTCCGATTGAGCTAATTAGCTTATTGTGAGAATATTACAAACGTCTGACAAAAGTGAAAAATGTGAATTTCCAATTTCAATCAAACATGCTAGAAATGCTCCAATTGAGCTAATTAGCTTATTGTGAGAATATTGCAATTGTCTGACGAAAGTGAAAAATGTAAATTTCCAATTTCAACCAAACATGCTAGAAATGCTCCAATTGAGCTAATTAGCTTATTGTGAGAATATTACAAACGTCTAACAAAATTGAATAATGTAAATTTCCAATTTCAACCAAACATGCTAGAAATGCTCCAATTGAGCTAATTAGCTTATTGTGAGAATATTGCAAATGTCTGACAGAAGTGAAAAATGTAAATTTGCAATTTCAACCAAACATGCTAGAAATGCTATAATTTAGCTAATTAGCTTATTGTGAGAATATTACAAACGTCTGACAACACTGAAAAATGTAAATTTCCAATTTCAACCAAACATGCTAGAAATGCTCCAATTGAGCTAATTAGCTTATTGAGAGAATATTGCAATTGTCTGACAAAAGTGAAAAAAGTAAATTTCCAATTTCAACCAAACATGCTAGAAATGCTCCAATTGAGCTAATTAGCTTATTGAGAGAATATTGCAATTGTTTGACAAAAGTGAAAAATGTAAATTTCCAATTTCAACCAAACGTGCTAGAAATGCTCCAATTGAGCTAATTAGCTTATTGTGAGAATATTACAAACGTCTGACAAAACTGAAAAATGTAAATTTCCAATTTCAACCAAACATGCTAGAAATGCTCCAATTGAGCTAATTAGCTTATTGAGAGAATATTGCAATTGTCTGACAAAAGTGAAAAATGTAAATTTCCAATTTCAACCAAACATGCTAGAAATGCTCCAATTGAGCTAATTAGCTTATTGTGAGAATATTGCAATTGTCTGACAAAAGTGAAAAAAGTAAATTTCCAATTTCAACCAAACATGCTAGAAATGCTATAATTTAGCTAATTAGCTCATTGTGAGAATATTACAAACGTCTGACAAAACTGAAAAATGTAAATTTCCAATTTCAACCGAACATGCTAAAAATGCTCCAATTGAGCTAATTAGCTTATTGTGAGAATATTACAAACGTCTGACAACACTGAAAAATGTAAATTTCTAATTTCAACCAAACATGCTAGAAATGCTCCAATTGAGCTAATTAGCTTATTGTGAGAATATTGCAACTGTCTGACAAAAGTGAAAAATGTAAATTTCCAATTTCAACCAAACATGCTAGAATTGCTCCAATTGAGCTAATTAGCTTACTGTGAGATTATTGCAATTGTCTGACAAAAGTGAAAAATGTAAATTTCCAATTTCAACCAAACATGCTAGAAATGCTCCAATTGAGCTAATTAGCTTATTGTGAGAATATTACAAACGTCTGACAACACTGAAAAATGTAAATTTCCAATTTCAACCGAAGATGCTAGAAATGCTCCAATTGAGCTAATTAGCTTATTGAGAGAATTTTGCAATTGTCTGACAAAAGTGAAAAATGTAAATTTCCAATTTTAACCAAACGTGCTAGAAATGCTCCAATTGAGCTAATTAGCTTATTGTGAGAATATTACAAACGTCTGACAAAAGTGAAAAATTTAAATTTAAAATTTCAACCTAACATGCTAGAAATGCTCCAATTGAGCTAATTAGCTTATTGAGAGAATATTGCAATTGTTTGACAAAAGTGAAAAATGTAAAGTTCCAATTTCAACCAAACGTGCTAGAAATGCTCCAATTGAGCTAATTAGCTTATTGTGAGAATATTACAAACGTCTGACAAAAGTGAAAAATGTGAATTTCCAATTTCAACCAAACATGCTAGAAATGCTCCAATTGAGCTAATTAGCTTATTGTGAGAATATTACAAACGTCTAACAAAATTGAAAAATGTAAATTTCCAATTTCAACCAAACATGCTAGAAATGCTCCAATTGAGCTAATTAGCTTATTGTGAGAATATTACAAACGTCTAACAAAATTGAATAATGTAAATTTCCAATTTCAACCAAACATGCTAGAAATGCTCCAATTGAGCTAATTAGCTTATTGTGAGAATATTGCAAATGTCTGACAGAAGTGAAAAATGTAAATTTGCAATTTCAACCAAACATGCTAGAAATTCTATAATTTAGCTAATTAGCTTATTGTGAGAATATTACAAACGTCTGACAACACTGAAAAATGTAAATTTCCAATTTCAACCAAACATGCTAGAAATGCTCCAATTGAGCTAATTAGCTTATTGAGAGAATATTGCAATTGTCTGACAAAAGTGAAAAAAGTAAATTTCCAATTTCAACCAAACATGCTAGAAATGCTCCAATTGGGCTAATTAGCTTATTGAGAGAATATTGCAATTGTTTGACAAAAGTGAAAAATGTAAATTTCCAATTTCAACCAAACGTGCTAGAAATGCTCCAATTGAGCTAATTAGCTTATTGTGAGAATATTACAAACGTCTGACAAAACTGAAAAATGTAAATTTCCAATTTCAACCAAACATGCTAGAAATGCTCCAATTGAGCTAATTAGCTTATTGAGAGAATATTGCAATTGTCTGACAAAAGTGAAAAATGTAAATTTCCAATTTCAACCAAACATGCTAGAAATGCTCCAATTGAGCTAATTAGCTTATTGTGAGAATTGCAATTGTCTGACAAAAGTAAAAAAAGTAAATTTCCAATTTCAACCAAACATGCTAGAAATGCTATAATTTAGCTAATTAGCTCATTGTGAGAATATTACAAACGTCTGACAAAACTGAAAAATGTAAATTTCCAATTTCAACCAAACATGCTAAAAATGCTCCAATTGAGCTAATTAGCTTATTGTGAGAATATTACAAACGTCTGACAACACTGAAAAATGTAAATTTCTAATTTCAACCAAACATGCTAGAAATGCTCCAATTGAGCTAATTAGCTTATTGTGAGAATATTGCAACTGTCTGACAAAAGTGAAAAATGTAAATTTCCAATTTCAACCAAACATGCTAGAATTGCTCCAATTGAGCTAATTAGCTTACTGTGAGATTATTGCAATTGTCTGACAAAAGTGAAAAAAGTAAATTTCCAATTTCAACCAAACATGCTAGAAATGCTCCAATTGAGCTAATTAGCTTATTGTGAGAATATTGCAACTATCTGACAAAAGTGAAAAATGTAATTTTCCAATTTCAACCAAACATGCTAGAATTGCTCCAATTGAGCTAATTAGCTTACTGTGAGATTATTGCAATTGTCTGACAAAAGTGAAAAATGTAAATTTCCAATTTCAACCAAACATGCTAGAAATGCTCCAATTGAGCTAATTAGCTTATTGTGAGAATATTACAAACGTCTGACAACACTGAAAAATGTAAATTTCCAATTTCAACCGAAGATGCTAGAAATGCTCCAATTGAGCTAATTAGCTTATTGAGAGAATATTGCAATTGTCTGACAAAAGTGAAAAATGTAAATTTCCAATTTTAACCAAACGTGCTAGAAATGCTCCAATTGAGCTAATTAGCTTATTGTGAGAATATTACAAACGTCTGGCAAAAGTGAAAAATTTAAATTTAAAATTTCAACCAAACGTGCTAGAAATGCTCCAATTGAGCTAATTAGCTTATTGAGAGAATATTGCAATTGTTTGACAAAAGTGAAAAATGTAAATTTCCAATTTCAACCAAACGTGCTAGAAATGCTCCAATTGAGCTAATTAGCTTATTGTGAGAATATTACAAACGTCTAACAAAATTGAATAATGTAAATTTCCAATTTCAACCAAACATGCTAGAAATGCTCCAATTGAGCTAATTAGCTTATTGTGAGAATATTGCAAATGTCTGACAGAAGTGAAAAATGTAAATTTGCAATTTCAACCAAACATGCTAGAAATGCTATAATTTAGCTAATTAGCTTATTGTGAGAATATTACAAACGTCTGACAACACTGAAAAATGTAAATTTCCAATTTCAACCAAACATGCTAGAAATGCTCCAATTGAGCTAATTAGCTTATTGAGAGAATATTGCAATTGTCTGACAAAAGTGAAAAAAGTAAATTTCCAATTTCAACCAAACATGCTAGAAATGCTCCAATTGAGCTAATTAGCTTATTGTGAGAATATTGCAACTGTCTGACAAAAGTGAAAAATGTAATTTTCCAATTTCAACCAAACATGCTAGAATTGCTCCAATTGAGCTAATTAGCTTACTGTGAGATTATTGCAATTGTCTGACAAAAGTGAAAAATGTAAATTTCCAATTTCAACCAAACATGCTAGAAATGCTCCAATTGAGCTAATTAGCTTATTGTGAGAATATTACAAACGTCTGACAACACTGAAAAATGTAAATTTCCAATTTCAACCGAAGATGCTAGAAATGCTCCAATTGAGCTAATTAGCTTATTGAGAGAATATTGCAATTGTCTGACAAAAGTGAAAAATGTAAATTTCCAATTTCAACCAAACATGCTAGAAATGCTCCAATTGAGCTAATTAGCTTATTGTGAGAATATTACAAACGTCTGACAACACTGAAAAATGTAAATTTCCAATTTCAACCAAACATGCTAGAAATACTCCAATTGAGCTAGTTAGCTTATTGTGAGAATATTACAAACGTCTGAGAAAACTGAAAAATGTGAATTTCCAATTTCAACCAAACATGCTAGAAATGCTCCAATTGAGCTAATTAGCTTATTGACAGAATATTGCAATTGTCTGACAAAAGTGAAAAATGTAAATTTCCAATTTCAACCAAACATGCTAGAAATGCTCCAATTGAGCTAATTAGCTTATTGAGAGAATATTGCAACTGTTTGACAAAAGTGAAGAATGTAAATTTCAAATTTCAACCAAACGTGCTAGAAATGCTCCAATTGAGCTAATTAGGTTATTGTGAGAATATTACAAACGTCTGACAAAAGTGAAAAATGTAAATTTCCAATTTCAACCAAACATGCTAGAAATGCTCCAATTGAGCTAATTAGCTTATTGTGAGAATATTGCAATTGTCTGACAAAAGTGAAAAATGTAAATTTCCAATTTCAACCAAACATGCTAGAAATGCTCCAATTGAGCTAATTAGCTTATTGTGAGAATATTGCAATTGTCTGACAGAAGTGAAAAATGTAAATTTGCAATTTCAACCAAACATGCTAGAAATGCTCCAATTTAGCTAATTAGCTTATTGTGAGAATATTACAACTGTCTGACAACACTGAAAAATGTAAATTTCCAATTTCAACCAAACATGCTAGAAATGCTCCAATTGAGCTAATTAGCTTATTGTGAGAATTTTGCAATTGTCTGACAAAAGTGAAAAAAGTAAATTTCCAATTTCAACCAAACATGCTAAAAATGCTCAAATATCGCAAATAAGCCTACTGTAAGAATTTTACAAACGTCTGACAAAACTGAAAAATGTAAATTTCCAATTTCAACCAAACATGCTAGAATTGCTCCAATTGAGCTAATTAGCTTACTGTGAGATTATTGCAATTGTCTGACAAAAGTGAAAAATGTAAATTTCCAATTTCAACCAAACATGCTAGAAATGCTCAAATTGCGCAAATAAGCCTACTGTAAGAATTTTACAAACGTCTGACAAAACTGAAAAATGTAAATTTCCATTTTAAACCAAACATGCTAAAAATGCTCCAATTGAGCTAATTAGCTTATTGTGAGAATATTACAAACGTCTGACAAAACTGAAAAATGTAAATTTCTAATTTCAACCAAACATGCTAGAAATGCTCCAAATGAGCTAATTAGCTTATTGAGAGAATATTGCAATTGTCTGACAAAAGTGAAAAAAGTAAATTTCCAATTTCAACCAAACATGCTAGAAATGCTCCAATTGAGCTAATTAGCTTATTGTGAGAATATTGCAACTGTCTGACAAAAGTGAAAAATGTAATTTTCCAATTTCAACCAAACATGCTAGAATTGCTCCAATTGAGCTAATTAGCTTACTGTGAGATTATTGCAATTGTCTGACAAAAGTGAAAAATGTAAATTTCCAATTTCAACCAAACATGCTAGAAATGCTCCAATTGAGCTAATTAGCTTATTGTGAGAGTATTACAAACGTCTGACAACACTGAAAAATGTAAATTTCCAATTTCAACCGAAGATGCTAGAAATGCTCCAATTGAGCTAATTAGCTTATTGAGAGAATATTGCAATTGTCTGACAAAAGTGAAAAATGTAAATTTCCAATTTTAACCAAACGTGCTAGAAATGCTCCAATTGAGCTAATTAGCTTATTGTGAGAATATTACAAACGTCTGACAAAAGTGAAAAATTTAAATTTAAAATTTCAACCAAACGTGCTAGAAATGCTCCAATTGAGCTAATTAGCTTATTGAGAGAATATTGCAATTGTTTGACAAAAGTGAAAAATGTAAATTTCCAATTTCAACCAAACGTGCTAGAAATGCTCCAATTGAGCTAATTAGCTTATTGTGAGAATATTACAAACGTCTGACAAAAGTGAAAAATGTGAATTTCCAATTTCAACCAAACATGCTAGAAATGCTCCAATTGAGCTAATTAGCTTATTGTGAGAATATTGCAATTGTCTGACGAAAGTGAAAAATGTAAATTTCCAATTTCAACCAAACATGCTAGAAATGCTCCAATTGAGCTAATTAGCTTATTGTGAGAATATTACAAACGTCTAACAAAATTGAATAATGTAAATTTCCAATTTCAACCAAACATGCTAGAAATGCTCCAATTGAGCTAATTAGCTTATTGTGAGAATATTGCAATTGTCTGACGAAAGTGAAAAATGTAAATTTCCAATTTCAACCAAACATGCTAGAAATGCTCCAATTGAGCTAATTAGCTTATTGTGAGAATATTACAAACGTCTAACAAAATTGAATAATGTAAATTTCCAATTTCAACCAAACATGCTAGAAATGCTCCAATTGAGCTAATTAGCTTACTGTGAGATTCTTGCAATTGTCTGACAAAAGTGAAAAATGTAAATTTCCAATTTCAACCAAACATGCTAGAAATGCTCAAATTGCGCAAATAAGCCTACTGTAAGAATTTTACAAACGTCTGACAAAACTGAAAAATGTAAATTTCCAATTTCAACCAAACATGCTAGAAATGCTATAATTTAGCTAATTAGCTTATTGTGAGAATATTACAAACGTCTGACAACACTGAAAAATGTAAATTTGCAATTTCAACCAAACATGCTAGAAATGCTCCAATTGAGCTAATTAGCTTATTGAGAGAATATTGCAATTGTCTGACAAAAGTGAAAAAAGTAAATTTCCAATTTCAACCAAACATGCTAGAAATGCTCCAATTGGGCTAATTAGCTTATTGAGAGAATATTGCAATTGTTTGACAAAAGTGAAAAATGTAAATTTCCAATTTCAACCAAACGTGCTAGAAATGCTCCAATTGAGCTAATTAGCTTATTGTGAGAATATTACAAACGTCTGACAAAACTGAAAAATGTAAATTTCCAATTTCAACCAAACATGCTAGAAATGCTCCAATTGAGCTTATTAGCTTATTAGAGAGAATATTGCAATTGTCTGACAAAAGTGAAAAATGTAAATTTCCAATTTCAACCAAACATGCTAGAAATGCTCCAATTGAGCTAATTAGCTTATTGTGAGAATATTGCAATTGTCTGACAAAAGTGAAAAAAGTAAATTTCCAATTTCAACCAAACATGCTAGAAATGCTATAATTTAGCTAATTAGCTCATTGTGAGAATATTACAAACGTCTGACAAAACTGAAAAATGTAAAATTCCAATTTCAACCAAACATGCTAAAAATGCTCCAATTGAGCTAATTAGCTTATTGTGAGAATATTACAAACGTCTGACAACACTGAAAAATGTAAATTTCTAATTTCAACCAAACATGCTAGAAATGCTCCAATTGAGCTAATTAGCTTATTGTGAGAATATTGCAACTGTCTGACAAAAGTGAAAAATGTAAATTTCCAATTTCAACCAAACATGCTAGAATTGCTCCAATTGAGCTAATTAGCTTACTGTGAGATTCTTGCAATTGTCTGACAAAAGTGAAAAATGTAAATTTCCAATTTCAACCAAACATGCTAGAAATGCTCAAATTGCGCAAATAAGCCTACTGTAAGAATTTTACAAACGTCTGACAAAACTGAAAAATGTAAATTTCCAATTTCAACCAAACATGCTAAAAATGCTCCAATTGAGCTAATTAGCTTATTGTGAGAATATTACAAACGTCTGACAACACTGAAAAATGTAAATTTCTAATTTCAACCAAACATGCTAGAAATGCTCCAAATGAGCTAATTAGCTTATTGAGAGAATATTGCAATTGTCTGACAAAAGTGAAAAAAGTAAATTTCCAATTTCAACCAAACATGCTAGAAATGCTCCAATTGAGCTAATTAGCTTATTGTGAGAATATTGCAACTGTCTGACAAAAGTGAAAAATGTAATTTTCCAATTTCAACCAAACATGCTAGAATTGCTCCAATTGAGCTAATTAGCTTACTGTGAGATTATTGCAATTGTCTGACAAAAGTGAAAAATGTAAATTTCCAATTTCAACCAAACATGCTAGAAATGCTCCAATTGAGCTAATTAGCTTATTGTGAGAATATTACAAACGTCTGACAACACTGAAAAATGTAAATTTCCAATTTCAACCGAAGATGCTAGAAATGCTCCAATTGAGCTAATTAGCTTATTGAGAGAATATTGCAATTGTCTGACAAAAGTGAAAAATGTAAATTTCCAATTTTAACCAAACGTGCTAGAAATGCTCCAATTGAGCTAATTAGCTTATTGTGAGAATATTGCAATTGTCTGACAAAAGTGAAAAATTTAAATTTAAAATTTCAACCAAACGTGCTAGAAATGCTCCAATTGAGCTAATTAGCTTATTGAGAGAATATTGCAATTGTTTGACAAAAGTGAAAAATGTAAATTTCCAATTTCAACCAAACGTGCTAGAAATGCTCCGATTGAGCTAATTAGCTTATTGTGAGAATATTACAAACGTCTGACAAAAGTGAAAAATGTGAATTTCCAATTTCAATCAAACATGCTAGAAATGCTCCAATTGAGCTAATTAGCTTATTGTGAGAATATTGCAATTGTCTGACGAAAGTGAAAAATGTAAATTTCCAATTTCAACCAAACATGCTAGAAATGCTCCAATTGAGCTAATTAGCTTATTGTGAGAATATTACAAACGTCTAACAAAATTGAATAATGTAAATTTCCAATTTCAACCAAACATGCTAGAAATGCTCCAATTGAGCTAATTAGCTTATTGTGAGAATATTGCAAATGTCTGACAGAAGTGAAAAATGTAAATTTGCAATTTCAACCAAACATGCTAGAAATGCTATAATTTAGCTAATTAGCTTATTGTGAGAATATTACAAACGTCTGACAACACTGAAAAATGTAAATTTCCAATTTCAACCAAACATGCTAGAAATGCTCCAATTGAGCTAATTAGCTTATTGAGAGAATATTGCAATTGTCTGACAAAAGTGAAAAAAGTAAATTTCCAATTTCAACCAAACATGCTAGAAATGCTCCAATTGAGCTAATTAGCTTATTGAGAGAATATTGCAATTGTTTGACAAAAGTGAAAAATGTAAATTTCCAATTTCAACCAAACGTGCTAGAAATGCTCCAATTGAGCTAATTAGCTTATTGTGAGAATATTACAAACGTCTGACAAAACTGAAAAATGTAAATTTCCAATTTCAACCAAACATGCTAGAAATGCTCCAATTGAGCTAATTAGCTTATTGAGAGAATATTGCAATTGTCTGACAAAAGTGAAAAATGTAAATTTCCAATTTCAACCAAACATGCTAGAAATGCTCCAATTGAGCTAATTAGCTTATTGTGAGAATATTGCAATTGTCTGACAAAAGTGAAAAAAGTAAATTTCCAATTTCAACCAAACATGCTAGAAATGCTATAATTTAGCTAATTAGCTCATTGTGAGAATATTACAAACGTCTGACAAAACTGAAAAATGTAAATTTCCAATTTCAACCGAACATGCTAAAAATGCTCCAATTGAGCTAATTAGCTTATTGTGAGAATATTACAAACGTCTGACAACACTGAAAAATGTAAATTTCTAATTTCAACCAAACATGCTAGAAATGCTCCAATTGAGCTAATTAGCTTATTGTGAGAATATTGCAACTGTCTGACAAAAGTGAAAAATGTAAATTTCCAATTTCAACCAAACATGCTAGAATTGCTCCAATTGAGCTAATTAGCTTACTGTGAGATTATTGCAATTGTCTGACAAAAGTGAAAAATGTAAATTTCCAATTTCAACCAAACATGCTAGAAATGCTCCAATTGAGCTAATTAGCTTATTGTGAGAATATTACAAACGTCTGACAACACTGAAAAATGTAAATTTCCAATTTCAACCGAAGATGCTAGAAATGCTCCAATTGAGCTAATTAGCTTATTGAGAGAATATTGCAATTGTTTGACAAAAGTGAAAAATGTAAAGTTCCAATTTCAACCAAACGTGCTAGAAATGCTCCAATTGAGCTAATTAGCTTATTGTGAGAATTTTGCAATTGTCTGACAAAAGTGAAAAAAGTAAATTTCCAATTTCAACCAAACATGCTAAAAATGCTCAAATATCGCAAATAAGCCTACTGTAAGAATTTTACAAACGTCTGACAAAACTGAAAAATGTAAATTTCCAATTTCAACCAAACATGCTAGAATTGCTCCAATTGAGCTAATTAGCTTACTGTGAGATTATTGCAATTGTCTGACAAAAGTGAAAAATGTAAATTTCCAATTTCAACCAAACATGCTAGAAATGCTCAAATTGCGCAAATAAGCCTACTGTAAGAATTTTACAAACGTCTGACAAAACTGAAAAATGTAAATTTCCATTTTAAACCAAACATGCTAAAAATGCTCCAATTGAGCTAATTAGCTTATTGTGAGAATATTACAAACGTCTGACAAAACTGAAAAATGTAAATTTCTAATTTCAACCAAACATGCTAGAAATGCTCCAAATGAGCTAATTAGCTTATTGAGAGAATATTGCAATTGTCTGACAAAAGTGAAAAAAGTAAATTTCCAATTTCAACCAAACATGCTAGAAATGCTCCAATTGAGCTAATTAGCTTATTGTGAGAATATTGCAACTGTCTGACAAAAGTGAAAAATGTAATTTTCCAATTTCAACCAAACATGCTAGAATTGCTCCAATTGAGCTAATTAGCTTACTGTGAGATTATTGCAATTGTCTGACAAAAGTGAAAAATGTAAATTTCCAATTTCAACCAAACATGCTAGAAATGCTCCAATTGAGCTAATTAGCTTATTGTGAGAGTATTACAAACGTCTGACAACACTGAAAAATGTAAATTTCCAATTTCAACCGAAGATGCTAGAAATGCTCCAATTGAGCTAATTAGCTTATTGAGAGAATATTGCAATTGTCTGACAAAAGTGAAAAATGTAAATTTCCAATTTTAACCAAACGTGCTAGAAATGCTCCAATTGAGCTAATTAGCTTATTGTGAGAATATTACAAACGTCTGACAAAAGTGAAAAATTTAAATTTAAAATTTCAACCAAACGTGCTAGAAATGCTCCAATTGAGCTAATTAGCTTATTGAGAGAATATTGCAATTGTTTGACAAAAGTGAAAAATGTAAATTTCCAATTTCAACCAAACGTGCTAGAAATGCTCCAATTGAGCTAATTAGCTTATTGTGAGAATATTACAAACGTCTGACAAAAGTGAAAAATGTGAATTTCCAATTTCAACCAAACATGCTAGAAATGCTCCAATTGAGCTAATTAGCTTATTGTGAGAATATTGCAATTGTCTGACGAAAGTGAAAAATGTAAATTTCCAATTTCAACCAAACATGCTAGAAATGCTCCAATTGAGCTAATTAGCTTATTGTGAGAATATTACAAACGTCTAACAAAATTGAATAATGTAAATTTCCAATTTCAACCAAACATGCTAGAAATGCTCCAATTGAGCTAATTAGCTTATTGTGAGAATATTGCAATTGTCTGACGAAAGTGAAAAATGTAAATTTCCAATTTCAACCAAACATGCTAGAAATGCTCCAATTGAGCTAATTAGCTTATTGTGAGAATATTACAAACGTCTAACAAAATTGAATAATGTAAATTTCCAATTTCAACCAAACATGCTAGAAATGCTCCAATTGAGCTAATTAGCTTACTGTGAGATTCTTGCAATTGTCTGACAAAAGTGAAAAATGTAAATTTCCAATTTCAACCAAACATGCTAGAAATGCTCAAATTGCGCAAATAAGCCTACTGTAAGAATTTTACAAACGTCTGACAAAACTGAAAAATGTAAATTTCCAATTTCAACCAAACATGCTAGAAATGCTATAATTTAGCTAATTAGCTTATTGTGAGAATATTACAAACGTCTGACAACACTGAAAAATGTAAATTTGCAATTTCAACCAAACATGCTAGAAATGCTCCAATTGAGCTAATTAGCTTATTGAGAGAATATTGCAATTGTCTGACAAAAGTGAAAAAAGTAAATTTCCAATTTCAACCAAACATGCTAGAAATGCTCCAATTGGGCTAATTAGCTTATTGAGAGAATATTGCAATTGTTTGACAAAAGTGAAAAATGTAAATTTCCAATTTCAACCAAACGTGCTAGAAATGCTCCAATTGAGCTAATTAGCTTATTGTGAGAATATTACAAACGTCTGACAAAACTGAAAAATGTAAATTTCCAATTTCAACCAAACATGCTAGAAATGCTCCAATTGAGCTTATTAGCTTATTAGAGAGAATATTGCAATTGTCTGACAAAAGTGAAAAATGTAAATTTCCAATTTCAACCAAACATGCTAGAAATGCTCCAATTGAGCTAATTAGCTTATTGTGAGAATATTGCAATTGTCTGACAAAAGTGAAAAAAGTAAATTTCCAATTTCAACCAAACATGCTAGAAATGCTATAATTTAGCTAATTAGCTCATTGTGAGAATATTACAAACGTCTGACAAAACTGAAAAATGTAAAATTCCAATTTCAACCAAACATGCTAAAAATGCTCCAATTGAGCTAATTAGCTTATTGTGAGAATATTACAAACGTCTGACAACACTGAAAAATGTAAATTTCTAATTTCAACCAAACATGCTAGAAATGCTCCAATTGAGCTAATTAGCTTATTGTGAGAATATTGCAACTGTCTGACAAAAGTGAAAAATGTAAATTTCCAATTTCAACCAAACATGCTAGAATTGCTCCAATTGAGCTAATTAGCTTACTGTGAGATTCTTGCAATTGTCTGACAAAAGTGAAAAATGTAAATTTCCAATTTCAACCAAACATGCTAGAAATGCTCAAATTGCGCAAATAAGCCTACTGTAAGAATTTTACAAACGTCTGACAAAACTGAAAAATGTAAATTTCCAATTTCAACCAAACATGCTAAAAATGCTCCAATTGAGCTAATTAGCTTATTGTGAGAATATTACAAACGTCTGACAACACTGAAAAATGTAAATTTCTAATTTCAACCAAACATGCTAGAAATGCTCCAAATGAGCTAATTAGCTTATTGAGAGAATATTGCAATTGTCTGACAAAAGTGAAAAAAGTAAATTTCCAATTTCAACCAAACATGCTAGAAATGCTCCAATTGAGCTAATTAGCTTATTGTGAGAATATTGCAACTGTCTGACAAAAGTGAAAAATGTAATTTTCCAATTTCAACCAAACATGCTAGAATTGCTCCAATTGAGCTAATTAGCTTACTGTGAGATTATTGCAATTGTCTGACAAAAGTGAAAAATGTAAATTTCCAATTTCAACCAAACATGCTAGAAATGCTCCAATTGAGCTAATTAGCTTATTGTGAGAATATTACAAACGTCTGACAACACTGAAAAATGTAAATTTCCAATTTCAACCGAAGATGCTAGAAATGCTCCAATTGAGCTAATTAGCTTATTGAGAGAATATTGCAATTGTCTGACAAAAGTGAAAAATGTAAATTTCCAATTTTAACCAAACGTGCTAGAAATGCTCCAATTGAGCTAATTAGCTTATTGTGAGAATATTGCAATTGTCTGACAAAAGTGAAAAATTTAAATTTAAAATTTCAACCAAACGTGCTAGAAATGCTCCAATTGAGCTAATTAGCTTATTGAGAGAATATTGCAATTGTTTGACAAAAGTGAAAAATGTAAATTTCCAATTTCAACCAAACGTGCTAGAAATGCTCCGATTGAGCTAATTAGCTTATTGTGAGAATATTACAAACGTCTGACAAAAGTGAAAAATGTGAATTTCCAATTTCAATCAAACATGCTAGAAATGCTCCAATTGAGCTAATTAGCTTATTGTGAGAATATTGCAATTGTCTGACGAAAGTGAAAAATGTAAATTTCCAATTTCAACCAAACATGCTAGAAATGCTCCAATTGAGCTAATTAGCTTATTGTGAGAATATTACAAACGTCTAACAAAATTGAATAATGTAAATTTCCAATTTCAACCAAACATGCTAGAAATGCTCCAATTGAGCTAATTAGCTTATTGTGAGAATATTGCAAATGTCTGACAGAAGTGAAAAATGTAAATTTGCAATTTCAACCAAACATGCTAGAAATGCTATAATTTAGCTAATTAGCTTATTGTGAGAATATTACAAACGTCTGACAACACTGAAAAATGTAAATTTCCAATTTCAACCAAACATGCTAGAAATGCTCCAATTGAGCTAATTAGCTTATTGAGAGAATATTGCAATTGTCTGACAAAAGTGAAAAAAGTAAATTTCCAATTTCAACCAAACATGCTAGAAATGCTCCAATTGAGCTAATTAGCTTATTGAGAGAATATTGCAATTGTTTGACAAAAGTGAAAAATGTAAATTTCCAATTTCAACCAAACGTGCTAGAAATGCTCCAATTGAGCTAATTAGCTTATTGTGAGAATATTACAAACGTCTGACAAAACTGAAAAATGTAAATTTCCAATTTCAACCAAACATGCTAGAAATGCTCCAATTGAGCTAATTAGCTTATTGAGAGAATATTGCAATTGTCTGACAAAAGTGAAAAATGTAAATTTCCAATTTCAACCAAACATGCTAGAAATGCTCCAATTGAGCTAATTAGCTTATTGTGAGAATATTGCAATTGTCTGACAAAAGTGAAAAAAGTAAATTTCCAATTTCAACCAAACATGCTAGAAATGCTATAATTTAGCTAATTAGCTCATTGTGAGAATATTACAAACGTCTGACAAAACTGAAAAATGTAAATTTCCAATTTCAACCGAACATGCTAAAAATGCTCCAATTGAGCTAATTAGCTTATTGTGAGAATATTACAAACGTCTGACAACACTGAAAAATGTAAATTTCTAATTTCAACCAAACATGCTAGAAATGCTCCAATTGAGCTAATTAGCTTATTGTGAGAATATTGCAACTGTCTGACAAAAGTGAAAAATGTAAATTTCCAATTTCAACCAAACATGCTAGAATTGCTCCAATTGAGCTAATTAGCTTACTGTGAGATTATTGCAATTGTCTGACAAAAGTGAAAAATGTAAATTTCCAATTTCAACCAAACATGCTAGAAATGCTCCAATTGAGCTAATTAGCTTATTGTGAGAATATTACAAACGTCTGACAACACTGAAAAATGTAAATTTCCAATTTCAACCGAAGATGCTAGAAATGCTCCAATTGAGCTAATTAGCTTATTGAGAGAATTTTGCAATTGTCTGACAAAAGTGAAAAATGTAAATTTCCAATTTTAACCAAACGTGCTAGAAATGCTCCAATTGAGCTAATTAGCTTATTGTGAGAATATTACAAACGTCTGACAAAAGTGAAAAATTTAAATTTAAAATTTCAACCTAACATGCTAGAAATGCTCCAATTGAGCTAATTAGCTTATTGAGAGAATATTGCAATTGTTTGACAAAAGTGAAAAATGTAAAGTTCCAATTTCAACCAAACGTGCTAGAAATGCTCCAATTGAGCTAATTAGCTTATTGTGAGAATATTACAAACGTCTGACAAAAGTGAAAAATGTGAATTTCCAATTTCAACCAAACATGCTAGAAATGCTCCAATTGAGCTAATTAGCTTATTGTGAGAATATTACAAACGTCTAACAAAATTGAAAAATGTAAATTTCCAATTTCAACCAAACATGCTAGAAATGCTCCAATTGAGCTAATTAGCTTATTGTGAGAATATTGCAAATGTCTGACAGAAGTGAAAAATGTAAATTTGCAATTTCAACCAAACATGCTAGAAATGCTATAATTTAGCTAATTAGCTTATTGTGAGAATATTACAAACGTCTGACAACACTGAAAAATGTAAATTTCCAATTTCAACCAAACATGCTAGAAATGCTCCAATTGAGCTAATTAGCTTATTGTGAGAATATTGCAATTGTCTGACAAAAGTGAAAAATGTAAATTTCCAATTTCAACCAAACATGCTAGAAATGCTCCAATTGAGCTAATTAGCTTATTGTGAGAATATTACAAACGTCTAACAAAATTGAAAACTGTAAATTTCCAATTTCAACCAAACATGCTAGAAATGCTCCAATTGAGCTAATTAGCTTATTGTGAGAATATTGCAATTGTCTGACAGAAGTGAAAAATATAAATTTGCAATTTCAACCAAACATGCTAGAAATGCTATAATTTAGCCAATTAGCTCATTGTGAGAATATTACAAACGTCTGACAACACTGAAAAATGTAAATTTCCAATTTCAACCAAACATGCTAGAAATGCTCCAATTGAGCTAATTAGCTTATTGTGAGAATATTGCAATTGTCTGACAGAAGTGAAAAATGTAAATTTGCAATTTCAACCAAACATGCTAGAAATGCTCCAATTTAGCTAATTAGCTTATTGTGAGAATATTACAAACGTCTGACAACACTGAAAAATGTAAATTTCCAATTTCAACCAAACATGCTAGAAATGCTCCAATTGAGCTAATTAGCTTATTGTGAGAATATTGCAATTGTCTGACAAAAGTGAAAAAAGTAAATTTCCAATTTCAACCAAACATGCTAGAAATGCTCGAATATCGCAAATAAGCCTACTGTAAGAATTTTACAAACGTCTGACAAAACTGAAAAATGTAAATTTCCAATTTCAACCAAACATGCTAGAAATGCTCCAATTGAGCTAATTAGCTTATTGTGAGAATATTGCAATTGTCTGACAGAAGTGAAAAATGTAACTTTGCAATTTCAACCAAACATGCTAGAAATGCTCCAATTTAGCTAATTAGCTTATTGTGAGAATATTACAAACGTCTGACAACACTGAAAAATGTAAATTTCCAATTTCAACCAAACATGCTAGAAATGCTCCAATTGAGCTAATTAGCTTACTGTGAGATTATTGCAATTGTCTGACAAAAGTGAAAAATGTAAATTTCCAATTTCAACCAAACATGCTAGAAATGCTCCAATTGAGCTAATTAGCTTATTGTGAGAATATTACAAACGTCTGACAACACTGAAAAATGTAAATTTCCAATTTCAACCGAAGATGCTAGAAATGCTCCAATTGAGCTAATTAGCTTATTGAGAGAATATTGCAATTGTCTGACAAAAGTGAAAAATGTAAATTTCCAATTTTAACCAAACGTGCTAGAAATGCTCCAATTGAGCTAATTAGCTTATTGTGAGAATATTACAAACGTCTGACAAAAGTGAAAAATTTAAATTTAAAATTTCAACCAAACGTGCTAGAAATGCTCCAATTGAGCTAATTAGCTTATTGAGAGAATATTGCAATTGTTTGACAAAAGTGAAAAATGTAAATTTCCAATTTCAACCAAACGTGCTAGAAATGCTCCAATTGAGCTAATTAGCTTATTGTGAGAATATTACAAACGTCTGACAAAAGTGAAAAATGTGAATTTCCAATTTCAACCAAACATGCTAGAAATGCTCCAATTGAGCTAATTAGCTTATTGTGAGAATATTGCAATTGTCTGACGAAAGTGAAAAATGTAAATTTCCAATTTCAACCAAACATGCTAGAAATGCTCCAATTGAGCTAATTAGCTTATTGTGAGAATATTACAAACGTCTGACAAAATTGAATAATGTAAATTTCCAATTTCAACCAAACATGCTAGAAATGCTCCAATTGAGCTAATTAGCTTATTGTGAGAATATTGCAAATGTCTGACAGAAGTGAAAAATGTAAATTTGCAATTTCAACCAAACATGCTAGAAATGCTATAATTTAGCTAATTAGCTTATTGTGAGAATATTACAAACGTCTGACAACACTGAAAAATGTAAATTTGCAATTTCAACCAAACATGCTAGAAATGCTCCAATTGAGCTAATTAGCTTATTGAGAGAATATTGCAATTGTCTGACAAAAGTGAAAAAAGTAAATTTCCAATTTCAACCAAACATGCTAGAAATGCTCCAATTGGGCTAATTAGCTTATTGAGAGAATATTGCAATTGTTTGACAAAAGTGAAAAATGTAAATTTCCAATTTCAACCAAACGTGCTAGAAATGCTCCAATTGAGCTAATTAGCTTATTGTGAGAATATTACAAACGTCTGACAAAACTGAAAAATGTAAATTTCCAATTTCAACCAAACATGCTAGAAATGCTCCAATTGAGCTAATTAGCTTATTAGAGAGAATATTGCAATTGTCTGACAAAAGTGAAAAATGTAAATTTCCAATTTCAACCAAACATGCTAGAAATGCTCCAATTGAGCTAATTAGCTTATTGTGAGAATATTGCAATTGTCTGACAAAAGTGAAAAAAGTAAATTTCCAATTTCAACCAAACATGCTAGAAATGCTATAATTTAGCTAATTAGCTCATTGTGAGAATATTACAAACGTCTGACAAAACTGAAAAATGTAAAATTCCAATTTCAACCAAACATGCTAAAAATGCTCCAATTGAGCTAATTAGCTTATTGTGAGAATATTACAAACGTCTGACAACACTGAAAAATGTAAATTTCTAATTTCAACCAAGCATGCTAGAAATGCTCCAATTGAGCTAATTAGCTTATTGTGAGAATATTGCAACTGTCTGACAAAAGTGAAAAATGTAAATTTCCAATTTCAACCAAACATGCTAGAATTGCTCCAATTGAGCTAATTAGCTTACTGTGAGATTCTTGCAATTGTCTGACAAAAGTGAAAAATGTAAATTTCCAATTTCAACCAAACATGCTAGAAATGCTCAAATTGCGCAAATAAGCCTACTGTAAGAATTTTACAAACGTCTGACAAAACTGAAAAATGTAAATTTACAATTTCAACCAAACATGCTAAAAATGCTCCAATTGAGCTAATTAGCTTATTGTGAGAATATTACAAACGTCTGACAACACTGAAAAATGTAAATTTCTAATTTCAACCAAACATGCTAGAAATGCTCCAAATGAGCTAATTAGCTTATTGAGAGAATATTGCAATTGTCTGACAAAAGTGAAAAAAGTAAATTTCCAATTTCAACCAAACATGCTAGAAATGCTCCAATTGAGCTAATTAGCTTATTGTGAGAATATTGCAACTGTCTGACAAAAGTGAAAAATGTAATTTTCCAATTTCAACCAAACATGCTAGAATTGCTCCAATTGAGCTAATTAGCTTACTGTGAGATTATTGCAATTGTCTGACAAAAGTGAAAAATGTAAATTTCCAATTTCAACCAAACATGCTAGAAATGCTCCAATTGAGCTAATTAGCTTATTGTGAGAATATTACAAACGTCTGACAACACTGAAAAATGTAAATTTCCAATTTCAACCGAAGATGCTAGAAATGCTCCAATTGAGCTAATTAGCTTATTGAGAGAATATTGCAATTGTCTGACAAAAGTGAAAAATGTAAATTTCCAATTTTAACCAAACGTGCTAGAAATGCTCCAATTGAGCTAATTAGCTTATTGTGAGAATATTGCAATTGTCTGACAAAAGTGAAAAATTTAAATTTAAAATTTCAACCAAACGTGCTAGAAATGCTCCAATTGAGCTAATTAGCTTATTGAGAGAATATTGCAATTGTTTGACAAAAGTGAAAAATGTAAATTTCCAATTTCAACCAAACGTGCTAGAAATGCTCCAATTGAGCTAATTAGCTTATTGTGAGAATATTACAAACGTCTGACAAAAGTGAAAAATGTGAATTTCCAATTTCAATCAAACATGCTAGAAATGCTCCAATTGAGCTAATTAGCTTATTGTGAGAATATTGCAATTGTCTGACGAAAGTGAAAAATGTAAATTTCCAATTTCAACCAAACATGCTAGAAATGCTCCAATTGAGCTAATTAGCTTATTGTGAGAATATTACAAACGTCTAACAAAATTGAATAATGTAAATTTCCAATTTCAACCAAACATGCTAGAAATGCTCCAATTGAGCTAATTAGCTTATTGTGAGAATATTGCAAATGTCTGACAGAAGTGAAAAATGTAAATTTGCAATTTCAACCAAACATGCTAGAAATGCTATAATTTAGCTAATTAGCTTATTGTGAGAATATTACAAACGTCTGACAACACTGAAAAATGTAAATTTCCAATTTCAACCAAACATGCTAGAAATGCTCCAATTGAGCTAATTAGCTTATTGAGAGAATATTGCAATTGTCTGACAAAAGTGAAAAAAGTAAATTTCCAATTTCAACCAAACATGCTAGAAATGCTCCAATTGAGCTAATTAGCTTATTGAGAGAATATTGCAATTGTTTGACAAAAGTGAAAAATGTAAATTTCCAATTTCAACCAAACGTGCTAGAAATGCTCCAATTGAGCTAATTAGCTTATTGTGAGAATATTACAAACGTCTGACAAAACTGAAAAATGTAAATTTCCAATTTCAACCAAACATGCTAGAAATGCTCCAATTGAGCTAATTAGCTTATTGAGAGAATATTGCAATTGTCTGACAAAAGTGAAAAATGTAAATTTCCAATTTCAACCAAACATGCTAGAAATGCTCCAATTGAGCTAATTAGCTTATTGTGAGAATATTGCAATTGTCTGACAAAAGTGAAAAAAGTAAATTTCCAATTTCAACCAAACATGCTAGAAATGCTATAATTTAGCTAATTAGCTCATTGTGAGAATATTACAAACGTCTGACAAAACTGAAAAATGTAAATTTCCAATTTCAACCGAACATGCTAAAAATGCTCCAATTGAGCTAATTAGCTTATTGTGAGAATATTACAAACGTCTGACAACACTGAAAAATGTAAATTTCTAATTTCAACCAAACATGCTAGAAATGCTCCAATTGAGCTAATTAGCTTATTGTGAGAATATTGCAACTGTCTGACAAAAGTGAAAAATGTAAATTTCCAATTTCAACCAAACATGCTAGAATTGCTCCAATTGAGCTAATTAGCTTACTGTGAGATTATTGCAATTGTCTGACAAAAGTGAAAAATGTAAATTTCCAATTTCAACCAAACATGCTAGAAATGCTCCAATTGAGCTAATTAGCTTATTGTGAGAATATTACAAACGTCTGACAACACTGAAAAATGTAAATTTCCAATTTCAACCGAAGATGCTAGAAATGCTCCAATTGAGCTAATTAGCTTATTGAGAGAATATTGCAATTGTCTGACAAAAGTGAAAAATGTAAATTTCCAATTTTAACCAAACGTGCTAGAAATGCTCCAATTGAGCTAATTAGCTTATTGTGAGAATATTACAAACGTCTGACAAAAGTGAAAAATTTAAATTTAAAATTTCAACCTAACATGCTAGAAATGCTCCAATTGAGCTAATTAGCTTATTGAGAGAATATTGCAATTGTTTGACAAAAGTGAAAAATGTAAAGTTCCAATTTCAACCAAACGTGCTAGAAATGCTCCAATTGAGCTAATTAGCTTATTGTGAGAATATTACAAACGTCTGACAAAAGTGAAAAATGTGAATTTCCAATTTCAACCAAACATGCTAGAAATGCTCCAATTGAGCTAATTAGCTTATTGTGAGAATATTACAAACGTCTAACAAAATTGAAAAATGTAAATTTCCAATTTCAACCAAACATGCTAGAAATGCTCCAATTGAGCTAATTAGCTTATTGTGAGAATATTGCAAATGTCTGACAGAAGTGAAAAATGTAAATTTGCAATTTCAACCAAACATGCTAGAAATGCTATAATTTAGCTAATCAGCTTATTGTGAGAATATTACAAACGTCTGACAACACTGAAAAATGTAAATTTCCAATTTCAACCAAACATGCTAGAAATGCTCCAATTGAGCTAATTAGCTTATTGTGAGAATATTGCAATTGTCTGACAAAAGTGAAAAATGTAAATTTCCAATTTCAACCAAACATGCTAGAAATGCTCCAATTGAGCTAATTAGCTTATTGTGAGAATATTACAAACGTCTAACAAAATTGAAAACTGTAAATTTCCAATTTCAACCAAACATGCTAGAAATGCTCCAATTGAGCTAATTAGCTTATTGTGAGAATATTGCAATTGTCTGACAGAAGTGAAAAATATAAATTTGCAATTTCAACCAAACATGCTAGAAATGCTATAATTTAGCTAATTAGCTCATTGTGAGAATATTACAAACGTCTGACAACACTGAAAAATGTAAATTTCCAATTTCAACCAAACATGCTAGAAATGCTCCAATTGAGCTAATTAGCTTATTGTGAGAATATTGCAATTGTCTGACAGAAGTGAAAAATGTAAATTTGCAATTTCAACCAAACATGCTAGAAATGCTCCAATTTAGCTAATTAGCTTATTGTGAGAATATTACAAACGTCTGACAACACTGAAAAATGTAAATTTCCAATTTCAACCAAACATGCTAGAAATGCTCCAATTGAGCTAATTAGCTTATTGTGAGAATATTGCAATTGTCTGACAAAAGTGAAAAAAGTAAATTTCCAATTTCAACCAAACATGCTAGAAATGCTCGAATATCGCAAATAAGCCTACTGTAAGAATTTTACAAACGTCTGACAAAACTGAAAAATGTAAATTTCCAATTTCAACCAAACATGCTAGAAATGCTCCAATTGAGCTAATTAGCTTATTGTGAGAATATTACAAACGTCTGACAAAAGTGAAAAATGTAAATTTCCAATTTCAACCAAACATGCTAGAAATGCTCCAATTGAGCTAATTAGCTTATTGAGAGAATATTGCAATTGTTTGACAAAAGTGAAAAATGTAAATTTCCAATTTCAACCAAACGTGCTAGAAATGCTCCAATTGAGCTAATTAGCTTATTGTGAGAATATTACAAACGTCTGACAAAAGTGAAAAATGTAAATTTCCAATTTCAACCAAACATGCTAGAAATGCTCCAATTGAGCTAATTAGCTTATTGTGAGAATATTACAAACGTCTAACAAAATTGAAAAATGTAAATTTCCATATTCAACCAAACATGCTAGAAATGCTCCAATTGAGCTAATTAGCTTATTGTGAGAATATTGCAATTGTCTGACAGAAGTGAAAAATGTAAATTTGCAATTTCAACCAAACATGCTAGAAATGCTATAATTTAGCTAAGTAGCTTATTGTGAGAATATTACAAACGTCTCACAACACTGAAAAATGTAAATTTCCAATTTCAACCAAACATGCTAGAAATGCTCCAATTGAGCTAATTAGCTTCTTGTGAGAATATTGCAATTGACAAAAGTGAAAAATGTAAATTTCCAATTTCAACCAAACATGCTAAAAATGCTCCAATTGAGCTAATTAGCTTATTGTGAGAATATTACAAACGTCTAACAAAATTGAAAAATGTAAATTTTCAATTTCAACCAAACATGCTAGAAATGCTCCAATTGAGTTAATTAGCTTATTGTGAGAATATTGCAATTGTCTTACAGAAGTGAGAAAGGTAAATTTGCAATTTCAACCAAACATGCTAGAAATGCTATAATTTAGCTAATTAGCTTATTGTGAGAATATTACAAACGTCTGACAACACTGAAAAATGTAAATTTCCAATTTCAACCAAACATGCTAGAAATGCTCCAATTGAGCTAATTAGCTTATTGTGAGAATATTGCAATTGTCTGACAGAAGTGAAAAATGTAAATTTGCAATTTCAACCAAACATGCTAGAAATGCTCCAATTTAGCTAATTAGCTTATTGTGAGAATATTACAACTGTCTGACAACACTGAAAAATGTAAATTTCCAATTTCAACCAAACATGCTAGAAATGCTCCAATTGAGCTAATTAGCTTATTGTGAGAATTTTGCAATTGTCTGACAAAAGTGAAAAAAGTAAATTTCCAATTTCAACCAAACATGCTAAAAATGCTCAAATATCGCAAATAAGCCTACTGTAAGAATTTTACAAACGTCTGACAAAACTGAAAAATGTAAATTTCCAATTTCAACCAAACATGCTAGAAATGCTCCAATTGAGCTGATTAGCTTATTGTGAGAATATTACAAACGTCTGACAAAACTGAAAAATGTAGATTTCCAATTTCAACCAAACATGCTAGAAATGCTCCAATTGAGCTAATTAGCTTATTGTGAGAATATTACAAACGTCTGACAACACTGAAAATGTAAATTTCCAATTTCAACCAAACATGCTAGAAATACTCCAATTGAGCTAATTAGCTTATTGTGAGAATATTACAAACGTCTGAGAAAACTGAAAAATGTAAATTTCCAATTTCAACCAAACATGCTAGAAATGCTCCAATTGAGCTAATTAGCTTATTGACAGAATATTGCAATTGTCTGACAAAAGTGAAAAATGTAAATTTCCAATTTCAACCAAACATGCTAGAAATGCTCCAATTGAGCTAATTAGCTTATTGAGAGAATATTGCAATTGTTTGACAAAAGTGAAAAATGTAAATTTCCAATTTCAACCAAACATGCTAGAAATGCTCCAATTGAGCTAATTAGCTTATTGAGAGAATATTGCAACTGTTTGACAAAAGTGAAAAATGTAAATTTCCAATTTCAACCAAACGTGCTAGAAATGCTCCAATTGAGCTAATTAGGTTATTGTGAGAATATTACAAACGTCTGACAAAAGTGAAAAATGTAAATTTCCAATTTCAACCAAACATGCTAGAAATGCTCCAATTGAGCTAATTAGCTTATTGTGAGAATATTGCAATTGTCTGACAAAAGTGAAAAATGTAAATTTCCAATTTCAACCAAACATGCTAGAAATGCTCCAATTGAGCTAATTAGCTTATTGTGAGAATATTGCAATTGTCTGACAGAAGTGAAAAATGTAAATTTGCAATTTCAACCAAACATGCTAGAAATGCTATAATTTAGCTAATTAGCTTATTGTGAGAATATTACAAACGTCTGACAACACTGAAAAATGTAAATTTCCAATTTCAACCAAACATGCTAGAAATGCTCTAATTGAGCTAATTAGCTTATTGTTGAGAATATTGCAATTGTCTGACAAAAGTGAAAAAAAAATGAAAATTTCCAATTTCAACCAAACATGCTAGAAATGCTCCAATTGAGCTAATTAGCTTATTGTGAGAATATTACAAACGTCTAACAAAATTGAAAAATGTAAATTTCCAATTTCAACCAAACATGCTAGAAATGCCCAATTGAGCTAATTAGCTTATTGTGAGAATATTGCAATTGTCTGACAGAAGTGAAAAATGTAAATTTGCAATTTCAACCAAACATGCTAGAAATGCTATAATTGAGCTAATTAGCTTATTGTGAGAATATTACAAACGTCTGACAACACTGAAAAATGTAAATTTCCAATTTCAACCAAACATGCTAGAAATGCTCCAATTGAGCTAATTAGCTTATTGTGAGAATATTGCAATTGTCTGACAGAAGTGAAAAATGTAAATTTGCAATTTCAACCAAACATGCTAGAAATGCTGCAATTTAGCTAATTAGCTTATTGTGAGAATATTACAAACGTCTGACAACACTGAAAAATGTAAATTTCCAATTTCAACCAAACATGCTAGAAATGCTCCAATTGAGCTAATTAGCTTATTGTGAGAATATTGCAATTGTCTGACAAAAGTGAAAAAAGTAAATTTCCAATTTCAACCAAACATGCTAGAAATGCTCAAATATCGCAAATAAGCCTACTGTAAAAATTTTACAAACGTCTGACAAAAGTGAAAAATGTAACTTTCCAATTTCAACCAAACATGCTAGAAATGCTCCAATTGAGCTAATTAGCTTATTGTGAGAATATTACAAACGTCTGACAAAACTGAAAAATGTAGATTTCCAATTTCAACCAAACATGCTAGAAATGTTCCAATTGAGCTAATTAGCTTATTGTGAGAATATTACAAACGTCTGACAACACTGAAAAATGTAAATTTCCAATTTCAACCAAACATGCTAGAAATGCTCCAATTGAGCTAATTAGCTTATTGTGAGAAAATTACAAACGTCTGACAAAACTGAAAAATGTAAATTTCCAATTTCAACCAAACATGCTAGAAATGCTCCAATTGAGCTAATTAGCTTATTGAGAGAATATTGCAATTGTCTGACAAAAGTGAAAAATGTAAATTTCCAATTTCAACCAAACGTGCTAGAAATGCTCCAATTGAGCTAATTAGCTTATTGTGAGAACATTACAAACGTCTGACAAAAGTGAAAAATGTAAATTTCCAATTTCAACCAAACATGCTAGAAATGCTCCAATTGAGCTAATTAGCTTATTGAGAGAATATTGCAATTGTTTGACAAAAGTGAAAAATGTAAATTTCCAATTTCAACCAAACGTGCTAGAAATGCTCCAATTGAGCTAATTAGCTTATTGTGAGAACATTACAAACGTCTGACAAAAGTGAAAAATGTAAATTTCCAATTTCAACCAAACATGCTAGAAATGCTCCAATTGAGCTAATTAGCTTATTGAGAGAATATTGCAATTGTTTGACAAAAGTGAAAAATGTAAATTTCAGATTTCAACCAAACGTGCTAGAAATGCTCCAATTGAGCTAATTAGCTTATTGTGAGAATATTACAAACGTCTGACAAAACTGAAAAATGTAAATTTCCAATTTCAACCAAAAATGCTAGAAATGCTCCAATTGAGCTAATTAGCTTATTGTGAGAATATTGCAATTGTCTGACAGAAGTGAAAAATGTAAATTTGCAATTTCAACCAAACATGCTAGAAATGCTATAATTTAGCTAATTAGCTTATTGTGAGAATATTACAAACGTCTGACAACACTGAAAAATGTAAATTTCCAATTTCAACCAAACATGCTAGAAATGCTCCAATTGAGCTAATTAGCTTATTGTGAGAATATTGCAATTGTCTGACAAAAGTGAAAAAAGTAAATTTCCAATTTCAACCAAACATGCTAGAAATGCTCAAATTGCGCAAATAAGCCTACTGTAAGAATTTTACAAACGTCTGACAAAACTGAAAAATGTAAATTTCCAATTTCAACCAAACATGCTAGAAATGCTCCAATTGAGCTAATTAGCTTATTGTGAGAATATTACAAACGTCTAACAAAATTGAAAAATGTAAATTTCCAATTTCAACCAAACATGCTAGAAATGCTCCAATTGAGCTAATTAGCTTATTGTGAGAATATTGCAATTGTCTGACAGAAGTGAAAAATGTAAATTTGCAATTTCAACCAAACATGCTAGAAATGCTATAATTTAGCTAATTAGCTTATTGTGAGAATATTACAAACGTCTGACAACACTGAAAAATGTAAGTTTCCAATTTCAACCAAACATGCTAGAATTGCTCCAATTGAGCTAATTAGCTTACTGTGAGATTATTGCAATTGTCTGACAAAAGTGAAAAATGTAAATTTCCAATTTCAACCAAACATGCTAGAAATGCTCCAATTGAGCTAATTAGCTTATTGTGAGAATATTACAAACGTCTGACAACACTGAAAAATGAAAATTTATAATTTCAACCGAAGATGCTAGAAATGCTCCAATTGAGCTAACTAGCTTATTGTGAGAATATTGCAATTGTCTGACAAAAGTGAAAAATGTAAATTTCCAATTTCAACCAAACGTGTTAGAAATGCTCCAATTGAGCTAATTAGCTTATTGTGAGAATATTACAAACGTCTAACAAAAGTGAAAAATGTAAATTTCCAATTTCAACCAAACATGCTAGAAATGCTCCAATTGAGCTAATTAGCTTATTGAGAGAATATTGCAATTGTTTGACAAAAGTGAAAAATGTAAATTTCCAATTTCAACCAAACATGCTAGAAATGCTCCAATTGAGCTAATTAGCTTTTTGAGAGAATATTGCAATTGTCTGACAAAAGTGAAAAATGTAAGTTTCCAATTTCAACCAAACATGCTAGAAATGCTCCAATTGAGCTAATTAGCTTATTGTGAGAATATTGCAATTGTCTGACAAAAGTGAAAAATGTAAATTTCCAATTTCAACAAACATGCTAGAAATGCTCCAATTGAGCTAATTAGCTTATTGTGAGAATATTGCAATTGTCTGACAAAAGTGAAAAATGTAAATTTCCAATTTCAACCAAACATGCTAGAAATGCTCCAATTGAGCTAATTAGCTTATTGTGAGAATATTACAAACGTCTAACAAAAGTGAAAAATGTAAATTTCCAATTTCAACCAAACATGCTAGAAATGCTCCAATTGAGCTAATTAGCTTATTGTGAGAATATTGCAATTGTCTGACAAAAGTGAAAAATGTAACTTTCCATTTTCAACCAAACATGCTAGAAATGCTCCAATTGAGCTAATTAGCTTATTGTGAGAATATTACAAACGTCTAACAAAATTGAAAAATGTAAATTTCCAATTTCAACCAAACATGCTAGAAATGCTCCAATTGAGCTAATTAGCTTATTGTGAGAATATTGCAATTGTCTGACAGAAGTGAAAAATGTAAATTTGCAATTTCAACCAAACATGCTAGAAATGCTCCATCTTAGCTAATTAGCTTATTGTGAGAATATTACAAACGTCTGACAACACTGAAAAATGTAAATTTCCAATTTCAACCAAACATGCTAGAAATGCTCAAATTTCGCAAATAAGCCTACTGTAAGAATTTTACAAACGTCTGACAAAACTGAAAAGTGTAAATTTTTAATTTTAACCAAACATGCTAGGAATGCTCCAAATGAGCTAATTAGCTTATTGAGAGAATATTACAATTGTCTGACAAAAGTGAAAAATGTAAATTTCCAATTTCAACCAAACATGCTAGAAATGCTCCAATTGAGCTAATTAGCTTATTGTGAGAATATTGCAATTGTCTGACAAAAGTGAAAAATGTAAATTTCCAATTTCAACCAAACATGCTAGAAATGTTCCAATTGAGCTAATTAGCTTATTGTGAGAATATTACGAACGTCTAACAAAATTGAAAAATGTAAATTTCCAATTTCAACCAAACATGCTAGATATGCTCCAATTGAGCTAATTAGCTTATTGTGAGAATATTGCAATTGTCTGACAGAAGTGAAAAATGTAAATTTGCAATTTCAACCAAACATGCTAGAAATGCTCCAATTTAGCTAATTAGCTTATTGTGAGAATATTACAAACGTCTGACAACACTGAAAAATGTAAATTTCCAATTTCAACCAAGCATGCTAGAAATGCGCCAATTGAGCTAATTAGCTTATTGTGAGAATATTGCAATTGTCTGACAAAAGTGAAAAAAGTAAATTTCCAATTTCAACCAAACATGCTAGAAATGCTCAAATTGCGCAAATAAGCCTACTGTAAGAATTTCACAAACGTCTGACAAAACTGAAAAATGTAAATTTCCAATTTCAATCAAACATGCTAGAAATGCTCCAATTGAGCTAATTAGCTTATTGTGAGAATATTACAAACGTCTGACAACACTGAAAAATGTAGATTTCCAGTTTCAACCAAACATGCTAGAAATGCTCCAATTGAGCTAATTAGCTTATTGTGAGAATATTACAAACGTCTGACAACACTGAAAAATGTAAATTTCCAATTTCAACCAAACATGCTAGAAATGCTCCAATTGAGCTAATTAGCTTATTGTGAGAATATTACAAACGTCTGACAAAAGTGAAAAATGTAAATTTCCATTTTCAACCAAACATGCTAGAAATGCTCCAATTGAGCTAATTAGCTTATTGAGAGAATATTGCTATTGTTTGACAAAAGTGAAAAATGTAAATTTCCAATTTCAACCAATTGTGCTAGAAATGCTCCAATTGAGCTAATTAGCTTATTGTGAGAATATTACAAACGTCTGACAAAAGTGAAAAATGTAAATTTCCAATTTCAACCAAACATGCTAGAAATGCTCCAATTGAGCTAATTAGCTTATTGTGAGAATATTGCAACTGTCTGACAGAAGTGAAAAATGTAAATTTGCAATTTCAACCAAACATGCTAGAAATGCTCCATCTTAGCTAATTAGCTTATTGTGAGAATATTACAAACGTCTGACAACACTGAAAAATGTAAATTTCAAATTTCAACCAAACATGCTAGAAATGCTCCAATTGAGCTAATTAGCTTATTGTGAGAATATTGCAATTGTCTGACAGAAGTGAAAAATGTAAATTTGCAATTTCAACCAAACATGCTAGAAATGCTATAATTTAGCTAATTAGCTTATTGTGAGAATATTACACACGTCTGACAACACTGAAAAATGTAAATTTCCAATTTCAACCAAACATGCTAGAAATGCTCCAATTGAGCTAATTAGCTTATTGTGAGAATATTGCAATTGTCTGACAGAAGTGAAAAATGTAAATTTGCAATTTCAACCAAACATGCTAGAAATGCTCCAATTTAGCTAATTAGCTTATTGTGAGAATATTACAAACGTCTGACAACACTGAAAAATGTAAATTTCCAATTTCAACCAAACATGCTAGAAATGCTCCAATTGAGCTAATTAGCTTATTGTGAGAATATTGCAATTGTCTGACAAAAGTGAAAAAAGTAAATTTCCAATTTCAACCAAACATGCTAGAAATGCTCAAATATCGCAAATAAGCCTACTGTAAGAATTTTACAAACGTCTGACAAAAGTGAAAAATGTAAATTTCCAATTTCAACCAAACATGCTAGAAATGCTCCAATTGAGCTAATTAGCTTATTGTGAGAATATTACAAACGTCTGACAAAACTGAAAAATGTAGATTTCCAATTTCAACCAAACATGCTAGAAATGCTCCAATTGAGCTAATTAGCTTATTGTGAGAATATTACAAACGTCTGACAACACTGAAAAATGTAAATTTCCAATTTCAACCAAACATGCTAGAAATGCTCCAATTGAGCTAATTAGCTTATTGTGAGAATATTACAAACGTCTGACAAAACTGAAAAATGTAAATTTTCAATTTCAACCAAACGTGCTAGAAATGCTCCAATTGAGCTAATTAGCTTATTGTGAGAATATTACAAACGTCTGACAAAAGTGAAAAATGTAAATTTCCAATTTCAACCAAACATGCTAGAAATGCTCCAATTGAGCTAATTAGCTTATTGAGAGAATATTGCAATTGTTTGACAAAAGTGAAAAATGTAAATTTCCAATTTCAACCAAACGTGCTAGAAATGCTCCAATTGAGCTAATTAGCTTATTGTGAGAATATTAGAAACGTCTGACAAAAGTGAAAAATGTAAATTTCCAATTTCAACCAAACATGCTAGAAATGCTCCAATTGAGCTAATTAGCTTATTGTGAGAATATTGCAATTGTCTGACAAAAGTGAAAAATGTAAATTTCCAATTTCAACCAAACATGCTAGAAATGCTCCAATTGAGCTAATTAGCTTATTGTGAGAATATTACAAACGTCTGACAAAAGTGAAAAATGTAAATTTCCAATTTCAACCAAACATGCTAGAAATGCTCCAATTGAGCTAATTAGCTTATTGTGAGAATATTGCAATTGTCTGACAAAAGTGAAAAATGTAAATTTCCAATTTCAACCAAACATGCTAGAAATGCTCCAATTGAGCTAATTAGCTTATTGTGAGAATATTACAAACGTCTAACAAAATTGAAAAATGTAAATTTCCAATTTCAACCAAACATGCTAGAAATGCTCCAATTGAGCTAATTAGCTTATTGTGAGAATATTGCAATTGTCTGACAGAAGTGAAAAATGTAAATTTGCAATTTCAACCAAACATGCTAGAAATGCTATAATTTAGCTAATTAGCTTATTGTGAGAATATTACAAACGTCTGACAACACTGAAAAATGTAAATTTCCAATTTCAACCAAACATGCTAGAAATGCTCCAATTGAGCTAATTAGCTTATTGTGAGAATATTGCAATTGTCTGACAAAAGTGAAAAATGTAAATTTCCAATTTCAACCAAACATGCTAGAAATGCTCCAATTGAGCTAATTAGCTTATTGTGAGAATATTACAAACGTCTAACAAAATTGAAAAATGTAAATTTCCAATTTCAACCAAACATGCTAGAAATGCTCCAATTGAGCTAATTAGCTTATTGTGAGAATATTGCAATTGTCTGACAGAAGTGAAAAATGTAAATTTGCAATTTCAACCAAACATGCTAGAAATGCTATAATTTAACTAATTAGCTTATTGTGAGAATATTACAAACGTCTGACAACACTGAAAAATGTAAATTTCCAATTTCAACCAAACATGCTAGAAATGCTCCAATTGAGCTAATTAGCTTATTGTGAGAATATTGCAATTGTCTGACAAAAGTGAAAAAAGTAAATTTCCAATTTCAACCAAACATGCTAGAAATGCTCAAATATCGCAAATAAGCCTACTGTAAGAATTTTACAAACGTCTGACAAAAGTGAAAAATGTAAATTTCCAATTTCAACCAAACATGCTAGAAATGCTCCAATTGAGCTAATTAGCTTATTGAGAGAATATTGCAATTGTCTGGCAAAAGTGAAAAATGTAAATTTCCAATTTCAACCAAACGTGCTAGAAATGCTCCAATTGAGCTAATTAGCTTATTGAGAGAATATTGCAATTGTTTGACAAAAGTGAAAAAAGTAAATTTCCAATTTCACCAAACGTGCTAGAAATGCTCCAATTGAGCTAATTAGCTTATTGTGAGAATATTACAAACGTCTGACAAAACTGAACAATGTAAATTTCCAATTTCAACCAAACATGCTAGAAATGCTCCAATTGAGCTAATTAGCTTATTGTGAGAATATTACAAACGTCTGACAAAACTGAAAAATGTAAATTTCCAATTTCAACCAAACATGCTAGAAATGCTCCAATTGAGCTAATTAGCTTATTGTGAGAATATTGCAATTGTCTGACAGAAGTGAAAAATGTAAATTTGCAATTTCAACCAAACATGCTAGAAATGCTATAATTTAGCTAATTAGCTTATTGTGAGAATATTACAAACGTCTGACAACACTGAAAAATGTAAATTTCCAATTTCAACCAAACATGCTAGAAATGCTCCAATTGAGCTAATTAGCTTATTGTGAGAATATTGCAATTGTCTGACAAAAGTGAAAAAAGTAAATTTCCAATTGCAACCAAACATGCTAGAAATGCTCAAATATCGCAAATAAGCCTACTGTAAGAATTTTACAAACGTCTGACAAAAGTGAAAAATGTAAATTTCCAATTTCAACCAAACATGCTAGAAATGCTCCAATTGAGCTAATTAGCTTATTGAGAGAATATTGCAATTGTCTGACAAAAGTGAAAAATGTAAATTTCCAATTTCAACCAAACGTGCTAGAAATGCTCCAATTGAGCTAATTAGCTTATTGAGAGAATATTGCAATTGTTTGACAAAAGTGAAAAAAGTAAATTTCCAATTTCACCAAACGTGCTAGAAATGCTCCAATTGAGCTAATTAGCTTATTGTGAGAATATTACAAACGTCTGACAAAACTGAACAATGTAAATTTCCAATTTCAACCAAACATGCTAGAAATGCTCCAATTGAGCTAATTAGCTTATTGTGAGAATATTACAAACGTCTGACAAAACTGAAAAATGTAAATTTCCAATTTCAACCAAACATGCTAGAAATGCTCCAATTGAGCTAATTAGCTTATTGTGAGAATATTACAAACGTCTAACAAAATTGAAAAATGTAAATTTCCAATTTCAACCAAACATGCTAGAAATGCTCCAATTGAGCTAATTAGCTTATTGTGAGAATATTGCAATTGTCTGACAGAAGTGAAAAATGTAAATTTGCAATTTCAACCAAACATGCTAGAAATGCTATAATTTAGCTAATTAGCTTATTGTGAGAATATTACAAACGTCTGACAACACTGAAAAATGTAAATTTCCAATTTCAACCAAACATGCTAGAAATGCTCCAATTGAGCTAATTAGCTTATTGTGAGAATATTGCAATTGTCTGACAGAAGTGAAAAATGTAAATTTGCAATTTCAACCAAACATGCTAGAAATGCTCCAATTTAGCTAATTAGCTTATTGTGAGAATATTACAAACGTCTGACAACACTGAAAAATGTAAATTTCCAATTTCAACCAAACATGCTAGAAATGCTCCAATTGAGCTAATTAGCTTATTGTGAGAATATTGCAATTGTCTGACAAAAGTGAAAAAAGTAAATTTCCAATTTCAACCAAACATGCTAGAAATGCTCAAATATCGCAAATAAGCCTACTGTAAGAATTTTACAAACGTCTGACAAAAGTGAAAAATGTAAATTTCCAATTTCAACCAAACATGCTAGAAATGCTCCAATTGAGCTAATTAGCTTATTGAGAGAATATTGCAATTGTCTGACAAAAGTGAAAAATGTAAATTTCCAATTTCAACCAAACGTGCTAGAAATGCTCCAATTGAGCTAATTAGCTTATTGAGAGAATATTGCAATTGTTTGACAAAAGTGAAAAAAGTAAATTTCCAATTTCACCAAACGTGCTAGAAATGCTCCAATTGAGCTAATTAGCTTATTGTGAGAATATTACAAACGTCTGACAAAACTGAACAATGTAAATTTCCAATTTCAACCAAACATGCTAGAAATGCTCCAATTGAGCTAATTAGCTTATTGTGAGAATATTACAAACGTCTGACAAAACTGAAAAATGTAAATTTCCAATTTCAACCAAACATGCTAGAAATGCTCCAATTGAGCTAATTAGCTTATTGTGAGAATATTACAAACGTCTAACAAAATTGAAAAATGTAAATTTCCAATTTCAACCAACATGCTAGAAATGCTCCAATTGAGCTAATTAGCTTATTGTGAGAATATTGCAATTGTCTGACAGAAGTGAAAAATGTAAATTTGCAATTTCAACCAAACATGCTAGAAATGCTATAATTTAGCTAATTAGCTTATTGTGAGAATATTACAAACGTCTGACAACACTGAAAAATGTAAATTTCCAATTTCAACCAAACATGCTAGAAATGCTCCAATTGAGCTAATTAGCTTTATTGTGAGAATATTGCAATTGTCTGACAGAAGTGAAAAATGTAAATTTGCAATTTCAACCAAACATGCTAGAAATGCTCCAATTTAGCTAATTAGCTTATTGTGAGAATATTACAAACGTCTGACAACACTGAAAAATGTAAATTTCCAATTTCAACCAAACATGCTAAAAATGCTCCAATTGAGCTAATTAGCTTATTGTGAGAATATTGCAATTGTCTGACAAAAGTGAAAAAAGTAAATTTCCAATTTCAACCAAACATGCTAGAAATGCTCAAATATCGCAAATAAGCCTACTGTAAGAATTTTACAAACGTCTGACAAAACTGAAAAATGTAAATTTCCAATTTCAACCAAACATGCTAGAAATGCTCCAATTGAGCTAATTAGCTTATTGTGAGAATATTACAAACGTCTGACAAAACTGAAAAATGTAAATTTCCAATTTCAACCAAACATGCTAGAAATGCTCCAATTGAGCTAATTAGCTTATTGAGAGAATATTGCAATTGTCTGACAAAAGTGAAAAATGTAAATTTCCAATTTCAACCAAACGTGCTAGAAATGCTCCAATTGAGCTAATTAGCTTATTGAGAGAATATTGCAATTGTTTGACAAAAGTGAAAAAAGTAAATTTCCAATTTCAACCAAACGTGCTAGAAATGCTCCAATTGAGCTAATTAGCTTATTGTGAGAATATTACAAACGTCTGACAAAACCGAAAAATGTAAATTTCCAATTTCAACCAAACATGCTAGAAATGCTCCAATTGAGCTAATTAGCTTATTGTGAGAATATTACAAACGTCTGACAAAACGGAAAAATGTAAATTTCCAATTTCAACCAAACATGCTAGAAATGCTCAAATTGCGCAAATAAGCCTACTGTAAGAATTTTACAAACGTCTGACAAAACTGAAAAATGTAAATTTCCAATTTCAACCAAACATGCTAGAAATGCTCCAATTGAGCTAATTAGCTTATTGTGAGAATATTACAAACGTCTAACAAAATTGAAAAAAGTTAATTTCCAATTTCAACCAAACATGCTAGAAATGCTCCAATTGAGCTAATTAGCTTATTGTGAGAATATTGCACTTGTCTGACAAAAGTGAAAAATGTAAATTTGCAATTTCAACCAAACATGCTAGAAATGCTATAATTTAGCTAATTAGCTTATTGTGAGAATATTACAAACGTCTGACAACACTGAAAAATGTAAATTTCCAATTTCAACCAAACATGCTAGAAATGCTTCAATTGAGCTAATTAGCTTATTGTGAGAATATTGCAATTGTCTGACAAAAGTGAAAAATGTAAATTTCCAATTTCAACCAAACATGCTAGAAAAGCTCCACTTGAGCTAATTAGCTTATTGTGAGAATATTGCAATTGTCTGACAGAAGTGAAAAATATAAATTTGCAATTTCAACCAAACATGCTAGAAATGCTATAATTTAGCTAATTAGCTTATTGTGAGAATGTTACAAACGTCTGACAACACTGAAAAATGTTAATTTCCAATTTCAACTAAACATGCTAGAAATGCTCCAATTGAGCTAATTAGCTTATTGTGAGAATATTGCAATTGTCTGACAAAAGTGAAAAAAGTAAATTTCCAATTTCAACCAAACATGCTAGAAATGCTCAAATATCGCAAATAAGCCTACTGTAAGAATTTTACAAACGTCTGACAAAACTGAAAAATGTAAATTTCCAATTTCAACCAAACATGCTAGAAATGCTCCAATTGAGCTAATTAGCTTATTGTGAGAATATTACAAACGTCTGACAAAACTGAAAAATGTAAATTTCCAATTTCAACCAAACATGCTAGAAATGCTCCAATAGATCTAATTAGCTTATTGAGAGAATATTGCAATTGTCTGACAAAAGTGAAAAATGTAAATTTCCAATTTCAACCAAACGTGCTAGAAATGCTCCAATTGAGCTAATTAGCTTATTGAGAGAATATTGCAAATGTTTGACAAAAGTGAAAAAAGTAAATTTCCAATTTCAACCAAACGTGCTAGAAATGCTCCAATTGAGCTAATTAGCTTATTGTGAGAATATTACAAACGTCTGACAAAACTGAAAAATGTAAATTTCCAATTTCAACCAAACATGCTAGAAATGCTCCAATTGAGCTAATTAGCTTATTGTGAGAATATTACAAACGTCTGACAAAACTGAAAAATGTAAATTTCCAATTTCAACCAAACATGCTAGAAATGCTCCAATTGAGCTAATTAGCTTATTGTGAAAATATTACAAAGGTCTGACAAAAGTGAAAAATGTAAATTTCCAATTTCAACCAAACATGCTAGAAATGCTCAAATATCGCAAATAAGCCTACTGTAAGAATTTTACAAACGTCTGACAAAACTGAAAAATGTAAATTTCCAATTTCAGCCAAACATGCTAGAAATGCTCCAATTGAGCTAATTAGCTTATTGTGAGAATATTACAAACGTCTGACAAAACTGAAAAATGTAAATTTCCAATTTCAACCAAACATGCTAGAAATGCTCCAATTGAGCTAATTAGCTTATTGAGAGAATATTGCAATTGTCTGACAAAAGTGAAAAATGTAAATTTCCAATTTCAACCAAACGTGCTAGAAATGCTCCAATTGAGCTAATTAGCTTATTGAGAGAATATTGCAATTGTTTGACAAAAGTGAAAAATGTAAATTTCCAATTTCAACCAAACGTGCTAGAAATGCTCCAATTGAGCTAATTAGCTTATTGTGAGAATATTACAAACGTCTGACAAAACTGAAAAATGTAAATTTCCAATTTCAACCAAACATGCTAGAAATGCTCCAATTGAGCTAATTAGCTTATTGTGAGAATATTACAAACGTCTGACAAAACTGAAAAATGTAAATTTCCAATTTCAACCAAACATGCTAGAAATGCTCCAATTGAGCTAATTAGCTTATTGTGAGAATATTGCAATTGTCTGACAAAACTGAAAAATGTAAATTTCCAATTTCAACCAAACATGCTAGAAATGCTCCAATTGAGCTAATTAGCTTATTGTGAGAATATTACAAACGTCTAACAAAATTGAAAAAAGTTAATTTCCAATTTCAACCAAACATGCTAGAAATGCTCCAATTGAGCTAATTAGCTTATTGTGAGAATATTGCACTTGTCTGACAGAAGTGAAAAATGTAAATTTGCAATTTCAACCAAACATGCTAGAAATGCTATACTTTAGCTAATTAGCTTATTGTGAGAATATTACAAACGTCTGACAACACTGAAAAATGTAAATTTCCAATTTCAACCAAACATGCTAGAAATGCTCCAATTGAGCTAATTAGCTTATTGTGAGAATATTACAAACGTCTGACAAAAGTGAAAAATGTAATTTTCCAATTTCAACCAAACATGCTAGAAATGCTCCAATTGAGCTAATTAGCTTTTTGAGAGAATATTGCAATTGTTTGACAAAAGTGAAAAATGTAAATTTCCAATTTCAACCAAACGTGCTAGAAATGCTCCAATTGAGCTAATTAGCTTATTGTGAGAATATTACAAACGTCTGACAAAAGTGAAAAATGTAAAGTTCCAATTTCAACCAAACATGCTAGAAATGCTCCAATTGAGCTAATTAGCTTATTGTGAGAATATTGCAATTGTCTGACAAAAGTGAAAAATGTAAATTTCCAATTTCAACCAAACATGCTAGAAATGCTCCAATTGAGCTAATTAGCTTATTGTGAGAATATTACAAACGTCTAACAAAATTGAAAAAAGTTAATTTCCAATTTCAACCAAACATGCTAGAAATGCTCCAATTGAGCTAATTAGCTTATTGTGAGAATATTGCACTTGTCTGACAGAAGTGAAAAATGTAAATTTGCAATTTCAACCAAACATGCTAGAAATGCTATAATTTAGCTAATTAGCTTATTGTGAGAATATTACAAACGTCTGACAACACTGAAAAATGTAAATTTCCAATTTCAACCAAACATGCTAGAAATGCTTCAATTGAGCTAATTAGCTTATTGTGAGAATATTGCAATTGTCTGACAAAAGTGAAAAATGTAAATTTCCAATTTCAACCAAACATGCTAGAAATGCTCCAATTGAGCTAATTAGCTTATTGTGAGAATATTACAAACGTCAAACAAAATTGAAAAATGTAAATTTCCAATTTCAACCAAACATGCTAGAAAAGCTCCACTTGAGCTAATTAGCTTATTGTGAGAATATTGCAATTGTCTGACAGAAGTGAAAAATATAAATTTGCAATTTCAACCAAACATGCTAGAAATGCTATAATTTAGCTAATTAGCTTATTGTGAGAATGTTACAAACGTCTGACAACACTGAAAAATGTAAATTTCCAATTTCAACTAAACATGCTAGAAATGCTCCAATTGAGCTAATTAGCTTATTGTGAGAATATTGCAATTGTCTGACAGAAGTGAAAAATGTAAATTTGCAATTTCAACCAAACATGCTAGAAATGCTCCAATTTAGCTAATTAGCTTATTGTGAGAATATTACAAACGTCTGACAACACTGAAAAATGTAAATTTCCAATTTCAACCAAACATGCTAGAAATGCTCCAATTGAGCTAATTAGCTTATTGTGAGAATATTGCAATTGTCTGAAAAAGGGGAAAAAGTAAATTTCCAATTTCAACCAAACATGCTAGAAATGCTCAAATATCGCAAATAAGCCTACTGTGAGAATTTTACAAACGTCTGACAAAACTGAAAAATGTAAATTTCCAATTTCAACCAAACATGCTAGAAATGCTCCAATTGAGCTAATTAGCTTATTGTGAGAATATTACAAACGTCTGACAAAACTGAAAAATGTAAATTTCCAATTTCAACCAAACATGCTAGAAATGCTCCAATTGAGCTAATTAGCTTATTGAGAGAATATTACAAACGTCTGACAAAAGTGAAAAATGTAAATTTCCAATTTCAACCAAACGTGCTAGAAATGCTCCAATTGAGCTAATTAGCTTATTGAGAGAATATTGCAATTGTTTGACAAAAGTGAAAAAAGTAAATTTCCAATTTCAACCAAACGTGCTAGAAATGCTCCAATTGAGCTAATTAGCTTATTGTGAGAATATTACAAACGTCTGACAACACTGAAAAATGTAAATTTCCAATTTCAACCGAACATGCTAGAAATGCTCCAATTGAGCTAATTAGCTTATTGTGAGAATATTACAAACGTCTGACAAAACTGAAAAATGTAAATTTCCAATTTCAACCAAACATGCTAGAAATGCTCCAATTGAGCTAATTAGCTTATTGTGAAAATATTACAAACGTCTGACAAAAGTGAAAAATGTAAATTTCCAATTTCAACCAAACATGCTAGAAATGCTCAAATATCGCAAATAAGCCTACTGTAAGAATTTTACAAACGTCTGACAAAACTGAAAAATGTAAATTTCCAATTTCAACCAAACATGCTAGAAATGCTCCAATTGAGCTAATTAGCTTATTGTGAGAATATTACAAACGTCTGACAAAACTGAAAAATGTAAATTTCCAATTTCAACCAAACATGCTAGAAATGCTCCAATTGAGCTAATTAGCTTATTGAGAGAATATTGCAATTGTCTGACAAAAGTGAAAAATGTAAATTTCCAATTTCAACCAAACGTCCTAGAAATGCTCCAATTGAGCTAATTAGCTTATTGAGAGAATATTGCAATTGTTTGACAAAAGTGAAAAATGTAAATTTCCAATTTCAACCAAACGTGCTAGAAATGCTCCAATTGAGCTAATTAGCTTATTGTGAGAATATTACAAACGTCTGACAAAACTGAAAAATGTAAATTTCCAATTTCAACCAAACATGCTAGAAATGCTCCAATTGAGCTAATTAGCTTATTGTGAGAATATTACAAACGTCTGACAAAACTGAAAAATGTAAATTTCCAATTTCAACCAAACATGCTAGAAATGCTCCAATTGAGCTAATTAGCTTATTGTGAGAATATTGCAATTGTCTGACAAAACTGAAAAATGTAAATTTCCAATTTCAACCAAACATGCTAGAAATGCTCCAATTGAGCTAATTAGCTTATTGTGAGAATATTACAAACGTCTAACAAAATTGAAAAAAGTTAATTTCCAATTTCAACCAAACATGCTAGAAATGCTCCAATTGAGCTAATTAGCTTATTGTGAGAATATTGCACTTGTCTGACAGAAGTGAAAAATGTAAATTTGCAATTTCAACCAAACATGCTAGAAATGCTATAATTTAGCTAATTAGCTTATTGTTAGAATATTACAAACGTCTGACAACACTGAAAAATGTAAATTTCCAATTTCAACCAAACATGCTAGAAATGCTTCAATTGAGCTAATTAGCTTATTGTGAGAATATTGCAATTGTCTGACAAAAGTGAAAAATGTAAATTTCCAATTTCAACCAAACATGCTAGAAATGCTCCAATTGAGCTAATTAGCTTATTGTGAGAATATTACAAACGTCAAACAAAATTGAAAAATGTAAATTTCCAATTTCAACCAAACATGCTAGAAAAGCTCCACTTGAGCTAATTAGCTTATTGTGAGAATATTGCAATTGTCTGACAGAAGTGAAAAATATAAATTTGCAATTTCAACCAAACATGCTAGAAATGCTATAATTTAGCTAATTAGCTTATTGTGAGAATGTTACAAACGTCAGACAACACTGAAAAATGTAAATTTCCAATTTCAACTAAACATGCTAGAAATGCTCCAATTGAGCTAATTAGCTTATTGTGAGAATATTGCAATTGTCTGACAGAAGTGAAAAATGTAAATTTGCAATTTCAACCAAACATGCTAGAAATGCTCCAATTGAGCTAATTAGCTTATTGTGAGAATATTGCACTTGTCTGACAGAAGTGAAAAATGTAAATTTGCAATTTCAACCAAACATGCTAGAAATGCTATAATTTAGCTAATTAGCTTATTGTGAGAATATTACAAACGTCTGACAACACTGAAAAATGTAAATTTCCAATTTCAACCAAACATGCTAGAAATGCTTCAATTGAGCTAATTAGCTTATTTTGAGAATATTGCAATTGTCTGACAAAAGTGAAAAATGTAAATTTCCAATTTCAACCAAACATGCTAGAAATGCTCCAATTGAGCTAATTAGCTTATTGTGAGAATATTACAAACGTCAAACAAAATTGAAAAATGTAAATTTCCAATTTCATTCAAACATGCTAGAAAAGCTCCACTTGAGCTAATTAGCTTATTGTGAGAATATTGCAATTGTCTGACAGAAGTGAAAAATATAAATTTGCAATTTCAACCAAACATGCTAGAAATGCTATAATTTAGCTAATTAGCTTATTGTGAGAATGTTACAAACGTCTGACAACACTGAAAAATGTAAATTTCCAATTTCAAGTAAACATGCTAGAAATGCTCCAATTGAGCTAATTAGCTTATTGTGAGAATATTGCAATTGTCTGACAGAAGTGAAAAATGTAAATTTGCAATTTCAACCAAACATGCTAGAAATGCTCCAATTTAGCTAATTAGCTTATTGTGAGAATATTACAAACGTCTGACAACACTGAAAAATGTAAATTTCCAATTTCAACCAAACATGCTAGAAATGCTCCAATTGAGCTAATTAGCTTATTGTGAGAATATTTCAATTGTCTGACAAAAGTGAAAAAAGTAAATTTCCAATTTCAACCAAACATGCTAGAAATGCTCAAATATCGCAAATAAGCCTACTGTAAGAATTTTACAAACGTCTGACAAAACTGAATCACTGAACTTTTTCACTAATTAGCTCAATTGGAACATTTCTAGCATGTTTGGCTGAAATTGGAAGATTACATTTTTCAGTTTTGTCAGACGTTTGTAATATTCTCACAATAAGCTAATTAGCTCAATTGGAGCATTTCTAGCATGTTTAGTTGAAATTGGAAATTTACATTTTTCAGTTTTGTCAGACGTTTGTAATATTCTCACAATAAGCTAATTAGCTCAATTGGAGCATTTCTAGCATGTTCGGTTGAAATTGGAAATCTCTATTTTTCAGTTTTGTCAGACGTTTGCAATATTCTCACAATAAACTAATTGGCTCAATTTGAGCATTTCTAGCATGTTTGGTTGAAATTGGAAATTTACATTTTTCAGTTTTGTCAGACGTTTGTAATATTCTCACAATAAGCTAATTAGCTCAATTGGAGCATTTCTAGCATGTTTGGTTGAAATTGGAAATTTACATTTTTCACTTTTGTCAGACAATTGCAATATTCTCACAATAAGCTAATTAGCTCAATTGGAGCATTTCTAGCATGTTTGTCTGAAATTGGAAATTTACATTTTTCACTTTTGTCAGACAATTGCAATATTCTCACAATAAGCTAATTAGCTCAATTGGAGCATTTCTAGCATGTTTGATTGAAATTGGAAAATTACATTTTTCACTTCTGTCAGACGTTTGTAATATTCTCACAATAAGCTAATTAGCTCAATTGGAACATTTCTAGCATGTTTGGCTGAAATTGGAAGATTACATTTTTCAGTTTTGTCAGACGTTTGTAATATTCTCACAATAAGCTAATTAGCTCAATTGGAGCATTTCTAGCATGTTCGGTTGAAATTGGAAATCTCTATTTTTCAGTTTTGTCAGACGTTTGTAATATTCTCACAATAAGCTAATTGGCTCAATTTGAGCATTTCTAGCATGTTTGGTTGAAATTGGAAATTTACATTTTTCACTTTTGTCAGACGTTTGTAATATTCTCACAATAAGCTAATTAGCTCAATTGGAGCATTTCTAGCATGTTTGGTTGAAATTGAAAATTTACATTTTTCAGTGTTGTCAGAGGTTTGTAATATTCTCACAATAAGCTAACTAGCTCAATTGGAGCATTTCTAGTATGTTTGGTTGAAATTGGAAATTTACATTTTTCAGTTTTGTCAGACGTTTGTAATATTCTCACAATAAGCTAATTAGCTAAATTGGAGCATTTCTAGCATGTTTAGTTGAAATTGGAAATTTACATTTTTCAGTTTTGTCAGACGTTTGTAATATTCTCACAATAAGCTAATTAGCTCAATTGGAGCATTTCTAGCATGTTTGGTTGAAATTGGAAATTTACATTTTTCAGTTTTGTCAGACAATTGCAATATTCTCACAATAAGCTATTTAGCTCAATTGGAGCATTTCTAGCATGTTTAGTTGAAATTGGAAATTTGCATTTTTCACTTTTGTCAGACAATTGCAATATTCTCTTAATAAGCTAATTAGCTCAATTGGAGCATTTCTAGCATGTTTGGTTGAAATTGGAAATTTACATTTTTCAGTTTTGTCAGACGTTTGTAAAATTCTTACAGTAGGCTTATTTGCGCAATTTGAGCATTTCTAGCATGTTTGGTTGAAATTGGAAACTTACATTTTTCAGTTTTGTCAGACGTTTGTAATATTCTCACAATAAGCTAATTAGCTCAATTGGAGCATTTCTAGCATGTTTGGTTGAAATTGGAAATTTACATTTTTCAGTTTTGTCAGACGTTTGTAATATTCTCACAATAAGCTAATTAGCTCAATTGGAGCATTTCTAGCATGTTTGGTTGAAATTGGAAATTTACATTTTTCAGTTTTGTCAGACGTTTGTAATATTCTCACAATAAACTAATTGGCTCAATTTGAGCATTTCTAGCATGTTTGGTTGAAATTGGAAATTTACATTTTTCAGTTTTGTCAGACGTTTGTAATATTCTCACAATAAGCTAATTAGCTCAATTGGAGCATTTCTAGCATGTTTGGCTGAAATTGGAAGATTACATTTTTCAGTTTTGTCAGACGTTTGTAATATTCTCACAATAAGCTAATTAGCTCAATTGGAGCATTTCTAGCATGTTTAGTTGAAATTGGAAATTTACATTTTTCAGTTTTGTCAGACGTTTGTAATATTCTCACAATAAGCTAATTAGCTCAATTGGAGCATTTCTAGCATGTTTGGTTGAAATTGGAAATTTACATTTTTCAGTTTTGTCAGACAATTGCAATATTCTCACAATAAGCTAATTAGCTCAATTGGAGCATTTCTAGCATGTTTAGTTGAAATTGGAAATTTACATTTTTCAGTTTTGTCAGACGTTTGTAATATTCTCACAATAAGCTAATTAGCTCAATTGGAGCATTTCTAGCATGTTCGGTTGAAATTGGAAATCTCTATTTTTCAGTTTTGTCAGACGTTTGTAATATTTTCACAATAAACTAATTGGCTCAATTTGAGCATTTCTAGCATGTTTGGTTGAAATTGGAAATTTACATTTTTCAGTTTTGTCAGACGTTTGTAATATTCTCACAATAAGCTAATTAGCTCAGTTGGAGCATTTCTAGCATGTTTGGTTGAAATTGGAAATTTACATTTTTCACTTTTGTCAGACAATTGCAATATTCTCACAATAAGCTAATTAGCTCAATTGGAGCATTTCTAGCATGTTTGGTTGAAATTGGAAATTTACATTTTTCAGTTTTGTCAGACGTTTGTAATGTTCTCACAATAAGCTAATTAGCTCAATTGGAGCATTTCTAGCTTGTTTGGTTGAAATTGGAAATTTACATTTTTCAGTTTGGTCAGACGTTTGTAATATTCTCACAATAAGCTAATTAGCTCAATTGGAGCATTTCTAGCATGTTCGGTTGAAATTGGAAATCTCTATTTTTCAGTTTTGTCAGACGTTTGTAATATTCTCACAATAAACTAATTGGCTCAATTTGAGCATTTCTAGCATGTTTGGTTGAAATTGGAAATTTACATTTTTCAGTTTTGTCAGACAATTGCAATATTCTCACAATAAGCTAATTAGCTCAATTGGAGCATTTCTAGCATGTTTGTCTGAAATTGGAAATTTACATTTTTCACTTTTGTCAGACAATTGCAATATTCTCACAATAAGCTAATTAGCTCAATTGGAGCATTTCTAGCATGTTTGGTTGAAATTGGAAAATTACATTTTTCACTTCTGTCAGACGTTTGTAATATTCTCACAATAAGCTAATTAGCTCAATTGGAACATTTCTAGCATGTTTCGCTGAAATTGGAAGATTACATTTTTCAGTTTTGTCAGACGTTTGTAATATTCTCACAATAAGCTAATTAGCTCAATTGGAGCATTTGTAGCTTGTTTGGTTGAAATTGGAAATTTACATTTTTCAGTTTGGTCAGACGTTTGTAATATTCTCACAATAAGCTAATTAGCTCAATTGGAGCATTTCTAGCATGTTCGGTTGAAATTGGAAATCTCTATTTTTCAGTTTTGTCAGACGTTTGTAATATTCTCACAATAAGCTAATTGGCTCAATTTGAGCATTTCTAGCATGTTTGGTTGAAATTGGAAATTTACATTTTTCACTTTTGTCAGACGTTTGTAATATTCTCACAATAAGCTAATTAGCTCAATTGGAGCATTTCAGGCATGTTTGGTTGAAATTTAAAATTTACATTTTTCAGTGTTGTCAGAGGTTGGTAATATTCTCACAATAAGCTAACTAGCTCAATTGGAGCATTTCTAGTATGTTTGGGTGAAATTGAAAATTTACATTTTTCAGTTTTGTCAGACGTTTGTAATATTCTCACAATAAGCTAATTAGCTCAATTGGAGCATTTCTAGCATGTTTAGTTGAAATTGGAAATTTACATTTTTCAGTTTTGTCAGACGTTTGTAATATTCTCACAATAAGCTAATTAGCTCAATTGGAGCATTTCTAGCATGTTTGGTTGAAATTGGAAATTTACATTTTTCAGTTTTGTCAGACAATTGCAATATTCTCACAATAAGCTAATTAGCTCAATTGGAGCATTTCTAGCATGTTTAGTTGAAATTGGAAGTTTGCATTTTTCACTTTTGTCAGACAATTGCAATATTCTCTTAATAAGCTAATTAGCTCAATTGGAGCATTTCTAGCATGTTTGGTTGAAATTGGAAATTTACATTTTTCAGTTTTGTCAGACGTTTGTAAAATTCTTACAGTAGGCTTATTTGCGCAATTTGAGCATTTCTAGCATGTTTGGTTGAAATTGGAAACTTACATTTTTCAGTTTTGTCAGACGTTTGTAATATTCTCACAATAAGCTAATTAGCTCAATTGGAGCATTTCTAGCATGTTTGGTTGAAATTGGAAATTTACATTTTTCAGTTTTGTCAGACGTTTGTAATATTCTCACAATAAGCTAATTAGCTCAATTGGAGCATTTCTAGCATGTTTGGTTGAAATTGGAAATTTACATTTTTCAGTTTTGTCAGACGTTTGTAATATTCTCACAATAAGCTAATTAGCTCAATTGGAGCATTTCTAGCATGTTTGGTTGAAATTGGAAAATTACATTTTTCACTTCTGTCAGACGTTTGTAATATTCTCACAATAAGCTAATTAGCTCAATTGGAGCATTTCTAGCATGTTTGGTTGAAATTGGAAATTTACATTTTTCACTTTTGTCAGACAATTGCAATATTCTCACAATAAGCTAATTAGCTCAATTGGAGCATTTCTAGCATGTTTGGTTGAAATTGGAAAATTACATTTTTCACTTCTGTCAGACGTTTGTAATATTCTCACAATAAGCTAATTAGCTCAATTGGAACATTTCTAGCATGTTTGGCTGAAATTGGAAGATTACATTTTTCAGTTTTGTCAGACGTTTGTAATATTCTCACAATAAGCTAATTAGCTCAATTGGAGCATTTCTAGCATGTTTAGTTGAAATTGGAAATTTACATTTTTCAGTTTTGTCAGACGTTTGTAATATTCTCACAATAGGCTAATTAGCTCAATTGGAGCATTTCTAGCATGTTTGGTTGAAATTGGAAATTTACATTTTTCAGTTTTGTCAGACAATTGCAATATTCTCACAATAAGCTAATTAGCTCAATTGGAGCATTTCTAGCATGTTTAGTTGAAATTGGAAATTTGCATTTTTCACTTTTGTCAGACAATTGCAATATTCTCTTAATAAGCTAATTAGCTCAATTGGAGCATTTCTAGCATGTTTGGTTGAAATTGGAAATTTACATTTTTCAGTTTTGTCAGACGTTTGTAAAATTTTTACAGTAGGCTTATTTGCGCAATTTGAGCATTTCTAGCATGTTTGGTTGAAATTGGAAATTTACATTTTTCAGTTTTGTCAGACGTTTGTAATATTCTCACAATAAGCTAATTAGCTCAATTGGAGCATTTCTAGCATGTTTGGTTGAAATTGGAAATTTACATTTTTCAGTTTTGTCAGACGTTTGTAATATTCTCACAATAAGCTAATTAGCTCAATTGGAGCATTTCTAGCATGTTTGGTTGAAATTGGAAATTTACATTTTTCACTTTTGTCAGACAATTGCAATATTCTCACAATAAGCTAATTAGCTCAATTGGAGCATTTCTAGCATGTTTGGTTGAAATTAGAAATTTACATTTTTCACTTTTGTCAGACAATTGCAATATTCTCACAATAAGCTAATTAGCTCAATTGGAGCATTTCTAGCATGTTTGGTTGAAATTGGAAAATTACATTTTTCACTTCTGTCAGACGTTTGTAATATTCTCACAATAAGCTAATTAGCTCAATTGGAACATTTCTAGCATGTTTGGCTGAAATTGGAAGATTACATTTTTCACTTTTGTCAGACAATTGCAATATTCTCACAATAAGCTAATTAGCTCAATTGGAGCATTTCTAGCATGTTTGGTTGAAATTGGAAATTTACATTTTTCAGTTTTGTCAGACGTTTGTAATGTTCTCACAATAAGCTAATTAGCTCAATTGGAGCATTTCTAGCTTGTTTGGTTGAAAATGGAAAATTACATTTTTCACTTCTGTCAGACGTTTGTAATATTCTCACAATAAGCTAATTAGCTCAATTGGAGCATTTCTAGCTTGTTTGGTTGAAATTGGAAATTTACATTTTTCAGTTTTGTCAGACGTTTGTAATGTTCTCACAATAAGCTAATTAGCTCAATTGGAGCATTTCTAGCATGTTCGGTTGAAATTGGAAATCTCTATTTTTCAGTTTTGTCAGACGTTTGTAATATTCTCACAATAAACTAATTGGCTCAATTTGAGCATTTCTAGCATGTTTGGTTGAAATTGGAAATTTACATTTTTCAGTTTTGTCAGACGTTTGTAATATTCTCACAATAAGCTAATTAGCTCAATTGGAGCATTTCTAGCATGTTTGGTTGAAATTGGAAATTTACATTTTTCACTTTTGTCAGACAATTGCAATATTCTCACAATAAGCTAATTAGCTCAATTGGAGCATTTCTAGCATGTTTGTCTGAAATTGGAAATTTACATTTTTCACTTTTGTCAGACAATTGCAATATTCTCACAATAAGCTAATTAGCTCATTTGGAGCATTTCTAGCATGTTTGGTTGAAATTGGAAAATTACATTTTTCACTTCTGTCAGACGTTTGTAATATTCTCACAATAAGCTAATTAGCTCAATTGGAACATTTCTAGCATGTTTGGCTGAAATTGGAAGATTACATTTTTCAGTTTTGTCAGACGTTTGTAATATTCTCACAATAAGCTAATTAGCTCAATTGGAGCATTTCTAGCATGTTCGGTTGAAATTGGAAATCTCTATTTTTCAGTTTTGTCAGACGTTTGTAATATTCTCACAAAAAGCTAATTGGCTCAATTTGAGCATTTCTAGCATGTTTGGTTGAAATTGGAAATTTACATTTTTCACTTTTGTCAGACGTTTGTAATATTCTCACAATAAGCTAATTAGCTCAATTGGAGCATTTCAAGCATGTTTGGTTGAAATTGAAAATTTACATTTTTCAGTGTTGTCAGAGGTTTGTAATATTCTCACAATAAGCTAACTAGCTCAATTGGAGCATTTCTAGTATGTTTGGTTGAAATTGAAAATTTACATTTTTCAGTTTTGTCAGACGTTTGTAATATTCTCACAATAAGCTAATTAGCTCAATTGGAGCATTTCTAGCATGTTTAGTTGAAATTGGAAATTTACATTTTTCAGTTTTGTCAGACGTTTGTAATATTCTCACAATAAGCTAATTAGCTCAATTGGAGCATTTCTAACATGTTTGGTTGAAATTGGAAATTTACATTTTTCAGTTTTGTCAGACAATTGCAATATTCTCACAATAAGCTAATTAGCTCAATTGGAGCATTTCTAGCATGTTTAGTTGAAATTGGAAATTTGCATTTTTCACTTTTGTCAGACAATTGCAATATTCTCTTAATAAGCTAATTAGCTCAATTGGAGCATTTCTAGCATGTTTGGTTGAAATTGGAAATTTACATTTTTCAGTTTTGTCAGACGTTTGTAAAATTCTTACAGTAGGCTTATTTGCGCAATTTGAGCATTTCTAGCATGTTTGGTTGAAATTGGAAATTTACATTTTTCAGTTTTGTCAGACGTTTGTAATATTCTCACAATAAGCTAATTAGCTCAATTGGAGCATTTCTAGCATGTTTGGCTGAAATTGGAAGATTACATTTTTCAGTTTTGTCAGACGTTTGTAATATTCTCACAATAAGCTAATTAGCTCAATTGGAGCATTTCTAGCATGTTTAGTTGAAATTGGAAATTTACATTTTTCAGTTTTGTCAGACGTTTGTAATATTCTCAAAATAAGCTAATTAGCTCAATTGGAGCATTTCTAGCATGTTTGGTTGAAATTGGAAATTTACATTTTTCAGTTTTGTCAGACGTTTGTAATATTCTCACAATAAGCTAATTAGCTCAATTGGAGCATTTCTAGCATGTTTAGTTGAAATTGGAAATTTGCATTTTTCACTTTTGTCAGACAATTGCAATATTCTCTTAATAAGCTAATTAGCTCAATTGGAGCATTTCTAGCATGTTTGGTTGAAATTGGAAATTTACATTTTTCAGTTTTGTCAGACGTTTGTAAAATTCTTACAGTAGGCTTATTTGCGCAATTTGAGCATTTCTAGCATGTTTGGTTGAAATTGGAAACTTACATTTTTCAGTTTTGTCAGACGTTTGTAATATTCTCACAATAAGCTAATTAGTTCAATTGGAGCATTTCTAGCATGTTTGGTTGAAATTGGAAATTTACATTTTTCACTTTTATCAGACGTTTGTAATATTCTCACAATAAGCTAATTAGCTCAATTGGAGCATTTCTAGCATGTTTGGTTGAAATTGGAAATTTACATTTTTCAGTTTTGTCAGACGTTTGTAATATTCTCACAATAAACTAATTGGCTCAATTTGAGCATTTCTAGCATGTTTGGTTGAAATTGGAAATTTACATTTTTCAGTTTTGTCAGACGTTTGTAATATTCTCACAATAAGCTAATTAGCTCAATTGGAGCATTTCTAGCATGTTTGGCTGAAATTGGAAGATTACATTTTTCAGTTTTATCAGACGTTTGTAATATTCTCACAATAAGCTAATTAGCTCAATTGGAGCATTTCTAGCATGTTTAGTTGAAATTGGAAATTTACATTTTTCAGTTTTGTCAGACGTTTGTAATGTTCTCACAATAAGCTAATTAGCTCAATTGGAGCATTTCTAGCTTGTTTGGTTGAAATTGGAAATTTACATTTTTCAGTTTGGTCAGACGTTTGTAATATTCTCACAATAAGCTAATTAGCTCAATTGGAGCATTTCTAGCATGTTCGGTTGAAATTGGAAATCTCTATTTTTCAGTTTTGTCAGACGTTTGTAATATTCTCACAATAAACTAATTGGCTCAATTTGAGCATTTCTAGCATGTTTGGTTGAAATTGGAAATTTACATTTTTCAGTTTTGTCAGACAATTGCAATATTCTCACAATAAGCTAATTAGCTCAATTGGAGCATTTCTAGCATGTTTGTCTGAAATTGGAAATTTACATTTTTCACTTTTGTCAGACAATTGCAATATTCTCACAATAAGCTAATTAGCTCAATTGGAGCATTTCTAGCATGTTTGGTTGAAATTGGAAAATTACATTTTTCACTTCTGTCAGACGTTTGTAATATTCTCACAATAAGCTAATTAGCTCAATTGGAACATTTCTAGCATGTTTCGCTGAAATTGGAAGATTACATTTTTCAGTTTTGTCAGACGTTTGTAATATTCTCACAATAAGCTAATTAGCTCAATTGGAGCATTTGTAGCTTGTTTGGTTGAAATTGGAAATTTACATTTTTCAGTTTGGTCAGACGTTTGTAATATTCTCACAATAAGCTAATTAGCTCAATTGGAGCATTTCTAGCATGTTCGGTTGAAATTGGAAATCTCTATTTTTCAGTTTTGTCAGACGTTTGTAATATTCTCACAATAAGCTAATTGGCTCAATTTGAGCATTTCTAGCATGTTTGGTTGAAATTGGAAATTTACATTTTTCACTTTTGTCAGACGTTTGTAATATTCTCACAATAAGCTAATTAGCTCAATTGGAGCATTTCAGGCATGTTTGGTTGAAATTTAAAATTTACATTTTTCAGTGTTGTCAGAGGTTGGTAATATTCTCACAATAAGCTAACTAGCTCAATTGGAGCATTTCTAGTATGTTTGGGTGAAATTGAAAATTTACATTTTTCAGTTTTGTCAGACGTTTGTAATATTCTCACAATAAGCTAATTAGCTCAATTGGAGCATTTCTAGCATGTTTAGTTGAAATTGGAAATTTACATTTTTCAGTTTTGTCAGACGTTTGTAATATTCTCACAATAAGCTAATTAGCTCAATTGGAGCATTTCTAGCATGTTTGGTTGAAATTGGAAATTTACATTTTTCAGTTTTGTCAGACAATTGCAATATTCTCACAATAAGCTAATTAGCTCAATTGGAGCATTTCTAGCATGTTTAGTTGAAATTGGAAGTTTGCATTTTTCACTTTTGTCAGACAATTGCAATATTCTCTTAATAAGCTAATTAGCTCAATTGGAGCATTTCTAGCATGTTTGGTTGAAATTGGAAATTTACATTTTTCAGTTTTGTCAGACGTTTGTAAAATTCTTACAGTAGGCTTATTTGCGCAATTTGAGCATTTCTAGCATGTTTGGTTGAAATTGGAAACTTACATTTTTCAGTTTTGTCAGACGTTTGTAATATTCTCACAATAAGCTAATTAGCTCAATTGGAGCATTTCTAGCATGTTTGGTTGAAATTGGAAATTTACATTTTTCAGTTTTGTCAGACGTTTGTAATATTCTCACAATAAGCTAATTAGCTCAATTGGAGCATTTCTAGCATGTTTGGTTGAAATTGGAAATTTACATTTTTCAGTTTTGTCAGACGTTTGTAATATTCTCACAATAAGCTAATTAGCTCAATTGGAGCATTTCTAGCATGTTTGGTTGAAATTGGAAAATTACATTTTTCACTTCTGTCAGACGTTTGTAATATTCTCACAATAAGCTAATTAGCTCAATTGGAGCATTTCTAGCATGTTTGGTTGAAATTGGAAATTTACATTTTTCACTTTTGTCAGACAATTGCAATATTCTCACAATAAGCTAATTAGCTCAATTGGAGCATTTCTAGCATGTTTGGTTGAAATTGGAAAATTACATTTTTCACTTCTGTCAGACGTTTGTAATATTCTCACAATAAGCTAATTAGCTCAATTGGAACATTTCTAGCATGTTTGGCTGAAATTGGAAGATTACATTTTTCAGTTTTGTCAGACGTTTGTAATATTCTCACAATAAGCTAATTAGCTCAATTGGAGCATTTCTAGCATGTTTAGTTGAAATTGGAAATTTACATTTTTCAGTTTTGTCAGACGTTTGTAATATTCTCACAATAGGCTAATTAGCTCAATTGGAGCATTTCTAGCATGTTTGGTTGAAATTGGAAATTTACATTTTTCAGTTTTGTCAGACAATTGCAATATTCTCACAATAAGCTAATTAGCTCAATTGGAGCATTTCTAGCATGTTTAGTTGAAATTGGAAATTTGCATTTTTCACTTTTGTCAGACAATTGCAATATTCTCTTAATAAGCTAATTAGCTCAATTGGAGCATTTCTAGCATGTTTGGTTGAAATTGGAAATTTACATTTTTCAGTTTTGTCAGACGTTTGTAAAATTTTTACAGTAGGCTTATTTGCGCAATTTGAGCATTTCTAGCATGTTTGGTTGAAATTGGAAATTTACATTTTTCAGTTTTGTCAGACGTTTGTAATATTCTCACAATAAGCTAATTAGCTCAATTGGAGCATTTCTAGCATGTTTGGTTGAAATTGGAAATTTACATTTTTCAGTTTTGTCAGACGTTTGTAATATTCTCACAATAAGCTAATTAGCTCAATTGGAGCATTTCTAGCATGTTTGGTTGAAATTGGAAATTTACATTTTTCACTTTTGTCAGACAATTGCAATATTCTCACAATAAGCTAATTAGCTCAATTGGAGCATTTCTAGCATGTTTGGTTGAAATTAGAAATTTACATTTTTCACTTTTGTCAGACAATTGCAATATTCTCACAATAAGCTAATTAGCTCAATTGGAGCATTTCTAGCATGTTTGGTTGAAATTGGAAAATTACATTTTTCACTTCTGTCAGACGTTTGTAATATTCTCACAATAAGCTAATTAGCTCAATTGGAACATTTCTAGCATGTTTGGCTGAAATTGGAAGATTACATTTTTCACTTTTGTCAGACAATTGCAATATTCTCACAATAAGCTAATTAGCTCAATTGGAGCATTTCTAGCATGTTTGGTTGAAATTGGAAATTTACATTTTTCAGTTTTGTCAGACGTTTGTAATGTTCTCACAATAAGCTAATTAGCTCAATTGGAGCATTTCTAGCTTGTTTGGTTGAAAATGGAAAATTACATTTTTCACTTCTGTCAGACGTTTGTAATATTCTCACAATAAGCTAATTAGCTCAATTGGAGCATTTCTAGCTTGTTTGGTTGAAATTGGAAATTTACATTTTTCAGTTTTGTCAGACGTTTGTAATGTTCTCACAATAAGCTAATTAGCTCAATTGGAGCATTTCTAGCATGTTCGGTTGAAATTGGAAATCTCTATTTTTCAGTTTTGTCAGACGTTTGTAATATTCTCACAATAAACTAATTGGCTCAATTTGAGCATTTCTAGCATGTTTGGTTGAAATTGGAAATTTACATTTTTCAGTTTTGTCAGACGTTTGTAATATTCTCACAATAAGCTAATTAGCTCAATTGGAGCATTTCTAGCATGTTTGGTTGAAATTGGAAATTTACATTTTTCACTTTTGTCAGACAATTGCAATATTCTCACAATAAGCTAATTAGCTCAATTGGAGCATTTCTAGCATGTTTGTCTGAAATTGGAAATTTACATTTTTCACTTTTGTCAGACAATTGCAATATTCTCACAATAAGCTAATTAGCTCATTTGGAGCATTTCTAGCATGTTTGGTTGAAATTGGAAAATTACATTTTTCACTTCTGTCAGACGTTTGTAATATTCTCACAATAAGCTAATTAGCTCAATTGGAACATTTCTAGCATGTTTGGCTGAAATTGGAAGATTACATTTTTCAGTTTTGTCAGACGTTTGTAATATTCTCACAATAAGCTAATTAGCTCAATTGGAGCATTTCTAGCATGTTCGGTTGAAATTGGAAATCTCTATTTTTCAGTTTTGTCAGACGTTTGTAATATTCTCACAAAAAGCTAATTGGCTCAATTTGAGCATTTCTAGCATGTTTGGTTGAAATTGGAAATTTACATTTTTCACTTTTGTCAGACGTTTGTAATATTCTCACAATAAGCTAATTAGCTCAATTGGAGCATTTCTAGCATGTTTGGTTGAAATTGAAAATTTACATTTTTCAGTGTTGTCAGAGGTTTGTAATATTCTCACAATAAGCTAACTAGCTCAATTGGAGCATTTCTAGTATGTTTGGTTGAAATTGAAAATTTACATTTTTCAGTTTTGTCAGACGTTTGTAATATTCTCACAATAAGCTAATTAGCTCAATTGGAGCATTTCTAGCATGTTTAGTTGAAATTGGAAATTTACATTTTTCAGTTTTGTCAGACGTTTGTAATATTCTCACAATAAGCTAATTAGCTCAATTGGAGCATTTCTAACATGTTTGGTTGAAATTGGAAATTTACATTTTTCAGTTTTGTCAGACAATTGCAATATTCTCACAATAAGCTAATTAGCTCAATTGGAGCATTTCTAGCATGTTTAGTTGAAATTGGAAATTTGCATTTTTCACTTTTGTCAGACAATTGCAATATTCTCTTAATAAGCTAATTAGCTCAATTGGAGCATTTCTAGCATGTTTGGTTGAAATTGGAAATTTACATTTTTCAGTTTTGTCAGACGTTTGTAAAATTCTTACAGTAGGCTTATTTGCGCAATTTGAGCATTTCTAGCATGTTTGGTTGAAATTGGAAATTTACATTTTTCAGTTTTGTCAGACGTTTGTAATATTCTCACAATAAGCTAATTAGCTCAATTGGAGCATTTCTAGCATGTTTGGCTGAAATTGGAAGATTACATTTTTCAGTTTTGTCAGACGTTTGTAATATTCTCACAATAAGCTAATTAGCTCAATTGGAGCATTTCTAGCATGTTTAGTTGAAATTGGAAATTTACATTTTTCAGTTTTGTCAGACGTTTGTAATATTCTCACAATAAGCTAATTAGCTCAATTGGAGCATTTCTAGCATGTTTGGTTGAAATTGGAAATTTACATTTTTCAGTTTTGTCAGACGTTTGTAATATTCTCACAATAAGCTAATTAGCTCAATTGGAGCATTTCTAGCATGTTTAGTTGAAATTGGAAATTTGCATTTTTCACTTTTGTCAGACAATTGCAATATTCTCTTAATAAGCTAATTAGCTCAATTGGAGCATTTCTAGCATGTTTGGTTGAAATTGGAAATTTACATTTTTCAGTTTTGTCAGACGTTTGTAAAATTCTTACAGTAGGCTTATTTGCGCAATTTGAGCATTTCTAGCATGTTTGGTTGAAATTGGAAACTTACATTTTTCAGTTTTGTCAGACGTTTGTAATATTCTCACAATAAGCTAATTAGTTCAATTGGAGCATTTCTAGCATGTTTGGTTGAAATTGGAAATTTACATTTTTCACTTTTATCAGACGTTTGTAATATTCTCACAATAAGCTAATTAGCTCAATTGGAGCATTTCTAGCATGTTTGGTTGAAATTGGAAATTTACATTTTTCAGTTTTGTCAGACGTTTGTAATATTCTCACAATAAACTAATTGGCTCAATTTGAGCATTTCTAGCATGTTTGGTTGAAATTGGAAATTTACATTTTTCAGTTTTGTCAGACGTTTGTAATATTCTCACAATAAGCTAATTAGCTCAATTGGAGCATTTCTAGCATGTTTGGCTGAAATTGGAAGATTACATTTTTCAGTTTTATCAGACGTTTGTAATATTCTCACAATAAGCTAATTAGCTCAATTGGAGCATTTCTAGCATGTTTAGTTGAAATTGGAAATTTACATTTTTCAGTTTTGTCAGACGTTTGTAATATTCTCACAATAAGCTAATTAGCTCAATTGGAGCATTTCTAGCATGTTTGGTTGAAATTGGAAATTTACATTTTTCAGTTTTGTCAGACAATTGCAATATTCTCACAATAAGCTAATTAGCTCAATTGGAGCATTTCTAGCATGTTTAGTTGAAATTGGAAATTTACATTTTTCAGTTTTGTCAGACGTTTGTAATATTCTCACAATAAGCTAATTAGCTCAATTGGAGCATTTCTAGCATGTTCGGTTGAAATTGGAAATCTCTATTTTTCAGTTTTGTCAGACGTTTGTAATATTCTCACAATAAACTAATTGGCTCAATTTGAGCATTTCTAGCATGTTTGGTTGAAATTGGAAATTTACATTTTTCAGTTTTGTCAGACGTTTGTAATATTCTCACAATAAGCTAATTAGCTCAATTGAAGCATTTCTAGCATGTTTGGTTGAAATTGGAAATTTACATTTTTCACTTATGTCAGACAATTGCAATATTCTCACAATAAGCTAATTAGCTCAATTGGAGCATTTCTAGCATGTTTGGTTGAAATTAGAAATTTACATTTTTCACTTTTGTCAGACAATTGCAATATTCTCACAATAAGCTAATTAGCTCAATTGGAGCATTTCTAGCATGTTTGGTTGAAATTGGAAAATTACATTTTTCACTTCTGTCAGACGTTTGTAATATTCTCACAATAAGCTAATTAGCTCAATTGGAACATTTCTAGCATGTTTGGCTGAAATTGGAAGATTACATTTTTCACTTTTGTCAGACAATTGCAATATTCTCACAATAAGCTAATTAGCTCAATTGGAGCATTTCTAGCATGTTTGGTTGAAATTGGAAATTTACATTTTTCAGTTTTGTCAGACGTTTGTAATGTTCTCACAATAAGCTAATTAGCTCAATTGGAGCATTTCTAGCTTGTTTGGTTGAAAATGGAAAATTACATTTTTCACTTCTGTCAGACGTTTGTAATATTCTCACAATAAGCTAATTAGCTCAATTGGAGCATTTCTAGCTTGTTTGGTTGAAATTGGAAATTTACATTTTTCAGTTTTGTCAGACGTTTGTAATGTTCTCACAATAAGCTAATTAGCTCAATTGGAGCATTTCTAGCATGTTCGGTTGAAATTGGAAATCTCTATTTTTCAGTTTTGTCAGACGTTTGTAATATTCTCACAATAAACTAATTGGCTCAATTTGAGCATTTCTAGCATGTTTGGTTGAAATTGGAAATTTACATTTTTCAGTTTTGTCAGACGTTTGTAATATTCTCACAATAAGCTAATTAGCTCAATTGGAGCATTTCTAGCATGTTTGGTTGAAATTGGAAATTTACATTTTTCACTTTTGTCAGACAATTGCAATATTCTCACAATAAGCTAATTAGCTCAATTGGAGCATTTCTAGCATGTTTGTCTGAAATTGGAAATTTACATTTTTCACTTTTGTCAGACAATTGCAATATTCTCACAATAAGCTAATTAGCTCATTTGGAGCATTTCTAGCATGTTTGGTTGAAATTGGAAAATTACATTTTTCACTTCTGTCAGACGTTTGTAATATTCTCACAATAAGCTAATTAGCTCAATTGGAACATTTCTAGCATGTTTGGCTGAAATTGGAAGATTACATTTTTCAGTTTTGTCAGACGTTTGTAATATTCTCACAATAAGCTAATTAGCTCAATTGGAGCATTTCTAGCATGTTCGGTTGAAATTGGAAATCTCTATTTTTCAGTTTTGTCAGACGTTTGTAATATTCTCACAAAAAGCTAATTGGCTCAATTTGAGCATTTCTAGCATGTTTGGTTGAAATTGGAAATTTACATTTTTCACTTTTGTCAGACGTTTGTAATATTCTCACAATAAGCTAATTAGCTCAATTGGAGCATTTCTAGCATGTTTGGTTGAAATTGAAAATTTACATTTTTCAGTGTTGTCAGAGGTTTGTAATATTCTCACAATAAGCTAACTAGCTCAATTGGAGCATTTCTAGTATGTTTGGTTGAAATTGAAAATTTACATTTTTCAGTTTTGTCAGACGTTTGTAATATTCTCACAATAAGCTAATTAGCTCAATTGGAGCATTTCTAGCATGTTTAGTTGAAATTGGAAATTTACATTTTTCAGTTTTGTCAGACGTTTGTAATATTCTCACAATAAGCTAATTAGCTCAATTGGAGCATTTCTAACATGTTTGGTTGAAATTGGAAATTTACATTTTTCAGTTTTGTCAGACAATTGCAATATTCTCACAATAAGCTAATTAGCTCAATTGGAGCATTTCTAGCATGTTTAGTTGAAATTGGAAATTTGCATTTTTCACTTTTGTCAGACAATTGCAATATTCTCTTAATAAGCTAATTAGCTCAATTGGAGCATTTCTAGCATGTTTGGTTGAAATTGGAAATTTACATTTTTCAGTTTTGTCAGACGTTTGTAAAATTCTTACAGTAGGCTTATTTGCGCAATTTGAGCATTTCTAGCATGTTTGGTTGAAATTGGAAATTTACATTTTTCAGTTTTGTCAGACGTTTGTAATATTCTCACAATAAGCTAATTAGCTCAATTGGAGCATTTCTAGCATGTTTGGCTGAAATTGGAAGATTACATTTTTCAGTTTTGTCAGACGTTTGTAATATTCTCACAATAAGCTAATTAGCTCAATTGGAGCATTTCTAGCATGTTTAGTTGAAATTGGAAATTTACATTTTTCAGTTTTGTCAGACGTTTGTAATATTCTCACAATAAGCTAATTAGCTCAATTGGAGCATTTCTAGCATGTTTGGTTGAAATTGGAAATTTACATTTTTCAGTTTTGTCAGACGTTTGTAATATTCTCACAATAAGCTAATTAGCTCAATTGGAGCATTTCTAGCATGTTTAGTTGAAATTGGAAATTTGCATTTTTCACTTTTGTCAGACAATTGCAATATTCTCTTAATAAGCTAATTAGCTCAATTGGAGCATTTCTAGCATGTTTGGTTGAAATTGGAAATTTACATTTTTCAGTTTTGTCAGACGTTTGTAAAATTCTTACAGTAGGCTTATTTGCGCAATTTGAGCATTTCTAGCATGTTTGGTTGAAATTGGAAACTTACATTTTTCAGTTTTGTCAGACGTTTGTAATATTCTCACAATAAGCTAATTAGTTCAATTGGAGCATTTCTAGCATGTTTGGTTGAAATTGGAAATTTACATTTTTCACTTTTGTCAGAAAATTGCAATATTCTCTCAATAAGCTAATTAGCTCAATTGGAGCAATTCTAGCATGTTTGGTTGAAATTGGAAATTTACATTTTTCAGTTTTGTCAGACGTTTGTACACTTCTTACAGTAAGCTTATTTCCGCATTTGGAGCATTTCTAGCATGTTTGGTTGAAATTGGAAATTTACATCTTTCAGTTTTGTCAGACGTTTGTAATATTGTCAAAATAAGCTAATTAGCTCAATTGGAGCACTTCTAGCATGTTTAGTTGAAATTGGAAATTTGCATTTTTCACTTTTGTCAGACAATTGCAATATTCTCTCAATAAGCTAATTAGCTCAATTGGAGCATTTCTAGCATGTTTGGTTGAAATTGGAAATTTACATTTATCAGTTTTGACAGACGTTTGTAATATTCTCACAAAAAGCTAGTTAGCTCAAATGGAGCATTTCTAGCATGTTTGGTTGAAATTGGAAATTTACATTTTTCAGTTTTGTCAGACGTTTGTAATATTCTCACAATAAGCTAATTAGCTCAATTGGAGCATTTCTAGCATGTTTGGTTGAGATTGGAAATTTACATTTTTCACTTTTGTCAGACAATTGCAATATTCTCACAATAAGCTAATTAGCTCAATTGGAGCATTTCTAGCATGTTTGGTTGAAATTGGAATTTTACATTTTTCAGTTTTGTCAGACGTTTGTAATATTCTCACAATAAGCTAATTAGCTCAATTGGAGCATTTCTAGCATGTTTGGTTGAACTTGGAAATTTACATTTTTCACTTTTGTCAGACAATTGCAATATTCTCACAATAAGCTAATTAGCTCAATTGGAGCATTTCTAGCATGTTTGGTTGAAATTGGAAATTTACATTTTTCACTTTTGTCAGACAATTGCAATATTCTCACAATAAGCTAATTAGCTCAATTGGAGCATTTCTAGCATGTTTGGTTGAAATTGGAAATTTACATTTTTCAGTTTTGTCAGACAATTGCAATATTCTCACAATAAGCTAATTAGCTCAATTGGAGCATTTCTAGCATGTTTAGTTGAAATTGGAAGTTTGCATTTTTCACTTTTGTCAGACAATTGCAATATTCTCTTAATAAGCTAATTAGCTCAATTGGAGCATTTCTAGCATGTTTGGTTGAAATTGGAAATTTACATTTTTCAGTTTTGTCAGACGTTTGTAAAATTCTTACAGTAGGCTTATTTGCGCAATTTGAGCATTTCTAGCATGTTTGGTTGAAATTGGAAACTTACATTTTTCAGTTTTGTCAGACGTTTGTAATATTCTCACAATAAGCTAATTAGCTCAATTGGAGCATTTCTAGCATGTTTGGTTGAAATTGGAAATTTACATTTTTCAGTTTTGTCAGACGTTTGTAATATTCTCACAATAAGCTAATTAGCTCAATTGGAGCATTTCTAGCATGTTTGGTTGAAATTGGAAATTTACATTTTTCAGTTTTGTCAGACGTTTGTAATATTCTCACAATAAACTAATTGGCTCAATTTGAGCATTTCTAGCATGTTTGGTTGAAATTGGAAATTTACATTTTTCAGTTTTGTCAGACGTTTGTAATATTCTCACAATAAGCTAATTAGCTCAATTGGAGCATTTCTAGCATGTTTGGTTGAAATTGGAAATTTACATTTTTCACTTTTGTCAGACAATTGCAATATTCTCACAATAAGCTAATTAGCTCAATTGGAGCATTTCTAGCATCTTTGGTTGAAATTGGAAATTTACATTTTTCACTTTTGTCAGACAATTGCAATATTCTCACAATAAGCTAATTAGCTCAATTGGAGCATTTCTAGCATGTTTGGTTGAAATTGGAAAATTACATTTTTCACTTCTGTCAGACGTTTGTAATATTCTCACAATAAGCTAATTAGCTCAATTGGAACATTTCTAGCATGTTTGGCTGAAATTGGAAGATTACATTTTTCAGTTTTGTCAGACGTTTGTAATATTCTCACAATAAGCTAATTAGCTCAATTGGAGCATTTCTAGCATGTTTAGTTGAAATTGGAAATTTACATTTTTCAGTTTTGTCAGACGTTTGTAATATTCTCACAATAAGCTAATTAGCTCAATTGGAGCATTTCTAGCATGTTTGGTTGAAATTGGAAATTTACATTTTTCAGTTTTGTCAGACAATTGCAATATTCTCACAATAAGCTAATTAGCTCAATTGGAGCATTTCTAGCATGTTTAGTTGAAATTGGAAATTTGCATTTTTCACTTTTGTCAGACAATTGCAATATTCTCTTAATAAGCTAATTAGCTCAATTGGAGCATTTCTAGCATGTTTGGTTGAAATTGGAAATTTACATTTTTCAGTTTTGTCAGACGTTTGTAAAATTCTTACAGTAGGCTTATTTGCGCAATTTGAGCATTTCTAGCATGTTTGGTTGAAATTGGAAATTTACATTTTTCAGTTTTGTCAGACGTTTGTAATATTCTCACAATAAGCTAATTAGCTCAATTGGAGCATTTCTAGCATGTTTGGTTGAAATTGGAAATTTACATTTTTCAGTTTTGTCAGACGTTTGTAATATTCTCACAATAAGCTAATTAGCTCAATTGGAGCATTTCTAGCATGTTTGGTTGAAATTGGAAATTTACATTTTTCAGTTTTGTCAGACGTTTGTAATATTCTCACAATAAACTAATTGGCTCAATTTGAGCATTTCTAGCATGTTTGGTTGAAATTGGAAATTTACATTTTTCAGCTTTGTCAGACGTTTGTAATATTCTCACAATAAGCTAATTAGCTCAATTGGAGCATTTCTAGCATGTTTGGTTGAAATTGGAAATTTACATTTTTCACTTTTGTCAGACAATTGCAATATTCTCACAATAAGCTAATTAGCTCAATTGGAGCATTTCTAGCATGTTTGGTTGAAATTAGAAATTTACATTTTTCACTTTTGTCAGACAATTGCAATATTCTCACAATAAGCTAATTAGCTCAATTGGAGCATTTCTAGCATGTTTGGTTGAAATTGGAAAATTACATTTTTCACTTCTGTCAGACGTTTGTAATATTCTCACAATAAGCTAATTAGCTCAATTGGAACATTTCTAGCATGTTTGGCTGAAATTGGAAGATTACATTTTTCAGTTTTGTCAGACGTTTGTAATATTCTCACAATAAGCTAATTAGCTCAATTGGAGCATTTCTAGCTTGTTTGGTTGAAATTGGAAATTTACATTTTTCAGTTTGGTCAGACGTTTGTAATATTCTCACAATAAGCTAATTAGCTCAATTGGAGAATTTCTAGCATGTTCGGTTGAAATTGGAAATCTCTATTTTTCAGTTTTGTCAGACGTTTGTAATATTCTCACAATAAGCTAATTGGCTCAATTTGAGCATTTCTAGCATGTTTGGTTGAAATTGGAAATTTACATTTTTCACTTTTGTCGGACGTTTGTAATATTCTCACAATAAGCTAATTAGCTCAATTGGAGCATTTCTAGCATGTTTGGTTGAAATTGAAAATTTACATTTTTCAGTGTTGTTAGAGGTTTGTAATATTCTCACAATAAGCTAACTAGCTCAATTGGAGCATTTCTAGCATGTTTGGTTGAAATTGAAAATTTACATTTTTCAGTTTTGTCAGACGTTTGTAATATTCTCACAATAAGCTAATTAGCTCAATTGGAGCATTTCTAGCATGTTTGGTTGAAATTGGAAATTTACATTTTTCACTTTTGTCAGACAATTGCAATATTCTCACAATAAGCTAATTAGCTCAATTGGAGCATTTCTAGCATGTTTGGTTGAAATTGGAAATTTACATTTTTCACTTTTGTCAGACAATTGCAATATTCTCACAATAAGCTAATTAGCTCAATTGGAACATTTCTAGCATGTTTGGTTGAAATTGGAAATTTACATTTTTCAGTTTTGTCAGACAATTGCAATATTCTCACAATAAGCTAATTAGCTCAATTGGAGCATTTCTAGCGTGTTTAGTTGAAATTGGAAGTTTGCATTTTTCACTTTTGTCAGACAATTGCAATATTCTCTTAATAAGCTAATTAGCTCAATTGGAGCATTTCTAGCATGTTTGGTTGAAATTGGAATATTGCATTTTTCACTTTTGTCAGAAAATTGCAATATTCTCTCAATAAGCTAATTAGCTCAATTGGAGCAATTCTAGCATGTTTGGTTGAAATTGGAAATTTACATTTTTCAGTTTTGTCAGACGTTTGTACACTTCTTACAGTAAGCTTATTTCCGCATTTGGAGCATTTCTAGCATGTTTGGTTGAAATTGGAAATTTACATCTTTCAGTTTTGTCAGACGTTTGTAATATTGTCAAAATAAGCTAATTAGCTCAATTGGAGCACTTCTAGCATGTTTAGTTGAAATTGGAAATTTGCATTTTTCACTTTTGTCAGACAATTGCAATATTCTCTCAATAAGCTAATTAGCTCAATTGGAGCATTTCTAGCATGTTTGGTTGAAATTGGAAATTTACATTTATCAGTTTTGACAGACGTTTGTAATATTCTCACAAAAAGCTAGTTAGCTCAAATGGAGCATTTCTAGCATGTTTGGTTGAAATTGGAAATTTACATTTTTCAGTTTTGTCAGACGTTTGTAATATTCTCACAATAAGCTAATTAGCTCAATTGGAGCATTTCTAGCATGTTTGGTTGAGATTGGAAATTTACATTTTTCACTTTTGTCAGACAATTGCAATATTCTCACAATAAGCTAATTAGCTCAATTGGAGCATTTCTAGCATGTTTGGTTGAAATTGGAATTTTACATTTTTCAGTTTTGTCAGACGTTTGTAATATTCTCACAATAAGCTAATTAGCTCAATTGGAGCATTTCTAGCATGTTTGGTTGAAATTGGAAATTTACATTTTTCACTTTTGTCAGACAATTGCAATATTCTCACAATAAGCTAATTAGCTCAATTGGAGCATTTCTAGCATGTTTGGTTGAAATTGGAAATTTACATTTTTCACTTTTGTCAGACAATTGCAATATTCTCACAATAAGCTAATTAGCTCAATTGGAGCATTTCTAGCATGTTTGGTTGAAATTGGAAATTTACATTTTTCAGTTTTGTCAGACAATTGCAATATTCTCACAATAAGCTAATTAGCTCAATTGGAGCATTTCTAGCATGTTTAGTTGAAATTGGAAGTTTGCATTTTTCACTTTTGTCAGACAATTGCAATATTCTCTTAATAAGCTAATTAGCTCAATTGGAGCATTTCTAGCATGTTTGGTTGAAATTGGAAATTTACATTTTTCAGTTTTGTCAGACGTTTGTAAAATTCTTACAGTAGGCTTATTTGCGCAATTTGAGCATTTCTAGCATGTTTGGTTGAAATTGGAAACTTACATTTTTCAGTTTTGTCAGACGTTTGTAATATTCTCACAATAAGCTAATTAGCTCAATTGGAGCATTTCTAGCATGTTTGGTTGAAATTGGAAATTTACATTTTTCAGTTTTGTCAGACGTTTGTAATATTCTCACAATAAGCTAATTAGCTCAATTGGAGCATTTCTAGCATGTTTGGTTGAAATTGGAAATTTACATTTTTCAGTTTTGTCAGACGTTTGTAATATTCTCACAATAAACTAATTGGCTCAATTTGAGCATTTCTAGCATGTTTGGTTGAAATTGGAAATTTACATTTTTCAGTTTTGTCAGACGTTTGTAATATTCTCACAATAAGCTAATTAGCTCAATTGGAGCATTTCTAGCATGTTTGGTTGAAATTGGAAATTTACATTTTTCACTTTTGTCAGACAATTGCAATATTCTCACAATAAGCTAATTAGCTCAATTGGAGCATTTCTAGCATCTTTGGTTGAAATTGGAAATTTACATTTTTCACTTTTGTCAGACAATTGCAATATTCTCACAATAAGCTAATTAGCTCAATTGGAGCATTTCTAGCATGTTTGGTTGAAATTGGAAAATTACATTTTTCACTTCTGTCAGACGTTTGTAATATTCTCACAATAAGCTAATTAGCTCAATTGGAACATTTCTAGCATGTTTGGCTGAAATTGGAAGATTACATTTTTCAGTTTTGTCAGACGTTTGTAATATTCTCACAATAAGCTAATTAGCTCAATTGGAGCATTTCTAGCATGTTTAGTTGAAATTGGAAATTTACATTTTTCAGTTTTGTCAGACGTTTGTAATATTCTCACAATAAGCTAATTAGCTCAATTGGAGCATTTCTAGCATGTTTGGTTGAAATTGGAAATTTACATTTTTCAGTTTTGTCAGACAATTGCAATATTCTCACAATAAGCTAATTAGCTCAATTGGAGCATTTCTAGCATGTTTAGTTGAAATTGGAAATTTGCATTTTTCACTTTTGTCAGACAATTGCAATATTCTCTTAATAAGCTAATTAGCTCAATTGGAGCATTTCTAGCATGTTTGGTTGAAATTGGAAATTTACATTTTTCAGTTTTGTCAGACGTTTGTAAAATTCTTACAGTAGGCTTATTTGCGCAATTTGAGCATTTCTAGCATGTTTGGTTGAAATTGGAAATTTACATTTTTCAGTTTTGTCAGACGTTTGTAATATTCTCACAATAAGCTAATTAGCTCAATTGGAGCATTTCTAGCATGTTTGGTTGAAATTGGAAATTTACATTTTTCAGTTTTGTCAGACGTTTGTAATATTCTCACAATAAGCTAATTAGCTCAATTGGAGCATTTCTAGCATGTTTGGTTGAAATTGGAAATTTACATTTTTCAGTTTTGTCAGACGTTTGTAATATTCTCACAATAAACTAATTGGCTCAATTTGAGCATTTCTAGCATGTTTGGTTGAAATTGGAAATTTACATTTTTCAGCTTTGTCAGACGTTTGTAATATTCTCACAATAAGCTAATTAGCTCAATTGGAGCATTTCTAGCATGTTTGGTTGAAATTGGAAATTTACATTTTTCACTTTTGTCAGACAATTGCAATATTCTCACAATAAGCTAATTAGCTCAATTGGAGCATTTCTAGCATGTTTGGTTGAAATTAGAAATTTACATTTTTCACTTTTGTCAGACAATTGCAATATTCTCACAATAAGCTAATTAGCTCAATTGGAGCATTTCTAGCATGTTTGGTTGAAATTGGAAAATTACATTTTTCACTTCTGTCAGACGTTTGTAATATTCTCACAATAAGCTAATTAGCTCAATTGGAACATTTCTAGCATGTTTGGCTGAAATTGGAAGATTACATTTTTCAGTTTTGTCAGACGTTTGTAATATTCTCACAATAAGCTAATTAGCTCAATTGGAGCATTTCTAGCTTGTTTGGTTGAAATTGGAAATTTACATTTTTCAGTTTGGTCAGACGTTTGTAATATTCTCACAATAAGCTAATTAGCTCAATTGGAGAATTTCTAGCATGTTCGGTTGAAATTGGAAATCTCTATTTTTCAGTTTTGTCAGACGTTTGTAATATTCTCACAATAAGCTAATTGGCTCAATTTGAGCATTTCTAGCATGTTTGGTTGAAATTGGAAATTTACATTTTTCACTTTTGTCGGACGTTTGTAATATTCTCACAATAAGCTAATTAGCTCAATTGGAGCATTTCTAGCATGTTTGGTTGAAATTGAAAATTTACATTTTTCAGTGTTGTTAGAGGTTTGTAATATTCTCACAATAAGCTAACTAGCTCAATTGGAGCATTTCTAGCATGTTTGGTTGAAATTGAAAATTTACATTTTTCAGTTTTGTCAGACGTTTGTAATATTCTCACAATAAGCTAATTAGCTCAATTGGAGCATTTCTAGCATGTTTGGTTGAAATTGGAAATTTACATTTTTCACTTTTGTCAGACAATTGCAATATTCTCACAATAAGCTAATTAGCTCAATTGGAGCATTTCTAGCATGTTTGGTTGAAATTGGAAATTTACATTTTTCACTTTTGTCAGACAATTGCAATATTCTCACAATAAGCTAATTAGCTCAATTGGAGCATTTCTAGCATGTTTGGTTGAAATTGGAAATTTACATTTTTCAGTTTTGTCAGACAATTGCAATATTCTCACAATAAGCTAATTAGCTCAATTGGAGCATTTCTAGCGTGTTTAGTTGAAATTGGAAGTTTGCATTTTTCACTTTTGTCAGACAATTGCAATATTCTCTTAATAAGCTAATTAGCTCAATTGGAGCATTTCTAGCATGTTTGGTTGAAATTGGAAATTTACATTTTTCAGTTTTGTCAGACGTTTGTAAAATTCTTACAGTAGGCTTATTTGCGCAATTTGAGCATTTCTAGCATGTTTGGTTGAAATTGGAAACTTACATTTTTCAGTTTTGTCAGACGTTTGTAATATTCTCACAATAAGCTAATTAGCTCAATTGGAGCATTTCTAGCATGTTTGGTTGAAATTGGAAATTTACATTTTTCAGTTTTGTCAGACGTTTGTAATATTCTCACAATAAGCTAATTAGCTCAATTGGAGCATTTCTAGCATGTTTGGTTGAAATTGGAAATTTACATTTTTCAGTTTTGTCAGACGTTTGTAATATTCTCACAATAAACTAATTGGCTCAATTTGAGCATTTCTAGCATGTTTGGTTGAAATTGGAAATTTACATTTTTCAGTTTTGTCAGACGTTTGTAATATTCTCACAATAAGCTAATTAGCTCAATTGGAGCATTTCTAGCATGTTTGGTTGAAATTGGAAATTTACATTTTTCACTTTTGTCAGACAATTGCAATATTCTCACAATAAGCTAATTAGCTCAATTGGAGCATTTCTAGCATGTTTGGTTGAAATTGGAAATTTACATTTTTCACTTTTGTCAGACAATTGCAATATTCTCACAATAAGCTAATTAGCTCAATTGGAGCATTTCTAGCATGTTTGGTTGAAATTGGAAAATTACATTTTTCACTTCTGTCAGACGTTTGTAATATTCTCACAATAAGCTAATTAGCTCAATTGGAACATTTCTAGCATGTTTGGTTGAAATTGGAAGATTACATTTTTCAGTTTTGTCAGACGTTTGTAATATTCTCACAATAAGCTAATTAGCTCAATTGGAGCATTTCTAGCATGTTTAGTTGAAATTGGAAATTTACATTTTTCAGTTTTGTCAGACGTTTGTAATATTCTCACAATAAGCTAATTAGCTCAATTGGAGCATTTCTAGCATGTTTGGTTGAAATTGGAAATTTACATTTTTCAGTTTTGTCAGACAATTGCAATATTCTCACAATAAGCTAATTAGCTCAATTGGAGCATTTCTAGCATGTTTAGTTGAAATTGGAAATTTGCATTTTTCACTTTTGTCAGACAATTGCAATATTCTCTTAATAAGCTAATTAGCTCAATTGGAGCATTTCTAGCATGTTTGGTTGAAATTGGAAATTTACATTTTTCAGTTTTGTCAGACGTTTGTAAAATTCTTACAGTAGGCTTATTTGCGCAATTTGAGCATTTCTAGCATGTTTGGTTGAAATTGGAAATTTACATTTTTCAGTTTTGTCAGACGTTTGTAATATTCTCACAATAAGCTAATTAGCTCAATTGGAGCATTTCTAGCATGTTTGGTTGAAATTGGAAATTTATATTTTTCAGTTTTGTCAGACGTTTGTAATATTCTCACAATAAGCTAATTAGCTCAATTGGAGCATTTCTAGCATGTTTGGTTGAAATTGGAAATTTACATTTTTCAGTTTTGTCAGACGTTTGTAATATTCTCACAATAAACTAATTGGCTCAATTTGAGCATTTCTAGCATGTTTGGTTGAAATTGGAAATTTACATTTTTCAGCTTTGTCAGACGTTTGTAATATTCTCACAATAAGCTAATTAGCTCAATTGGAGCATTTCTAGCATGTTTGGTTGAAATTGGAAATTTACATTTTTCACTTTTGTCAGACAATTGCAATATTCTCACAATAAGCTAATTAGCTCAATTGGAGCATTTCTAGCATGTTTGGTTGAAATTAGAAATTTACATTTTTCACTTTTGTCAGACAATTGCAATATTCTCACAATAAGCTAATTAGCTCAATTGGAGCATTTCTAGCATGTTTGGTTGAAATTGGAAAATTACATTTTTCACTTCTGTCAGACGTTTGTAATATTCTCACAATAAGCTAATTAGCTCAATTGGAACATTTCTAGCATGTTTGGCTGAAATTGGAAGATTACATTTTTCAGTTTTGTCAGACGTTTGTAATATTCTCACAATAAGCTAATTAGCTCAATTGGAGCATTTCTAGCTTGTTTGGTTGAAATTGGAAATTTACATTTTTCAGTTTGGTCAGACGTTTGTAATATTCTCACAATAAGCTAATTAGCTCAATTGGAGAATTTCTAGCATGTTCGGTTGAAATTGGAAATCTCTATTTTTCAGTTTTGTCAGACGTTTGTAATATTCTCACAATAAGCTAATTGGCTCAATTTGAGCATTTCTAGCATGTTTGGTTGAAATTGGAAATTTACATTTTTCACTTTTGTCGGACGTTTGTAATATTCTCACAATAAGCTAATTAGCTCAATTGGAGCATTTCTAGCATGTTTGGTTGAAATTGAAAATTTACATTTTTCAGTGTTGTTAGAGGTTTGTAATATTCTCACAATAAGCTAACTAGCTCAATTGGAGCATTTCTAGCATGTTTGGTTGAAATTGAAAATTTACATTTTTCAGTTTTGTCAGACGTTTGTAATATTCTCACAATAAGCTAATTAGCTCAATTGGAGCATTTCTAGCATGTTTAGTTGAAATTGGAAATTTACATTTTTCAGTTTTGTCAGACGTTTGTAATATTCTCACAATAAGCTAATTAGCTCAATTGGAGCATTTCTAGCATGTTTGGTTGAAATTGGAAATTTACATTTTTCAGTTTTGTCAGACAATTGCAATATTCTCACAATAAGCTAATTAGCTCAATTGGAGCATTTCTAGCATGTTTAGTTGAAATTGGAAATTTGCATTTTTCACTTTTGTCAGACAATTGCAATATTCTCTTAATAAGCTAATTAGCTCAATTGGAGCATTTCTAGCATGTTTGGTTGAAATTAGAAATTTACATTTTTCAGTTTTGTCAGACGTTTGTAAAATTCTTACAGTAGGCTTATTTGCGCAATTTGAGCATTTCTAGCATGTTTGGTTGAAATTGGAAATTTACATTTTTCAGTTTTGTCAGACGTTTGTAATATTCTCACAATAAGCTAATTAGCTCAATTGGAGCATTTCTAGCATGTTTGGTTGAAATTGGAAATTCACATTTTTCAGTTTTGTCAGACGTTTGTAATATTCTCACAATAAGCTAATTAGCTCAATTGGAGCATTTCTAGCATGTTTGGTTGAAATTGGAAATTACATTTTTCAGTTTTGTCAGACAATTGCAATATTCTATCAATAAGCTAATTAGTTCAATTGGAGCATTTCTAGCATGTTTGGTTGAAATTGGAAATTTACATTTTTCAGTTTTGTCAGACGTTTGTAATATTCTCACAATAAGCTAATTAGCTCAATTGGAGCATTTCTAGCATGTTTAGTTGAAATTGGAAATTTACATTTTTCAGTTTTGTCAGACGTTTGTAATATTCTCACAATAAGCTAATTAGCTCAATTGGAGCATTTCTAGCATGTTTGGTTGAAATTGGAAATTACATTTTTCACTTTTGTCAGAGAATTGCAATATTCTCTCAATAAGCTAATTAGCTCAATTGGAGCAATTCTAGCATGTTTGGTTGAAATTGGAAATTTACATTTTTCAGTTTTGTCAGACGTTTGTACACTTCTTACAGTAAGCTTATTTCCGCATTTGGAGCATTTCTAGCATGTTTGGTTGAAATTGGAAATTTACATTTTTCAGTTTTGTCAGACGTTTGTAATATTGTCAAAATAAGCTAATTAGCTCAATTGGGGCACTTCTAGCATGTTTAGTTGAAATTGGAAATTTGCATTTTTCACTTTTGTCAGACAATTGCAATATTCTCTCAATAAGCTAATTAGCTCAATTGGAGCATTTCTAGCATGTTTGGTTGAAATTGAAAATTTACAATTTTCAGCCTTGTCAGACGTTTGTAAAATTCTTACAGTAGGCTTATTTGCGCAATTTGAGCATTTCTAGCATGTTTGGTTGAAATTGGAAATTTACATTTTTCAGTTTTGTCAGACGTTTGTAATATTCTCACAATAAGCTAATTAGCTCAATTGGAGCATTTCTAGCATGTTTGGTTGAAATTGGAAATTTACATTTTTCAGTTTTGTCAGACGTTTGTAATATTCTCACAATAAGCTAATTAGCTCAATTGTAGCATTTCTAGCATGTTTGTTTGAAATTGGAAATTTACATTTATCTGTTTTGTCAGACGTTTGTAATATTCTCACAAAAAGCTAATTAGCTCAAATGGAGCATTTCTAGCATGTTTGGTTGAAATTGGAAATTTACATTTTTCAGTTTTGTCAGACGTTTTTAATATTCTCACAATAAGCTAATTAGCTCAATTGGAGCATTTCTAGCATGTTTGGTTGAAATTGGAAATTTACATTTTTCAGTTTTGTCAGACGTTTGTAATATTCTCACAATAAGCTAATTAGCTCAATTGGAGCATTTCTAGCATGTTTGGTTGAAATTGGAAATTTACATTTTTCACTTTTGTCAGACAATTGCAATATTCTCACAATAAGCTAATTAGCTCAATTGGAGCATTTCAAACATGTTTGGTTGAAATTGGAAATTTACATTTTTCACTTTTGTCAGACAATTGCAATATTCTCACAATAAGCTAATTAGCTCAATTGGAGCATTTCTAGCGTGTTTGGTTGAAATTGGAAAATTACATTTTTCACTTTTGTCAGACGTTTGTAATATTCTCACAATAAGCTAATTAGCTCAATTGGAACATTTCTAGCATGTTTGGTTGAAATTGGAAATTTACATTTTTCAGTTTTGTCAGACGTTTGTAATATTCTCACAATAAGCTAATTAGCTCAATTGGAGCATTTCTAGCATGTTTGGTTGAAATTGGAAATTTACATTTTTCACTTTTGTCAGACAATTGCAATATTCTCACAATGAGCTAATTAGCTCAATTGGAGCATTTCTAGCATGTTTGGTTGAAATTAGAAATTTACATTTTTCACTTTTGTCAGACAATTGCAATATTCTCACAATAAGCTAATTAGCTCAATTGGAGCATTTCTAGCATGTTTGGTTGAAATTGGAAAATTACATTTTTCACTTCTGTCAGACGTTTGTAATATTCTCACAATAAGCTAATTAGCTCAATTGGAACATTTCTAGCATGTTTGGCTGAAATTGGAAGATTACATTTTTCAGTTTTGTCAGACGTTTGTAATATTCTCACAATAAGCTAATTAGCTCAATTGGAGCATTTCTAGCTTGTTTGGTTGAAATTGGAAATTTACATTTTTCAGTTTGGTCAGACGTTTGTAATATTCTCACAATAAGCTAATTAGCTCAATTGGAGAATTTCTAGCATGTTCGGTTGAAATTGGAAATCTCTATTTTTCAGTTTTGTCAGACGTTTGTAATATTCTCACAATAAGCTAATTGGCTCAATTTGAGCATTTCTAGCATGTTTGGTTGAAATTGGAAATTTACATTTTTCACTTTTGTCGGACGTTTGTAATATTCTCACAATAAGCTAATTAGCTCAATTGGAGCATTTCTAGCATGTTTGGTTGAAATTGAAAATTTACATTTTTCAGTGTTGTTAGAGGTTTGTAATATTCTCACAATAAGCTAACTAGCTCAATTGGAGCATTTCTCGCATGTTTGGTTGAAATTGAAAATTTACATTTTTCAGTTTTGTCAGACGTTTGTAATATTCTCACAATAAGCTAATTAGCTCAATTGGAGCATTTCTAGCATGTTTAGTTGAAATTGGAAATTTACATTTTTCAGTTTTGTCAGACGTTTGTAATATTCTCACAATAAGCTAATTAGCTCAATTGGAGCATTTCTAGCATGTTTGGTTGAAATTGGAAATTTACATTTTTCAGTTTTGTCAGACAATTGCAATATTCTCACAATAAGCTAATTAGCTCAATTGGAGCATTTCTAGCATGTTTAGTTGAAATTGGAAATTTGCATTTTTCACTTTTGTCAGACAATTGCAATATTCTCTTAATAAGCTAATTAGCTCAATTGGAGCATTTCTAGCATGTTTGGTTGAAATTAGAAATTTACATTTTTCAGTTTTGTCAGACGTTTGTAAAATTCTTACAGTAGGCTTATTTGCGCAATTTGAGCATTTCTAGCATGTTTGGTTGAAATTGGAAATTTACATTTTTCAGTTTTGTCAGACGTTTGTAATATTCTCACAATAAGCTAATTAGCTCAATTGGAGCATTTCTAGCATGTTTGGTTGAAATTGGAAATTCACATTTTTCAGTTTTGTCAGACGTTTGTAATATTCTCACAATAAGCTAATTAGCTCAATTGGAGCATTTCTAGCATGTTTGGTTGAAATTGGAAATTACATTTTTCAGTTTTGTCAGACAATTGCAATATTCTATCAATAAGCTAATTAGTTCAATTGGAGCATTTCTAGCATGTTTGGTTGAAATTGGAAATTTACATTTTTCAGTTTTGTCAGACGTTTGTAATATTCTCACAAAAAGCTAATTAGCTCAATTGGAGCATTTCTAGCATGTTTAGTTGAAATTGGAAATTTACATTTTTCAGTTTTGTCAGACGTTTGTAATATTCTCACAATAAGCTAATTAGCTCAATTGGAGCATTTCTAGCATGTTTGGTTGAAATTGGAAATTACATTTTTCACTTTTGTCAGAGAATTGCAATATTCTCTCAATAAGCTAATTAGCTCAATTGGAGCAATTCTAGCATGTTTGTTTGAAATTGGAAATTTACATTTTTCAGTTTTGTCAGACGTTTGTACACTTCTTACAGTAAGCTTATTTCCGCATTTGGAGCATTTCTAGCATGTTTGGTTGAAATTGGAAATTTACATTTTTCAGTTTTGTCAGACGTTTGTAATATTGTCAAAATAAGCTAATTAGCTCAATTGGGGCACTTCTAGCATGTTTAGTTGAAATTGGAAATTTGCATTTTTCACTTTTGTCAGACAATTGCAATATTCTCTCAATAAGCTAATTAGCTCAATTGGAGCATTTCTAGCATGTTTGGTTGAAATTGGAAATTTACAATTTTCAGCCTTGTCAGACGTTTGTAAAATTCTTACAGTAGGCTTATTTGCGCAATTTGAGCATTTCTAGCATGTTTGGTTGAAATTGGAAATTTACATTTTTCAGTTTTGTCAGACGTTTGTAATATTCTCACAATAAGCTAATTAGCTCAATTGGAGCATTTCTAGCATGTTTGGTTGAAATTGGAAATTTACATTTTTCAGTTTTGTCAGACGTTTGTAATATTCTCACAATAAGCTAATTAGCTCAATTGTAGCATTTCTAGCATGTTTGTTTGAAATTGGAAATTTACATTTATCAGTTTTGTCAGACGTTTGTAATATTCTCACAAAAAGCTAATTAGCTCAAATGGAGCATTTCTAGCATGTTTGGTTGAAATTGGAAATTTACATTTTTCAGTTTTGTCAGACGTTTGTAATATTCTCACAATAAGCTAATTAGCTCAATTGGAGCATTTCTAGCATGTTTAGTTGAAATTGGAAATTTGCATTTTTCACTTTTGTCAGACAATTGCAATATTCTCTTAATAAGCTAATTAGCTCAATTGGAGCATTTCTAGCATGTATGGTTGAAATTAGAAATTTACATTTTTCAGTTTTGTCAGACGTTTGTAAAATTCTTACAGTAGGCTTATTTGCGCAATTTGAGCATTTCTAGCATGTTTGGTTGAAATTGGAAATTTACATTTTTCAGTTTTGTCAGACGTTTGTAATATTCTCACAATAAGCTAATTAGCTCAATTGGAGCATTTCTAGCATGTTTGGTTGAAATTGGAAATTCACATTTTTCAGTTTTGTCAGACGTTTGTAATATTCTCACAATAAGCTAATTAGCTCAATTGGAGCATTTCTAGCATGTTTGGTTGAAATTGGAAATTACATTTTTCAGTTTTGTCAGACAATTGCAATATTCTATCAATAAGCTAATTAGTTCAATTGGAGCATTTCTAGCATGTTTGGTTAAAATTGGAAATTTACATTTTTCAGTTTTGTCAGACGTTTGTAATATTCTCACAATAAGCTAATTAGCTCAATTGGAGCATTTCTAGCATGTTTAGTTGAAATTGGAAATTTACATTTTTCAGTTTTGTCAGACGTTTGTAATATTCTCACAATAAGCTAATTAGCTCAATTGGAGCATTTCTAGCATGTTTGGTTGAAATTGGAAATTACATTTTTCACTTTTGTCAGAGAATTGCAATATTCTCTCAATAAGCTAATTAGCTCAATTGGAGCAATTCTAGCATGTTTTGTTGAAATTGGAAATTTACATTTTTCAGTTTTGTCAGACGTTTGTACACTTCTTACAGTAAGCTTATTTCCGCATTTGGAGCATTTCTAGCATGTTTGGTTGAAATTGGAAATTTACATTTTTCAGTTTTGTCAGACGTTTGTAATATTGTCAAAATAAGCTAATTAGCTCAATTGGGGCACTTCTAGCATGTTTAGTTGAAATTGGAAATTTGCATTTTTCACTTTTGTCAGACAATTGCAATATTCTCTCAATAAGCTAATTAGCTCAATTGGAGCATTTCTAGCATGTTTGGTTGAAATTGGAAATTTACAATTTTCAGCCTTGTCAGACGTTTGTAAAATTCTTACAGTAGGCTTATTTGCGCAATTTGAGCATTTCTAGCATGTTTGGTTGAAATTGGAAATTTACATTTTTCAGTTTTGTCAGACGTTTGTAATATTCTCACAATAAGCTAATTAGCTCAATTGGAGCATTTCTAGCATGTTTGGTTGAAATTGGAAATTTACATTTTTCAGTTTTGTCAGACGTTTGTAATATTCTCACAATAAGCTAATTAGCTCAATTGTAGCATTTCTAGCATGTTTGTTTGAAATTGGAAATTTACATTTATCAGTTTTGTCAGACGTTTGTAATATTCTCACAAAAAGCTAATTAGCTCAAATGGAGCATTTCTAGCATGTTTGGTTGAAATTGGAAATTTACATTTTTCAGTTTTGTCAGACGTTTGTAATATTCTCACAATAAGCTAATTAGCTCAATTGGAGCATTTCTAGCATGTTTGGTTGAAATTGGAAATTTACATTTTTCAGTTTTGTCAGACGTTTGTAATATTCTCACAATAAGCTAATTAGCTCAATTGGAGCATTTCTAGCATGTTTGGTTGAAATTGGAAATTTACATTTTTCACTTTTGTCAGACAATTGCAATATTCTCACAATAAGCTAATTAGCTCAATTGGAGCATTTCTAGCATGTTTGGTTGAAATTGGAAATTTACATTTTTCACTTTTGTCAGACAATTGCAATATTCTCACAATAAGCTAATTAGCTCAATTGGAGCATTTCTAGCATGTTTGGTTGAAATTGGAAAATTACATTTTTCACTTTTGTCAGACGTTTGTAATATTCTCACAATAAGCTAATTAGCTCAATTGGAACATTTCTAGCATGTTTGGTTGAAATTGGAAATTTACATTTTTCAGTTTTGTCAGACGTTTGTAATATTCTCACAATAAGCTAATTAGCTCAATTGGAGCATTTCTAGCATGTTTGGTTGAAATTGGAAATTTACATTTTTCAGTTTTGTCAGACGTTTGTAATATTCTCACAATAAACTAATTGGCTCAATTTGAGCATTTCTAGCATGTTTGGTTGAAATTGGAAATTTACATTTTTCAGCTTTGTCAGACGTTTGTAATATTCTCACAATAAGCTAATTAGCTCAATTGGAGCATTTCTAGCATGTTTGGTTGAAATTGGAAATTTACATTTTTCACTTTTGTCAGACAATTGCAATATTCTCACAATAAGCTAATTAGCTCAATTGGAGCATTTCTAGCATGTTTGGTTGAAATTAGAAATTTACATTTTTCACTTTTGTCAGACAATTGCAATATTCTCACAATAAGCTAATTAGCTCAATTGGAGCATTTCTAGCATGTTTGGTTGAAATTAGAAATTTACATTTTTCACTTCTGTCAGACGTTTGTAATATTCTCACAATAAGCTAATTAGCTCAATTGGAACATTTCTAGCATGTTTGGCTGAAATTGGAAGATTACATTTTTCAGTTTTGTCAGACGTTTGTAATATTCTCACAATAAGCTAATTAGCTCAATTGGAGCATTTCTAGCTTGTTTGGTTGAAATTGGAAATTTACATTTTTCAGTTTGGTCAGACGTTTGTAATATTCTCACAATAAGCTAATTAGCTCAATTGGAGAATTTCTAGCATGTTCGGTTGAAATTGGAAATCTCTATTTTTCAGTTTTGTCAGACGTTTGTAATATTCTCACAATAAGCTAATTGGCTCAATTTGAGCATTTCTAGCATGTTTGGTTGAAATTGGAAATTTACATTTTTCACTTTTGTCGGACGTTTGTAATATTCTCACAATAAGCTAATTAGCTCAATTGGAGCATTTCTAGCATGTTTGGTTGAAATTGAAAATTTACATTTTTCAGTGTTGTTAGAGGTTTGTAATATTCTCACAATAAGCTAACTAGCTCAATTGGAGCATTTCTAGCATGTTTGGTTGAAATTGAAAATTTACATTTTTCAGTTTTGTCAGACGTTTGTAATATTCTCACAATAAGCTAATTAGCTCAATTGGAGCATTTCTAGCATGTTTAGTTGAAATTGGAAATTTACATTTTTCAGTTTTGTCAGACGTTTGTAATATTCTCACAATAAGCTAATTAGCTCAATTGGAGCATTTCTAGCATGTTTGGTTGAAATTGGAAATTTACATTTTTCAGTTTTGTCAGACAATTGCAATATTCTCACAATAAGCTAATTAGCTCAATTGGAGCATTTCTAGCATGTTTGGTTGAAATTGGAAATTTGCATTTTTCACTTTTGTCAGACAATTGCAATATTCTCTTAATAAGCTAATTAGCTCAATTGGAGCATTTCTAGCATGTTTGGTTGAAATTAGAAATTTACATTTTTCAGTTTTGTCAGACGTTTGTAAAATTCTTACAGTAGGCTTATTTGCGCAATTTGAGCATTTCTAGCATGTTTGGTTGAAATTGGAAATTTACATTTTTCAGTTTTGTCAGACGTTTGTAATATTCTCACAATAAGCTAATTAGCTCAATTGGAGCATTTCTAGCATGTTTGGTTGAAATTGGAAATTCACATTTTTCAGTTTTGTCAGACGTTTGTAATATTCTCACAATAAGCTAATTAGCTCAATTGGAGCATTTCTAGCATGTTTGGTTGAAATTGGAAATTACATTTTTCAGTTTTGTCAGACAATTGCAATATTCTATCAATAAGCTAATTAGTTCAATTGGAGCATTTCTAGCATGTTTGGTTGAAATTGGAAATTTACATTTTTCAGTTTTGTCAGACGTTTGTAATATTCTCACAATAAGCTAATTAGCTCAATTGGAGCATTTCTAGCATGTTTAGTTGAAATTGGAAATTTACATTTTTCAGTTTTGTCAGACGTTTGTAATATTCTCACAATAAGCTAATTAGCTCAATTGGAGCATTTCTAGCATGTTTGGTTGAAATTGGAAATTACATTTTTCACTTTTGTCAGAGAATTGCAATATTCTCTCAATAAGCTAATTAGCTCAATTGGAGCAATTCTAGCATGTTTGGTTGAAATTGGAAATTTACATTTTTCAGTTTTGTCAGACGTTTGTACACTTCTTACAGTAAGCTTATTTCCGCATTTGGAGCATTTCTAGCATGTTTGGTTGAAATTGGAAATTTACATTTTTCAGTTTTGTCAGACGTTTGTAATATTGTCAAAATAAGCTAATTAGCTCAATTGGGGCACTTCTAGCATGTTTAGTTGAAATTGGAAATTTGCATTTTTCACTTTTGTCAGACAATTGCAATATTCTCTCAATAAGCTAATTAGCTCAATTGGAGCATTTCTAGCATGTTTGGTTGAAATTGGAAATTTACAATTTTCAGCCTTGTCAGACGTTTGTAAAATTCTTACAGTAGGCTTATTTGCGCAATTTGAGCATTTCTAGCATGTTTGGTTGAAATTGGAAATTTACATTTTTCAGTTTTGTCAGACGTTTGTAATATTCTCACAATAAGCTAATTAGCTCAATTGGAGCATTTCTAGCATGTTTGGTTGAAATTGGAAATTTACATTTTTCAGTTTTGTCAGACGTTTGTAATATTCTCACAATAAGCTAATTAGCTCAATTGTAGCATTTCTAGCATGTTTGTTTGCAATTGGAAATTTACATTTATCAGTTTTGTCAGACGTTTGTAATATTCTCACAAAAAGCTAATTAGCTCAAATGGAGCATTTCTAGCATGTTTGGTTGAAATTGGAAATTTACATTTTTCAGTTTTGTCAGACGTTTGTAATATTCTCACAATAAGCTAATTAGCTCAATTGGAGCATTTCTAGCATGTTTGGTTGAAATTGGAAATTTACATTTTTCAGTTTTGTCAGACGTTTGTAATATTCTCACAATAAGCTAATTAGCTCAATTGGAGCATTTCTAGCATGTTTGGTTGAAATTGGAAATTTACATTTTTCACTTTTGTCAGACAATTGCAATATTCTCACAATAAGCTAATTAGCTCAATTGGAGCATTTCTAGCATGTTTGGTTGAAATTGGAAATTTACATTTTTCACTTTTGTCAGACAATTGCAATATTCTCACAATAAGCTAATTAGCTCAATTGGAGCATTTCTAGCATGTTTGGTTGAAATTGGAAAATTACATTTTTCACTTTTGTCAGACGTTTGTAATATTCTCACAATAAGCTAATTAGCTCAATTGGAACATTTCTAGCATGTTTGGTTGAAATTGGAAATTTACATTTTTCAGTTTTGTCAGACGTTTGTAATATTCTCACAATAAGCTAATTAGCTCAATTGGAGCATTTCTAGCATGTTTGGTTGAAATTGAAAATTTACATTTTTCAGTTTTGTCAGACGTTTGTAATATTCTCACAATAAGCTAATTAGCTCAATTGGAGCATTTCTAGCATGTTTAGTTGAAATTGGAAATTTACATTTTTCAGTTTTGTCAGACGTTTGTAATATTCTCACAATAAGCTAATTAGCTCAATTGGAGCATTTCTAGCATGTTTGGTTGAAATTGGAAATTTACATTTTTCACTTTTGTCAGACAATTGCAATATTCTCACAATAAGCTAATTAGCTCAATTGGAGCATTTCTAGCATGTTTGGTTGAAATTGGAAATTTACATTTTTCAGTTTTGTCAGACGTTTGTAATATTCTCACAATAAGCTAATTAGCTCACTTGGAGCATTTCTAGCATGTTTAGTTGAAATTGGAAATTTACATTTTTCAGTTTTGTCAGACGTTTGTAAAATTCTTACAGTAGGCTTATTTGCGCAATTTGAGCATTTCTAGCATGTTTGGTTGAAATTGGAAATTTACATTTTTCAGTTTTGTCAGACGTTTGTAATATTCTCACAATAAGCTAATTAGCTCAATTGGAGCATTTCTAGCATGTTTGGTTGAAATTGGAAATTTACATTTTTCAGTTTTGTCAGACGTTTGTAATATTCTCACAATAAGCTAATTAGCTCAATTGGAGCATTTCTAGCATGTTTGGTTGAAATTGGAAATTTACATTTTTCAGTTTTGTCAGACGTTTGTAATATTCTCACAATAAGCTAATTAGCTCAATTGGAGCATTTCTAGCATGTTTGGTTGAAATTGGAAAATTACATTTTTCAGTTTTGTCAGACGTTTGTAATATTCTCACAATAAGCTAATTAGCTCAATTGGAGCATTTCTAGCATGTTTGGTTGAAATTGGAAATTTACATTTTTCAGTTTTGTCAGACGTTTGTAATATTCTCACAATAAGTTAATTAGCTCAATTGGAGCATTTCTAGCATGTTTGGTTGAAATTGGAAATTTACATTTTTCACTTTTGTCAGACCTTTGTAATATTCTCACAATAAGCTAATTAGCTCAATTGGAGCATTTCTAGCATGTTTGATTGAAATTGGAAATTTACATTTTTCAGTTTTGTCAGGTGTTTGTAAAATTCTTACAGTAGGCTTATTTGCGCAATTTGAGCATTTCTAGCATGTTTGGTTGAAATTGAAAATTTACATTTTTCAGTGTTGTCAGACGTTTGTAATATTCTCACAATAAGCTAACTAGCTCAATTGGAGCATTTCTAGCATGTTTGGTTGAAATTGAAAATTTACATTTTTCAGTTTTGTCAGACGTTTGTAATATTCTCACAATAAGCTAATTAGCTCAATTGGAGCATTTCTAGCATGTTTAGTTGAAATTGGAAATTTACATTTTTCAGTTTTGTCAGACGTTTGTAATATTCTCACAATAAGCTAATTAGCTCAATTGGAGCATTTCTAGCATGTTTGGTTGAATTTGGAAAATTACATTTTTCAGTTTTGTCAGACGTTTGTAATATTCTCACAATAAGCTAATCAGCTCAATTGGAGCATTTCTAGCATGTTTGGTTGAAATTGGAAATTTGCATTTTTCACTTTTGTCAGAAAATTGCAATATTCTCTCAATAAGCTAATTAGCTCAATTGGAGCAATTCTAGCATGTTTGGTTGAAATTGGAAATTTACATTTTTCAGTTTTGTCAGACGTTTGTACACTTCTTACATTAAGCTTATTTCCGCATTTGGAGCATTTCTAGCATGTTTGGTTGAAATTGGAAATTTACATCTTTCAGTTTTGTCAGACATTTGTAATATTGTCAAAATAAGCTAATTAGCTCAATTGGAGCACTTCTAGCATGTTTAGTTGAAATTGGAAATTTGCATTTTTCACTTTTGTCAGACAATTGCAATATTCTCTCAATAAGCTAATTAGCTCAATTGGAGCATTTCTAGCATGTTTGGTTGAAATTGGAAATTTACATTTATCAGTTTTGACAGACGTTTGTAATATTCTCACAAAAAGCTAGTTAGCTCAAATGGAGCATTTCTAGCATGTTTGGTTGAAATTGGAAATTTACATTTTTCAGTTTTGTCAGACGTTTGTAATATTCTCACAATAAGCTAATTAGCTCAATTGGAGCATTTCTAGCATGTTTGGTTGAAATTGGAAATTTACATTTTTCACTTTTGTCAGACAATTGCAATATTCTCACAATAAGCTAATTAGCTCAATTGGAGCATTTCTAGCATGTTTGGTTGAAATTGGAATTTTACATTTTTCAGTTTTGTCAGACGTTTGTAATATTCTCACAATAAGCTAATTAGCTCAATTGGAGCATTTCTAGCATGTTTGGTTGAAATTGGAAATTTACATTTTTCACTTTTGTCAGACAATTGCAATATTCTCACAATAAGCTAATTAGCTCAATTGGAGCATTTCTAGCATGTTTGGTTGAAATTGGAAATTTACATTTTTCACTTTTGTCAGACAATTGCAATATTCTCACAATAAGCTAATTAGCTCAATTGGAGCATTTCTAGCATGTTTGGTTGAAATTGGAAAATTACATTTTTCACTTTTGTCAGACGTTTGTAATATTCTCACAATAAGCTAATTAGCTCAATTGGAACATTTCTAGCATGTTTGGTTGAAATTGGAAATTTACATTTTTCAGTTTTGTCAGACGTTTGTAATATTCTCACAATAAGCTAATTAGCTCAATTGGAGCATTTCTAGCTTGTTTGGTTGAAATTGGAAATTTACATTTTTCAGTTTGGTCAGACGTTTGTAATATTCTCACAATAAGCTAATTAGCTCAATTGGAGCATTTCTAGCATGTTCAGCTGAAATTGGAAATCTCTATTTTTCAGTTTTGTCAGACGTTTGTAATATTCTCACAATAAGCTAATTGGCTCAATTTGAGCATTTTTAGCATGTTTGGTTGAAATTGAAAATTTACATTTTTCAGTGTTGTCAGACGTTTGTAATATTCTCACAATAAGCTAACTAGCTCAATTGGAGCATTTCTAGCATGTTTGGTTGAAATTGAAAATTTACATTTTTCAGTTTTGTCAGACGTTTGTAATATTCTCACAATAAGCTAATTAGCTCAATTGGAGCATTTCTAGCATGTTTAGTTGAAATTGGAAATTTACATTTTTCAGTTTTGTCAGACGTTTGTAATATTCTCACAATAAGCTAATTAGCTCAATTGGAGCATTTCTAGCATGTTTGGTTGAATTTGGAAATTTACATTTTTCAGTTTTGTCAGACAATTGCAATATTCTCACAATAAGCTAATTAGCTCAATTGGAGCATTTCTAGCATGTTTGGTTGAAATTGGAAATTTACATTTTTCAGTTTTGTCAGACGTTTGTAATATTCTCACAATAAGCTAATTAGCTCAATTGGAGCATTTCTAGCATGTTTAGTTGAAATTGGAAATTTGCATTTTTCACTTTTGCCAGACAATTGCAATATTCTCCCAATAAGCTAATTAGCTCAATTGGAGCATTTCTAGCATGTTTGGTTGAAATTGGAAATTTACATTTTTCAGTTTTGTCAGACGTTTGTAAAATTCTTACAGTAGGCTTATTTGCGCAATTTGAGCATTTCTAGCATGTTTGGTTGAAATTGAAAATTTACATTTTTCAGTTTTGTCAGACGTTTGTAATATTCTCACAATAAGCTAATTAGCTCAATTGGAGCATTTCTAGCATGTTTAGTTGAAATTGGAAATTTACATTTTTCAGTTTTGTCAGACGTTTGTAATATTCTCACAATAAGCTAATTAGCTCAATTGGAGCATTTCTAGCATGTTTGGTTGAATTTGGAAAATTACATTTTTCAGTTTTGTCAGACGTTTGTAATATTCTCACAATAAGCTAATTAGCTCAATTGGAGCATTTCTAGCATGTTTGGTTGAAATTGGAAATTTACATTTTTCAGTTTTGTCAGACGTTTGTAATATTCTCACAATAAGCTAATTAGCTCAATTGGAGCATTTCTAGCATGTTTGGTTGAAATTGGAAATTTACATTTTTCACTTTTGTCAGACAATTGCAATATTCTCACAATAAGCTAATTAGCTCAATTGGAGCATTTCTAGCATGTTTGGTTGAAATTGGAAATTTACATTTTTCACTTTTGTCAGACAATTGCAATATTCTCACAATAAGCTAATTAGCTCAATTGGAGCATTTCTAGCATGTTTAGTTGAAATTAGAATTTTACATTTTTCAGTTTTGTCAGATGTTTGTAATATTCTCACAATAAGCTAATTAGCTCAATTGGAGCATTTCTAGCATGTTTGGTTGAAATTGGAAATTTACATTTTTCAGTTTTGTCAGACGTTTGTAATATTCTCACAATAAGCTAATTAGCTCAATTGGAGCATTTCTAGCATGTTTGGTTGAAATTAGAAATTTACATTTTTCAGTTTTGTCAGACGTTTGTAAAATTCTTACAGTAGGCTTATTTGCGCAATTTGAGCATTTCTAGCATGTTTGGTTGAAATTGGAAATTTACATTTTTCAGTTTTGTCAGACGTTTGTAATATTCTCACAATAAGCTAATTAGCTCAATTGGAGCATTTCTAGCATGTTTGGTTGAAATTGGAAATTTACATTTTTCAGTTTTGTCAGACGTTTGTAATATTCTCACAATAAGCTAATTAGCTCAATTGGAGCATTTCTAGCATGTTTGGTTGAAATTGGAAATTTACATTTTTCAGTTTTGTCAGACGTTTGTAATATTCTCACAATAAGCTAATTAGCTCAATTGGAGCATTTCTAGCATGTTTGGTTGAAATTGGAAATTTACATTTTTCAGTTTTGTCAGACATTTGTAATATTCTCACAATAAGCTAATTAGCTCAATTGGAGCATTTCTAGCATGTTTGGTTGAAATTGGAAAATTACATTTTTCTGTTTTGTCAGACGTTTGTAATATTCTCACAATAAGCTAATTAGCTCAATTGGAGCATTTCTAGCATGTTTGGTTGAAATTTGAAATTTACATTTTTCAGTTTTGTCAGACGTTTGTAATATTCTCACAATAAGCTAATTAGCTCAATTGGAGCATTTCTAGCATGTTTGGTTGAAATTGGAAATTTACATTTTTCACTTTTGTCAGACAATTGCAATATTCTCACAATAAGCTAATTAGCTCAATTGGAGCATTTCTAGCATGTTTGGTTGAAATTGGAAATTTACATTTTTCACTTTTGTCAGACAATTGCAATATTCTCACAATAAGCTAATTAGCTCAATTGGAGCATTTCTAGCATGTTTGGTTGAAATTGGAAATTTACATTTTTCAGTTTTGTCAGACGTTTGTAATATTCTCACAATAAGCTAATTAGCTCAATTGGAGCATTTCTAGCATGTTTGGTTGAAATTAAAAATTTACATTTTTCAGTTTTGTCAGACGTTTGTAATATTCTCACAATAAGCTAATTAGCTCAATTGGAGCAGTTCTAGCATGTTTGGTTGAAATTGGAAATTTACATTTTTCAGTTTTGTCAGACATTTGTAATATTCTCACAATAAGCTAATTAGCTCAATTGGAGCATTTCTAGCATGTTTGGTTGAAATTGGAAAATTACATTTTTCAGTTTTGTCAGACCTTTGTAATATTCTCACAATAAGCTGATTAGCTCAATTGGAGCATTTCTAGCATGTTTGGTTGAAATTTGAAATTTACATTTTTCAGTTTTGTCAGACGTTTGTAATATTCTCACAATAAGCTAATTAGCTCAATTGGAGCATTTCTAGCATGTTTGGTTGAAAATGGAAATTTACATTTTTAAGTTTTGTCAGACGTTTGTAATATTCTCACAATAAGCTAATTAGCTCAATTGGAGCATTTCTAGCATGTTTGGTTGAAAATGGAAATTTACATTTTTAAGTTTTGTCAGACGTTTGTAATATTCTCACAATAAGCTAATTAGCTCAATTGGAGCATTTCTAGCATGTTTGGTTGAAATTGGAAATTTACATTTTTCACTTTTGTCAGACCTTTGTAATATTCTCACAATAAGCTAATTAGCTCAATTGGAGCATTTCTAGCATGTTTGGTTGAAATTGGAAATTTACATTTTTCACTTTTGTCAGACGTTTGTAATATTCTCACAATAAGCTAATTAGCTCAATTGGAGCATTTCTAGCATGTTTGGTTGAAATTGGAAATTTACATTTTTCAGTTTTGTCAGACGTTTGTAATATTCTCACAATAAGCTAATTAGCTCAATTGGAGCATTTCTAGCATGTTTGGTTGAAATTGGAAATTTACATTTTTCAGTTTTGTCAGACATTTGTAATATTCTCACAATAAGCTAATTAGCTCAATTGGAGCATTTCTAGCATGTTTGGTTGAAATTGGAAAATTACATTTTTCAGTTTTGTCAGACGTTTGTAATATTCTCACAATAAGCTAATTAGCTCAATTGGAGCATTTCTAGCATGTTTAGTTGAAATTAGAATTTTACATTTTTCAGTTTTGTCAGACGTTTGTAATATTCTCACAATAAGCTAATTAGCTCAATTGGAGCATTTCTAGCATGTTTGGTTGAAATTGGAAATTTACATTTTTCAGTTTTGTCAGACGTTTGTAATATTCTCACAATAAGCTAATTAGCTCAATTGGAGCATTTCTAGCATGTTTGGTTGAAATTAGAAATTTACATTTTTCAGTTTTGTCAGACGTTTGTAAAATTCTTACAGTAGGCTTATTTGCGCAATTTGAGCATTTCTAGCATGTTTGGTTGAAATTGGAAATTTACATTTTTCACTTTTGTCAGACGTTTGTAATATTCTCACAATAAGCTAATTAGCTCAATTGGAGCATTTCTAGCATGTTTGGTTGAAATTGGAAATTTACATTTTTCAGTTTTGTCAGACGTTTGTAATATTCTCACAATAAGCTAATTAGCTCAATTGGAGCATTTCTAGCATGTTTGGTTGAAATTGGAAATTTACATTTTTCAGTTTTGTCAGACGTTTGTAATATTCTCACAATAAGCTAATTAGCTCAATTGGAGCAGTTCTAGCATGTTTGGTTGAAATTGGAAATTTACATTTTTCAGTTTTGTCAGACGTTTGTAATATTCTCACAATAAGCTAATTAGCTCAATTGGAGCATTTCTAGCATGTTTGGTTGAAATTGGAAATTTACATTTTTCAGTTTTGTCAGACGTTTGTAATATTCTCACAATAAGCTAATTAGCTCAATTGGAGCAGTTCTAGCATGTTTGGTTGAAATTGGAAATTTACATTTTTCAGTTTTGTCAGACATTTGTAATATTCTCACAATAAGCTAATTAGCTCAATTGGAGCATTTCTAGCATGTTTGGTTGAAATTGGAAAATTACATTTTTCAGTTTTGTCAGACGTTTGTAATATTCTCACAATAAGCTAATTAGCTCAATTGGAGCATTTCTAGCATGTTTGGTTGAAATTTGAAATTTACATTTTTCAGTTTTGTCAGACGTTTGTAATATTCTCACAATAAGCTAATTAGCTCAATTGGAGCATTTCTAGCATGTTTGGTTGAAAATGGAAATTTACATTTTTAAGTTTTGTCAGACGTTTGTAATATTCTCACAATAAGCTAATTAGCTCAATTGGAGCATTTCTAGCATGTTTGGTTGAAATTGGAAATTTACATTTTTCACTTTTGTCAGACCTTTGTAATATTCTCACAATAAGCTAATTAGCTCAATTGGAGCATTTCTAGCATGTTTGGTTGAAATTGGAAATTTACATTTTTCACTTTTGTCAGACAATTGCAATATTCTCACAATAAGCTAATTAGCTCAATTGGAGCATTTCTAGCATGTTTGGTTGAAATTGGAAATTTACATTTTTCACTTTCGTCAGACAATTGCAATATTCTCACAATAAGCTAATTAGCTCAATTGGAGCATTTCTAGCATGTTTAGTTGAAATTAGAAATTTACATTTTTCAGTTTTGTCAGACGTTTGTAAAATTCTTACAGTAGGCTTATTTGCGCAATTTGAGCATTTCTAGCATGTTTGGTTGAAATTGGAAATTTACATTTTTCACATTTGTCAGACGTTTGTAATATTCTCACAATAAGCTAATTAGCTCAATTGGAGCATTTCTAGCATGTTTGGTTGAAATTGGAAATTTACATTTTTCAGTTTTGTCAGACGTTTGTAATATTCTCACAATAAGCTAATTAGCTCAATTGGAGCATTTCTAGCATGTTTGGTTGAAATTAGAAATTTACATTTTTCAGTTTTGTCAGACGTTTGTAAAATTCTTACAGTAGGCTTATTTGCGCAATTTGAGCATTTCTAGCATGTTTGGTTGAAATTGGAAATTTACATTTTTCACATTTGTCAGACGTTTGTAATATTCTCACAATAAGCTAATTAGCTCAATTGGAGCATTTCTAGCATGTTTGGTTGAAATTGGAAATTTACATTTTTCAGTTTTGTCAGACGTTTGTAATATTCTCACAATAAGCTAATTAGCTCAATTGGAGCATTTCTAGCATGTTTGGTTGAAATTGGAAATTTACATTTTTCAGTTTTGTCAGACGTTTGTAATATTCTCACAATAAGCTAATTAGCTCAATTGGAGCATTTCTAGCATGTTTGGTTGAAATTGGAAATTTACATTTTTCAGTTTTGTCAGACATTTGTAATATTCTCACAATAAGCTAATTAGCTCAATTGGAGCATTTCTAGCATGTTTGGTTGAAATTGGAAAATTACATTTTTCAGTTTTGTCAGACGTTTGTAATATTCTCACAATAAGCTAATTAGCTCAATTGGAGCATTTCTAGCATGTTTGGTTGAAATTTGAAATTTACATTTTTCAGTTTTGTCAGACGTTTGTAATATTCTCACAATAAGCTAATTAGCTCAATTGGAGCATTTCTAGCATGTTTGGTTGAAAATGGAAATTTACATTTTTAAGTTTTGTCAGACGTTTGTAATATTCTCACAATAAGCTAATTAGCTCAATTGGAGCATTTCTAGCATGTTTTGTTGAAATTGGAAGTTTACATTTTTCACTTTTGTCAGACCTTTGTAATATTCTCACAATAAGCTAATTAGCTCAATTGGAGCATTTCTAGCATGTTTGGTTGAAATTGGAAAATTACATTTTTCAGTTTTGTCAGACGTTTGTAATATTCTCACAATAAGCTAATTAGCTCAATTGGAGCATTTCTAGCATGTTTGGTTGAAATTGGAAATTTACATTTTTCAGTTTTGTCAGACGTTTGTAATATTCTCACAATAAGCTAATTAGCTCAATTGGAGCATTTCTAGCATGTTTGGTTGAAAATGGAAATTTACATTTTTAAGTTTTGTCAGACGTTTGTAATATTCTCACAATAAGCTAATTAGCTCAATTGGAGCAGTTCTAGCATGTTTGGTTGAAATTGGAAATTTACATTTTTCAGTTTTGTCAGACGTTTGTAATATTCTCACAATAAGCTAATTAGCTCAATTGGAGCATTTCTAGCATGTTTGGTTGAAATTGGAAATTTACATTTTTCAGTTTTGTCAGACGTTTGTAATATTCTCACAATAAGCTAATTAGCTCAATTGGAGCAGTTCTAGCATGTTTGGTTGAAATTGGAAATTTACATTTTTCAGTTTTGTCAGACATTTGTAATATTCTCACAATAAGCTAATTAGCTCAATTGGAGCATTTCTAGCATGTTTGGTTGAAATTGGAAAATTACATTTTTCAGTTTTGTCAGACGTTTGTAATATTCTCACAATAAGCTAATTAGCTCAATTGGAGCATTTCTAGCATGTTTGGTTGAAATTTGAAATTTACATTTTTCAGTTTTGTCAGACGTTTGTAATATTCTCACAATAAGCTAATTAGCTCAATTGGAGCATTTCTAGCATGTTTGGTTGAAAATGGAAATTTACATTTTTAAGTTTTGTCAGACGTTTGTAATATTCTCACAATAAGCTAATTAGCTCAATTGGAGCATTTCTAGCATGTTTGGTTGAAATTGGAAATTTACATTTTTCACTTTTGTCAGACCTTTGTAATATTCTCACAATAAGCTAATTAGCTCAATTGGAGCATTTCTAGCATGTTTGGTTGAAATTGGAAATTTACATTTCTCACTTTTGTCAGACAATTGCAATATTCTCACAATAAGCTAATTAGCTCAATTGGAGCATTTCTAGCATGTTTGGTTGAAATTGGAAATTTACATTTTTCACTTTCGTCAGACAATTGCAATATTCTCACAATAAGCTAATTAGCTCAATTGGAGCATTTCTAGCATGTTTAGTTGAAATTAGAATTTTACATTTTTCAGTTTTGTCAGACGTTTGTAATATTCTCACAATAAGCTAATTAGCTCAATTGGAGCATTTCTAGCATGTTTGGTTGAAATTGGAAATTTACATTTTTCAGTTTTGTCAGACGTTTGTAATATTCTCACAATAAGCTAATTAGCTCAATTGGAGCATTTCTAGCATGTTTGGTTGAAATTAGAAATTTACATTTTTCAGTTTTGTCAGACGTTTGTAAAATTCTTACAGTAGGCTTATTTGCGCAATTTGAGCATTTCTAGCATGTTTGGTTGAAATTGGAAATTTACATTTTTCACTTTTGTCAGACGTTTGTAATATTCTCACAATAAGCTAATTAGCTCAATTGGAGCATTTCTAGCATGTTTGGTTGAAATTGGAAATTTACATTTTTCAGTTTTGTCAGACGTTTGTAATATTCTCACAATAAGCTAATTAGCTCAATGGGAGCATTTCTAGCATGTTTGGTTGAAATTGGAAATTTACATTTTTCAGTTTTGTCAGACGTTTGTAATATTCTCACAATAAGCTAATTAGCTCAATTGGAGCATTTCTAGCATGTTTGGTTGAAATTGGAAATTTACATTTTTCAGTTTTGTCAGACATTTGTAATATTCTCACAATAAGCTAATTAGCTCAATTGGAGCATTTCTAGCATGTTTGGTTGAAATTGGAAAATTACATTTTTCAGTTTTGTCAGACGTTTGTAATATTCTCACAATAAGCTAATTAGCTCAATTGGAGCATTTCTAGCATGTTTGGTTGAAATTTGAAATTTACATTTTTCAGTTTTGTCAGACGTTTGTAATATTCTCACAATAAGCTAATTAGCTCAATTGGAGCATTTCTAGCATGTTTGGTTGAAAATGGAAATTTACATTTTTAAGTTTTGTCAGACGTTTGTAATATTCTCACAATAAGCTAATTAGCTCAATTGGAGCATTTCTAGCATGTTTTGTTGAAATTGGAAGTTTACATTTTTCACTTTTGTCAGACCTTTGTAATATTCTCACAATAAGCTAATTAGCTCAATTGGAGCATTTCTAGCATGTTTGGTTGAAATTGGAAAATTACATTTTTCAGTTTTGTCAGACGTTTGTAATATTCTCACAATAAGCTAATTAGCTCAATTGGAGCATTTCTAGCATGTTTGGTTGAAATTGGAAATTTACATTTTTCAGTTTTGTCAGACGTTTGTAATATTCTCACAATAAGCTAATTAGCTCAATTGGAGCATTTCTAGCATGTTTGGTTGAAAATGGAAATTTACATTTTTAAGTTTTGTCAGACGTTTGTAATATTCTCACAATAAGCTAATTAGCTCAATTGGAGCATTTCTAGCATGTTTTGTTGAAATTGGAAATTTACATTTTTCACTTTTGTCAGACCTTTGTAATATTCTCACAATAAGCTAATTAGCTCAATTGGAGCATTTCTAGCATGTTTGGTTGAAATTGGAAATTTACATTTTTCACTTTTGTCAGACAATTGCAATATTGTCACAATAAGCTAATTAGCTCAATTGGAGCATTTCTAGCATGTTTGGTTGAAATTGGAAATTTACATTTTTCACTTTTGTCAGACCTTTGTAATATTCTCACAATAAGCTAATTAGCTCAATTGGAGCATTTCTAGCATGTTTGGTTGAAATTGGAAATTTACATTTTTCACTTTTGTCAGACAATTGCAATATTCTCACAATAAGCTAATTAGCTCAATTGGAGCATTTCTAGCATGTTTGGTTGACATTGGAAATTTACATTTTTCACTTTTGTCAGACAATTGCAATATTCTCACAATAAGCTAATTAGCTCAATTGGAGCATTTCTAGCATGTTTAGTTGAAATTAGAATTTTACATTTTTCAGTTTTGTCAGACGTTTGTAATATTCTCACAATAAGCTAATTAGCTCAATTGGAGCATTTCTAGCATGTTTGGTTGAAATTGGAAATTTACATTTTTCAGTTTTGTCAGACGTTTGTAATATTCTCACAATAAGCTAATTAGCTCAATTGGAGCATTTCTAGCATGTTTGGTTGAATTTAGAAATTTACATTTTTCAGTTTTGTCAGACGTTTGTAAAATTCTTACAGTAGGCTTATTTGCGCAATTTGAGCATTTCTAGCATGTTTGGTTGAAATTGGAAATTTACATTTTTCACTTTTGTCAGACGTTTGTAATATTCTCACAATAAGCTAATTAGCTCAATTGGAGCATTTCTAGCATGTTTGGTTGAAATTGGAAATTTACATTTTTCAGTTTTGTCAGACGTTTGTAATATTCTCACAATAAGCTAATTAGCTCAATTGGAGCATTTCTAGCATGTTTGGTTGAAATTGGAAATTTACATTTTTCAGTTTTGTCAGACGTTTGTAATATTCTCACAATAAGCTAATTAGCTCAATTGGAGCATTTCTAGCATGTTTGGTTGAAATTGGAAATTTACAATTTTCAGTTTTGTCAGACATTTGTAATATTCTCACAATAAGCTAATTAGCTCAATTGGAGCATTTCTAGCATGTTTGGTTGAAATTGGAAAATTACATTTTTCAGTTTTGTCAGACGTTTGTAATATTCTCACAATAAGCTAATTAGCTCAATTGGAGCATTTCTAGCATGTTTGGTTGAAATTGGAAATTTACATTTTTCAGTTTTGTCAGACGTTTGTAATATTCTCACAATAAGCTAATTAGCTCAATTGGAGCATTTCTAGCATGTTTGGTTGAAATTGGAAATTTACATTTTTAAGTTTTGTCAGACGTTTGTAATATTCTCACAATAAGCTAATTAGCTCAATTGGAGCATTTCTAGCATGTTTGGTTGAAATTTGAAATTTACATTTTTCAGTTTTGTCAGACGTTTGTAATATTCTCACAATAAGCTAATTAGCTCAATTGGAGCATTTCTAGCATGTTTGGTTGAAATTGGAAATTTACATTTTTCACTTTTGTCAGACCTTTGTAATATTCTCACAATAAGCTAATTAGCCCAATTGGAGCATTTCTAGCATGTTTGGTTGAAATTGGAAATTTACATTTTTCACTTTTGTCAGACAATTGCAATATTCTCACAATAAGCTAATTAGCTCAATTGGAGCATTTCTAGCATGTTTGGTTGAAATTGGAAATTTACATTTTTCACTTTCGTCAGACAATTGCAATATTCTCACAATAAGCTAATTAGCTCAATTGGAGCATTTCTAGCATGTTTAGTTGAAATTAGAATTTTACATTTTTCAGTTTTGTCAGACGTTTGTAATATTCTCACAATAAGCTAATTAGCTCAATTGGAGCATTTCTAGCATGTTTGGTTGAAATTGGAAATTTACATTTTTCAGTTTTGTCAGACGTTTGTAATATTCTCACAATAAGCTAATTAGCTCAATTGGAGCATTTCTAGCATGTTTGGTTGAAATTAGAAATTTACATTTTTCAGTTTTGTCAGACGTTTGTAAAATTCTTACAGTAGGCTTATTTGCGCAATTTGAGCATTTCTAGCATGTTTGGTTGAAATTGGAAATTTACATTTTTCACTTTTGTCAGACGTTTGTAATATTCTCACAATAAGCTAATTAGCTCAATTGGAGCATTTCTAGCATGTTTGGTTGAAATTGGAAATTTACATTTTTCAGTTTTGTCAGACGTTTGTAATATTCTCACAATAAGCTAATTAGCTCAATTGGAGCATTTCTAGCATGTTTGGTTGAAATTGGAAATTTACATTTTTCAGTTTTGTCAGACGTTTGTAATATTCTCACAATAAGCTAATTAGCTCAATTGGAGCATTTCTAGCATGTTTGGTTGAAATTGGAAATTTACATTTTTCAGTTTTGTCAGACATTTGTAATATTCTCACAATAAGCTAATTAGCTCAATTGGAGCATTTCTAGCATGTTTGGTTGAAATTTGAAATTTACATTTTTCAGTTTTGTCAGACGTTTGTAATATTCTCACAATAAGCTAATTAGCTCAATTGGAGCATTTCTAGCATGTTTGGTTGAAAATGGAAATTTACATTTTTAAGTTTTGTCAGACGTTTGTAATATTCTCACAATAAGCTAATTAGCTCAATTGGAGCATTTCTAGCATGTTTTGTTGAAATTGGAAGTTTACATTTTTCACTTTTGTCAGACCTTTGTAATATTCTCACAATAAGCTAATTAGCTCAATTGGAGCATTTCTAGCATGTTTGGTTGAAATTGGAAAATTACATTTTTCAGTTTTGTCAGACGTTTGTAATATTCTCACAATAAGCTAATTAGCTCAATTGGAGCATTTCTAGCATGTTTGGTTGAAATTAGAAATTTACATTTTTCAGTTTTGTCAGACGTTTGTAATATTCTCACAATAAGCTAATTAGCTCAATTGGAGCATTTCTAGCATGTTTGGTTGAAAATGGAAATTTACATTTTTAAGTTTTGTCAGACGTTTGTAATATTCTCACAATAAGCTAATTAGCTCAATTGGAGCATTTCTAGCATGTTTTGTTGAAATTGGAAATTTACATTTTTCACTTTTGTCAGACCTTTGTAATATTCTCACAATAAGCTAATTAGCTCAATTGGAGCATTTCTAGCATGTTTGGTTGAAATTGGAAATTTACATTTTTCAATTTTGTCAGACAATTGCAATATTGTCACAATAAGCTAATTAGCTCAATTGGAGCATTTCTAGCATGTTTGGTTGAAATTGGAAATTTACATTTTTCACTTTTGTCAGACCTTTGTAATATTCTCACAATAAGCTAATTAGCTCAATTGGAGCATTTCTAGCATGTTTGGTTGAAATTGGAAATTTACATTTTTCACTTTTGTCAGACAATTGCAATATTCTCACAATAAGCTAATTAGCTCAATTGGAGCATTTCTAGCATGTTTGGTTGAAATTGGAAATTTACATTTTTCACTTTTGTCAGACAATTGCAATATTCTCACAATAAGCTAATTAGCTCAATTGGAGCATTTCTAGCATGTTTAGTTGAACTTAGAATTTTACATTTTTCAGTTTTGTCAGACGTTTGTAATATTCTCACAATAAGCTAATTAGCTCAATTGGAGCATTTCTAGCATGTTTGGTTGAATTTGGAAATTTACATTTTTCAGTTTTGTCAGACGTTTGTAATATTCTCACAATAAGCTAATTAGCTCAATTGGAGCATTTCTAGCAAGTTTGGTTGAATTTAGAAATTTACATTTTTCAGTTTTGTCAGACGTTTGTAAAATTCTTACAGTAGGCTTATTTGCGCAATTTGAGCATTTCTAGCATGTTTGGTTGAAATTGGAAATTTACATTTTTCACTTTTGTCAGACGTTTGTAATATTCTCACAATAAGCTAATTAGCTCAATTGGAGCATTTCTAGCATGTTTGGTTGAAATTGGAAATTTACATTTTTCAGTTTTGTCAGACGTTTGTAATATTCTCACAATAAGCTAATTAGCTCAATTGGAGCATTTCTAGCATGTTTGGTTGAAATTGGAAATTTACATTTTTCAGTTTTGTCAGACGTTTGTAATATTCTCACAATAAGCTAATTAGCTCAATTGGAGCATTTCTAGCATGTTTGGTTGAAATTGGAAATTTACAATTTTCAGTTTTGTCAGACATTTGTAATATTCTCACAATAAGCTAATTAGCTCAATTGGAGCATTTCTAGCATGTTTGGTTGAAATTGGAAAATTACATTTTTCAGTTTTGTCAGACGTTTGTAATATTCTCACAATAAGCTAATTAGCTCAATTGGAGCATTTCTAGCATGTTTGGTTGAAATTGGAAATTTACATTTTTCAGTTTTGTCAGACGTTTGTAATATTCTCACAATAAGCTAATTAGCTCAATTGGAGCATTTCTAGCATGTTTGGTTGAAATTGGAAATTTACATTTTTAAGTTTTGTCAGACGTTTGTAATATTCTCACAATAAGCTAATTAGCTCAATTGGAGCATTTCTAGCATGTTTGGTTGAAATTGGAAATTTACATTTTTCACTTTTGTCAGACCTTTGTAATATTCTCACAATAAGCTAATTAGCTCAATTGGAGCATTTCTAGCATGTTTGGTTGAAATTGGAAATTTACATTTTTCACTTTTGTCAGACAATTGCAATATTCTCACAATAAGCTAGTTAGCTCAATTGGAGCATTTCTAGCATGTTTGGTTGAAATTGGAAATTTACATTTTTCACTTTTGTCAGACAATTGCAATATTCTCACAATAAGCTAATTAGCTCAATTGGAGCATTTCTAGCATGTTTAGTTGAAATTAGAAATTTACATTTTTCAGTTTTGTCAGACGTTTGTAATATTCTCACAATAAGCTAATTAGCTCAATTGGAGCATTTCTAGCATGTTTGGTTGAAATTGGAAATTTCCATTTTTCAGTTTTGTCAGACGTTTGTAATATTCTCACAATAAGCTAATTAGCTCAATTGGAGCATTTCTAGCATGTTTGGTTGAAATTTGAAATTTACATTTTTCACTTTTGTCAGACAATTGCAATATTCTCACAATAACCTAGTTAGCTCAATTGGAACATTTCTAGCATGTTTGGTTGAAATTGGAAATTTACATTTTTCACTTTTGTCAGACAATTGCAATATTCTCACAATAAGCTAATTAGCTCAATTGGAGCATTTCTAGCATGTTTAGTTGAAATTAGAAATTTACATTTTTCAGTTTTGTCAGACGTTTGTAATACTCTCACAATAAGCTAATTAGCTCAATTGGAGCATTTCTAGCATGTTTGGTTGAAATTGGAAATTTACAATTTTCAGTTTTGTCAGACATTTGTAATATTCTCACAATAAGCTAATTAGCTCAATTGGAGCATTTCTAGCATGTTTGGTTGATATTGGAAATTTACATTTTTCAGTTTTGTCAGACGTTTGTAATATTCTCACAATAAGCTAATTAGCTCAATTGGAGCATTTCTAGCATGTTTGGTTGAAATTGGAAATTTACATTTTTCAGTTTTGTCAGACGTTTGTAAAATTCTTACAGTAGGCTTATTTGCGCAATTTGAGCATTTCTAGCATGTTTGGTTGAAATTGGAAATTTACATTTTTCACTTTTGTCAGACAGTTGTAATATTCTCACAATAAGCTAATTAGCTCAATTGGAGCATTTCTAGCATGTTTGGTTGAAATTGGAAATTTACATTTTTCACTTTTGTCAGACAATTGCAATATTCTCACAATAACCTAGTTAGCTCAATTTGAGCATTTCTAGCATGTTTGGTTGAAATTGGAAATTTACATTTTTCACTTTTGTCAGACGTTTGTAATATTCTCACAATAAGCTAATTAGCTCAATTGGAGCATTTCTAGCATGTTTGGTTGAAATTGGAAATTTACAATTTTCAGTTTTGTCAGACATTTGTAATATTCTCACAATAAGCTAATTAGCTCAATTGGAGCATTTCTAGCATGTTTGGTTGATATTGGAAATTTACATTTTTCAGTTTTGTCAGACGTTTGTAATATTCTCACAATAAGCTAATTAGCTCAATTGGAGCATTTCTAGCATGTTTGGTTGAAATTGGAAATTTACATTTTTCAGTTTTGTCAGACGTTTGTAATATTCTCACAATAAGCTAATTAGCTCAATTGGAGCATTTCTAGCATGTTTGGTTGAAATTTGAAATTTACATTTTTCACTTTTGTCAGACAATTGCAATATTCTCACAATAACCTAGTTAGCTCAATTGGAACATTTCTAGCATGTTTGGTTGAAATTTGAAATTTACATTTTTCACTTTTGTCAGACAATTGCAATATTCTCACAATAACCTAGTTAGCTCAATTGGAACATTTCTAGCATGTTTGGTTGAAATTGGAAATTTACATTTTTCACTTTTGTCAGACAATTGCAATATTCTCCCAATAAGCTAATTAGCTCAATTGGAGCATTTCTAGCATGTTTGGTTGATATTGGAAATTTACATTTTTCAGTTTTGTCAGACGTTTGTAAAATTCTTACAGTAGGCTTATTTGCGCAATTTGAGCATTTCTAGCATGTTTGGTTGAAATTGGAAATTTACATTTTTCAGTTTTGTCAGACGTTTGTAATATTCTCACAATAAGCTAATTAGCTTAATTGGAGCATTTCTAGCATGTTTGGTTGAAATTGGAAATTTACATTTTTCAGTTTTGTCAGACGTTTGTAATATTCTCACAATAAGCTAATTAGCTCAATTGGAGCATTTCTAGCATGTTTGGTTGAAATTAGAAATTTACATTTTTCAGTTTTGTCAGACGTTTGTAAAATTCTTACAGTAGGCTTATTTGCGCAATTTGAGCATTTCTAGCATGTTTGGTTGAAATTGGAAATTTACATTTTTCACTTTTGTCAGACGTTTGAAATATTCTCACAATAAGCTAATTAGCTCAATTGGAGCATTTCTAGCATGTTTGGTTGAAATTGGAAATTTACATTTTTCAGTTTTGTCAGACGTTTGTAATATTCTCACAATAAGCTAATTAGCTCAATTGGAGCATTTCTAGCATGTTTGGTTGAAATTGGAAATTTACATTTTTCACTTTTGTCAGACGTTTGTAATATTCTCACAATAAGCTAATTAGCTCAATTGGAGCATTTCTAGCATGTTTGGTTGAAATTGGAAATTTACATTTTTCAGTTTTGTCAGACGTTTGTAATATTCTCACAATAAGCTAATTAGCTCAATTGGAACATTTCTAGCATGTTTGGTTGAAATTAGAAATTTACATTTTTCAGTTTTGTCAGACGTTTGTAAATTTCTTACAGTAGGCTTATTTGCGCGATTTGAGCATTTCTAGCATGTTTGGTTGAAATTGGAAATTTACATTTTTCACTTTTGTCAGACGTTTGTAATATTCTCACAATAAGCTAATTAGCTCAATTGGAGCATTTCTAGCATGTTTGGTTGAAATTTGAAATTTACATTTTTCACTTTTGTCAGACAATTGCAATATTCTCACAATAACCTAGTTAGCTCAATTGGAACATTTCTAGCATGTTTGGTTGAAATTGGAAATTTACATTTTTTACTTTTGTCAGACAATTGCAATATTCTCACAATAAGCTAATTAGCTCAATTGGAGCATTTCTAGCATGTTTAGTTGAAATTAGAAATTTACATTTTTCAGTTTTGTCAGACGTTTGTAATACTCTCACAATAAGCTAATTAGCTCAATTGGAGCATTTCTAGCATGTTTGGTTGAAATTGGAAATTTACAATTTTCAGTTTTGTCAGACATTTGTAATATTCTCACAATAAGCTAATTAGCTCAATTGGAGCATTTCTAGCATGTTTGGTTGATATTGGAAATTTACATTTTTCAGTTTTGTCAGACGTTTGTAATATTCTCACAATAAGCTAATTAGCTCAATTGGAGCATTTCTAGCATGTTTGGTTGAAATTGGAAATTTACATTTTTCAGTTTTGTCAGACGTTTGTAAAATTCTTACAGTAGGCTTATTTGCGCAATTTGAGCATTTCTAGCATGTTTGGTTGAAATTGGAAATTTACATTTTTCACTTTTGTCAGACGTTTGTAATATTCTCACAATAAGCTAATTAGCTCAATTGGAGCATTTCTAGCATGTTTGGTTGAAATTGGAAATTTACATTTTTCACTTTTGTCAGACAATTGCAATATTCTCACAATAACCTAGTTAGCTCAATTTGAGCATTTCTAGCATGTTTGGTTGAAATTGGAAATTTACATTTTTCACTTTTGTCAGACGTTTGTAATATTCTCACAATAAGCTAATTAGCTCAATTGGAGCATTTCTAGCATGTTTGGTTGAAATTGGAAATTTACAATTTTCAGTTTTGTCAGACATTTGTAATATTCTCACAATAAGCTAATTAGCTCAATTGGAGCATTTCTAGCATGTTTGGTTGATATGGGAAATTTACATTTTTCAGTTTTGTCAGACGTTTGTAATATTCTCACAATAAGCTAATTAGCTCAATTGGAGCATTTCTAGCATGTTTGGTTGAAATTGGAAATTTACATTTTTCAGTTTTGTCAGACGTTTGTAATATTCTCACAATAAGCTAATTAGCTCAATTGGAGCATTTCTAGCATGTTTGGTTGAAATTTGAAATTTACATTTTTCACTTTTGTCAGACAATTGCAATATTCTCACAATAACCTAGTTAGCTCAATTGGAACATTTCTAGCATGTTTGGTTGAAATTTGAAATTTACATTTTTCACTTTTGTCAGACAATTGCAATATTCTCACAATAACCTAGTTAGCTCAATTGGAACATTTCTAGCATGTTTGGTTGAAATTGGAAATTTACATTTTTCACTTTTGTCAGACAATTGCAATATTCTCCCAATAAGCTAATTAGCTCAATTGGAGCATTTCTAGCATGTTTGGTTGATATTGGAAATTTACATTTTTCAGTTTTGTCAGACGTTTGTAAAATTCTTACAGTAGGCTTATTTGCGCAATTTGAGCATTTCTAGCATGTTTGGTTGAAATTGGAAATTTACATTTTTCAGTTTTGTCAGACGTTTGTAATATTCTCACAATAAGCTAATTAGCTTAATTGGAGCATTTCTAGCATGTTTGGTTGAAATTGGAAATTTACATTTTTCAGTTTTGTCAGACGTTTGTAATATTCTCACAATAAGCTAATTAGCTCAATTGGAGCATTTCTAGCATGTTTGGTTGAAATTAGAAATTTACATTTTTCAGTTTTGTCAGACGTTTGTAAAATTCTTACAGTAGGCTTATTTGCGCAATTTGAGCATTTCTAGCATGTTTGGTTGAAATTGGAAATTTACATTTTTCACTTTTGTCAGACGTTTGAAATATTCTCACAATAAGCTAATTAGCTCAATTGGAGCATTTCTAGCATGTTTGGTTGAAATTGGAAATTTACATTTTTCAGTTTTGTCAGACGTTTGTAATATTCTCACAATAAGCTAATTAGCTCAATTGGAGCATTTCTAGCATGTTTGGTTGAAATTGGAAATTTACATTTTTCACTTTTGTCAGGCGTTTGTAATATTCTCACAATAAGCTAATTAGCTCAATTGGAGCATTTCTAGCATGTTTGGTTGAAATTGGAAATTTACATTTTTCAGTTTTGTCAGACGTTTGTAATATTCTCACAATAAGCTAATTAGCTCAATTGGAGCATTTCTAGCATGTTTGGTTGAAATTAGAAATTTACATTTTTCAGTTTTGTCAGACGTTTGTAAATTTCTTACAGTAGGCTTATTTGCGCGATTTGAGCATTTCTAGCATGTTTGGTTGAAATTGGAAATTTACATTTTTCACTTTTGTCAGACGTTTGTAATATTCTCACAATAAGCTAATTAGCTCAATTGGAGCATTTCTAGCATGTTTGGTTGAAATTGGAAATTTACATTTTTCAGTTTTGTCAGACGTTTGTAATATTCTCACAATAAGCTAATTAGCTCAATTGGAGCATTTCTAGCATGTTTGGTTGAAATTGGAAATTTACATTTTTCAGTTTTGTCAGTTGTTTGTAATATTCTCACAATAAGCTAATTAGCTCAATTGGAGCATTTCTAGCATGTTTGGTTGAAATTGGAAATTTACATTTTTCAGTTTTGTCAGACATTTGTAATATTCTCACAATAAGCTAATTAGCTCAATTGGAGCATTTCTAGCATGTTTGGTTGAAATTGGAAAATTACATTTTTCAGTTTTGTCAGACGTTTGTAATATTCTCACAATAAGCTAATTAGCTCAATTGGAGCATTTTTAGCATGTTTGGTTGAAATTGGAAATTTACATTTTTCAGTTTTGTCAGACGTTTGTAATATTCTCACAATAAGCTAATTAGCTCAATTGGAGCATTTCTAGCATGTTTGGTTGAAATTGGAAATTTACATTTTTAAGTTTTGTCAGACATTTGTAATATTCTCACAATAAGCTAATTAGCTCAATTGGAGCATTTCTAGCATGTTTGGTTGAAATTGGAAATTTACATTTTTCACTTTTGTCAGACCTTTGTAATATTCTCACAATAAGCTAATTAGCTCAATTGGAGCATTTCTAGCATGTTTGGTTGAAATTGGAAATTTACATTTTTCACTTTTGTCAGACAATTGCAATATTCTCACAATAAGCTAGTTAGCTCAATTGGAGCATTTCTAGAATGTTTGGTTGAAATTGGAAATTTACATTTTTCACTTTTGTCAGACAATTGCAATATTCTCACAATAAGCTAATTAGCTCAATTGGAGCATTTCTAGCATCTTTAGTTGAAATTAGAAATTTACATTTTTCAGTTTTGTCAGACGTTTGTAATATTCTCACAATAAGCTAATTAGCTCAATTGGAGCATTTCTAGCATGTTTGGTTGAAATTGGAAATTTACATTTTTCAGTTTTGTCAGACGTTTGTAATATTCTCACAATAAGCTAATTAGCTCAATTGGAGCATTTCTAGCATGTTTGGTTGAAATTGGAAATTTACATTTTTCAGTTTTGTCAGACAATTGCAATATTCTCACAATAAGCTAATTAGCTCAATTGGAGCATTTCTAGCATGTTTGGTTGAAATTGGAAATTTACATTTTTCAGTTTTGTCAGACGTTTGTAATATTCTCACAATAAGCTAATTAGCTCAATTGGAGCATTTCTAGCATGTTTAGTTGAAATTGGAAATTTGCATTTTTCAGTTTTGTCAGACAATTGCAATATTCTCACAATAAGCTAATTAGCTCAATTGGAGCATTTCTAGCATGTTTGGTTGAAATTGGAAATTTACATTTTTCAGTTTTGTCAGACGTTTGTAATATTCTCACAATAAGCTAATTAGCTCAATTGGAGCATTTCTAGCATGTTTAGTTGAAATTGGAAATTTGCATTTTTCACTTTTGTCAGACAATTGCAATATTCTCCCAATAAGCTAATTAGCTCAATTGGAGCATTTCTAGCATGTTTGGTTGATATTGGACATTTACATTTTTCAGTTTTGTCAGACGTTTGTAAAATTCTTACAGTAGGCTTATTTGCGCAATTTGAGCATTTCTAGCATGTTTGGTTGAAATTGGAAATTTGCATTTTTCAGTTTTGTCAGACAATTGCAATATTCTCACAATAAGCTAATTAGCTCAATTGGAGCATTTCTAGCATGTTTGGTTGAAATTGGAAATTTACATTTTTCAGTTTTGTCAGACGTTTGTAATATTCTCACAATAAGCTAATTAGCTCAATTGGAGCATTTCTAGCATGTTTGGTTGAAATTGGAAATTTACATTTTTCACTTTTGTCAGACAATTGCAATATTCTCACAATAAGCTAATTAGCTCAATTGGAGCATTTCTAGCATGTTTGGTTGAAATTGGAAATTTACATTTTTCAGTTTTGTCAGACGTTTGCAATATTCTCACAATAAGCCAATTAGCTCAATTGGAGCATTTCTAGCATGTTTGGTTGAAATTGGAAATTTACATTTTTCAGTTTTGTCAGACGTTTGTAATATTCTCACAATAAGCTAATTAGCTCAATTGGAGCATTTCTAGCATGTTTAGTTGAAATTGGAAATTTGCATTTTTCACTTTTGTCAGACAATTGCAATATTCTCCCAATAAGCTAATTAGCTCAATTGGAGCATTTCTAGCATGTTTGGTTGAAATTGGAAATTTACATTTTTCAGTTTTGTCAGACGTTTGTAAAATTCTTACAGTAGGCTTAATTGCGCAATTTGAGCATTTCTAGCATGTTTGGTTGAAATTGAAAATTTACATTTTTCAGTGTTGTCAGACGTTTGTAATATTCTCACAATAAGCTAACTAGCTCAATTGGAGCATTTCTAGCATGTTTGGTTGAAATTGAAAATTTACATTTTTCAGTTTTGTCAGACGTTTGTAATATTCTCACAATAAGCTAATTAGCTCAATTGGAGCATTTCTAGCATGTTTAGTTGAAATTATAAATTTGCATTTTTCACTTTTGTCAGACAATTGCAATATTCTCCCAATAAGCTAATTAGCTCAATTGGAGCATTTCTAGCATGTTTGGTTGATATTGGAAATTTACATTTTTCAGTTTTGTCAGACGTTTGTAAAATTCTTACAGTAGGCTTATTTGCGCAATTTGAGCATTTCTAGCATGTTTGGTTGAAATTGGAAAATTACATTTTTCAGTTTTGTCAGACGTTTGTAATATTCTCACAATAAGCTAATTAGCTTAATTGGAGCATTTCTAGCATGTTTGGTTGAAATTGGAAATTTACATTTTTCAGTTTTGTCAGACGTTTGTAATATTCTCACAATAAGCTAATTAGCTCAATTGGAGCATTTCTAGCATGTTTGGTTGAAATTAGAAATTTACATTTTTCAGTTTTGTCAGACGTTTGTAAAATTCTTACAGTAGGCTTATTTGCGCAATTTGAGCATTTCTAGCATGTTTGGTTGAAATTGGAAATTTACATTTTTCACTTTTGTCAGACGTTTGTAATATTCTCACAATAAGCTAATTAGCTCAATTGGAGCATTTCTAGCATGTTTGGTTGAAATTGGAAATTTACATTTTTCAGTTTTGTCAGACGTTTGTAATATTCTCACAATAAGCTAATTAGCTCAATTGGAGCATTTCTAGCATGTTTGGTTGAAATTGGAAATTTACATTTTTCAGTTTTGTCAGACGTTTGTAATATTCTCACAATAAGCTAATTAGCTCAATTGGAGCATTTCTAGCATGTTTGGTTGAAATTGGAAATTTACATTTTTCAGTTTTGTCAGACATTTGTAATATTCTCACAATAAGCTAATTAGCTCAATTGGAGCATTTCTAGCATGTTTGGTTGAAATTGGAAAATTACATTTTTCAGTTTTGTCAGACGTTTGTAATATTCTCACAATAAGCTAATTAGCTCAATTGGAGCATTTCTAGCATGTTTGGTTGAAATTGGAAATTTACATTTTTCAGTTTTGTCAGACGTTTGTAATATTCTCACAATAAGCTAATTAGCTCAATTGGAGCATTTCTAGCATGTTTGGTTGAAATTGGAAATTTACATTTTTCACTTTTGTCAGACCTTTGTAATATTCTCACAATAAGCTAATTAGCTCAATTGGAGCATTTCTAGCATGTTTGGTTGAAATTGGAAATTTACATTTTTCAGTTTTGTCAGACAATTGCAATATTCTCACAATAAGCTAATTAGCTCAATTGGAGCATTTCTAGCATGTTTAGTTGAAATTGGAAGTTTGCATTTTTCACTTTTGTCAGACAATTGCAATATTCTCTTAATAAGCTAATTAGCTCAATTGGAGCATTTCTAGCATGTTTGGTTGAAATTGGAAATTTACATTTTTCAGTTTTGTCAGACGTTTGTAAAATTCTTACAGTAGGCTTATTTGCGCAATTTGAGCATTTCTAGCATGTTTGGTTGAAATTGGAAACTTACATTTTTCAGTTTTGTCAGACGTTTGTAATATTCTCACAATAAGCTAATTAGCTCAATTGGAGCATTTCTAGCATGTTTGGTTGAAATTGGAAATTTACATTTTTCAGTTTTGTCAGACGTTTGTAATATTCTCACAATAAGCTAATTAGCTCAATTGGAGCATTTCTAGCATGTTTGGTTGAAATTGGAAAATTACATTTTTCACTTCTGTCAGACGTTTGTAATATTCTCACAATAAGCTAATTAGCTCAATTGGAACATTTCTAGCATGTTTGGCTGAAATTGGAAGATTACATTTTTCAGTTTTGTCAGACGTTTGTAATATTCTCACAATAAGCTAATTAGCTCAATTGGAGCATTTCTAGCATGTTTAGTTGAAATTGGAAATTTACATTTTTCAGTTTTGTCAGACGTTTGTAATATTCTCACAATAAGCTAATTAGCTCAATTGGAGCATTTCTAGCATGTTTGGTTGAAATTAGAAATTTACATTTTTCAGTTTTGTCAGACGTTTGTAAAATTCTTACAGTAGGCTTATTTGCGCAATTTGAGCATTTCTAGCATGTTTGGTTGAAATTGGAAATTTACATTTTTCAGTTTTGTCAGACGTTTGTAATATTCTCACAATAAGCTAATTAGCTCAATTGGAGCATTTCTAGCATGTTTGGTTGAAATTGGAAATTTACATTTTTCAGTTTTGTCAGACGTTTGTAATATTCTCACAATAAGCTAATTAGCTCAATTGGAGCATTTCTAGCATGTTTGGTTGAAATTGGAAATTTACATTTTTCACTTTTGTCAGACCTTTGTAATATTCTCACAATAAGCTAATTAGCTCAATTCGAGCATTTCTAGCATGTTTGGTTGAAATTGGAAATTTACATTTTTCACTTTTGTCAGACAATTGCAATATTCTCACAATAAGCTAATTAGCTCAATTGGAGCATTTCTAGCATGTTTGGTTGAAATTGGAAATTTACATTTTTCACTTTTGTCAGACAATTGCAATATTCTCACAATGAGCTAATTAGCTCAATTGGAGCATTTCTAGCATGTTTAGTCGAAATTAGAATTTTACATTTTTCAGTTTTGTCAGACGTTTGTAATATTCTCACAATAAGCTAATTAGCTCAATTGGAGCATTTCTAGCATGTTTGGTTGAAATTGGAAATTTACATTTTTCAGTTTTGTCAGACGTTTGTAATATTCTCACAATAAGCTAATTAGCTCAATTGGAGCATTTCTAGCATGTTTGGTTGAAATTAGAAATTTACATTTTTCAGTTTTGTCAGACGTTTGTAAAATTCTTACAGTAGGCTTATTTGCGCAATTTGAGCATTTCTAGCATGTTTGGTTGAAATTGGAAATTTACATTTTTCAGTTTTGTCAGACGTTTGTAATATTCTCACAATAAGCTAATTAGCTCAATTGGAGCATTTCTAGCATGTTTGGTTGAAATTGGAAATTTACATTTTTCACTTTTGTCAGACGTTTGTAATATTCTCACAATAAGCTAATTAGCTCAATTGGAGCATTTCTAGCATGTTTGGTTGAAATTGGAAATTTACAATTTTCAGTTTTGTCAGACATTTGTAATATTCTCACAATAAGCTAATTAGCTCAATTGGAGCATTTCTAGCATGTTTGGTTGAAATTGGAAATTTACATTTTTCACTTTTGTCAGACATTTGTAATATTCTCACAATAAGCTAATTAGCTCAATTGGAGCATTTCTAGCATGTTTGGTTGAAATTGGAAAATTACATTTTTCAGTTTTGTCAGACATTTGTAATATTCTCACAATAAGCTAATTAGCTCAATTGGAGCATTTCTAGCATGTTTGGTTGAAATTTGAAATTTACATTTTTCAGTTTTGTCAGACGTTTGTAATATTCTCACAATAAGCTAATTAGCTCAATTGGAGCATTTCTAGCATGTTTGGTTGAAATTGGAAATTTACATTTTTAAGTTTTGTCAGACGTTTGTAATATTCTCACAATAAGCTAATTAGCTCAATTGGAGCATTTCTAGCATGTTTGGTTGAAATTGGAAATTTACATTTTTCACTTTTGTCAGACCTTTGTAATATTCTCACAATAAGCTAATTAGCTCAATTGGAGCATTTCTAGCATGTTTGGTTGAAATTAGAAATTTACATTTTTCAGTTTTGTCAGACGTTTGTAAAATTCTTACAAGGCTTATTTGCGCAATTTGAGCATTTCTAGCATGTTTGGTTGAAATTGGAAATTTACATTTTTCACTTTTGTCAGACGTTTGTAATATTCTCACAATAAGCTAATTAGCTCAATTGGAGCATTTCTAGCATGTTTAGTTGAAATTATAAATTTGCATTTTTCACTTTTGTCAGACAATTGCAATATTCTCCCAATAAGCTAATTAGCTCAATTGGAGCATTTCTAGCATGTTTGGTTGATATTGGAAATTTACATTTTTCAGTTTTGTCAGACGTTTGTAAAATTCTTACAGTAGGCTTATTTGCGCAATTTGAGCATTTCTAGAATGTTTGGTTGAAATTGGAAAATTACATTTTTCAGTTTTGTCAGACGTTTGTAATATTCTCACAATAAGCTAATTAGCTTAATTGGAGCATTTCTAGCATGTTTGGTTGAAATTGGAAATTTACATTTTTCAGTTTTGTCAGACGTTTGTAATATTCTCACAATAAGCTAATTAGCTCAATTGGAGCATTTCTAGCATGTTTGGTTGAAATTAGAAATTTACATTTTTCAGTTTTGTCAGACGTTTGTAAAATTCTTACAGTAGGCTTATTTGCGCAATTTGAGCATTTCTAGCATGTTTGGTTGAAATTGGAAATTTACATTTTTCACTTTTGTCAGACGTTTGTAATATTCTCACAATAAGCTAATTAGCTCAATTGGAGCATTTCTAGCATGTTTGGTTGAAATTGGAAATTTACATTTTTCAGTTTTGTCAGACGTTTGTAATATTCTCACAATAAGCTAATTAGCTCAATTGGAGCATTTCTAGCATGTTTGGTTGAAATTGGAAATTTACATTTTTCAGTTTTGTCAGACGTTTGTAATATTCTCACAATAAGCTAATTAGCTCAATTGGAGCATTTCTAGCATGTTTGGTTGAAATTGGAAATTTACATTTTTCAGTTTTGTCAGACATTTGTAATATTCTCACAATAAGCTAATTAGCTCAATTGGAGCATTTCTAGCATGTTTGGTTGAAATTGGAAAATTACATTTTTCAGTTTTGTCAGACGTTTGTAATATTCTCACAATAAGCTAATTAGCTCAATTGGAGCATTTCTAGCATGTTTGGTTGAAATTGGAAATTTGCATTTTTCACTTTTGTCAGACAATTGCAATATTCTCCCAATAAGCTAATTAGCTCAATTGGAGCATTTCTAGCATGTTTGGTTGATATTGGAAATTTACATTTTTCAGTTTTGTCAGACGTTTGTAATATTCTCACAATAAGCTAATTAGCTCAATTGGAGCATTTCTAGCATGTTTGGTTGAATTTGGAAAATTACATTTTTCAGTTTTATCAGACGTTTGTAATATTCTCACAATAAGCTAATTAGCTCAATTGGAGCATTTCTAGCATGTTTGGTTGAAATTGGAAATTTACATTTTTCAGTTTTGTCAGACGTTTGTAATATTCTCACAATAAGCTAATTAGCTCAATTGGAGCATTTCTAGCATGTTTGGTTGAAATTGGAAATTTACATTTTTCACTTTTGTCAGACCTTTGTAATATTCTCACAATAAGCTAATTAGCTCAATTGGAGCATTTCTAGCATGTTTGGTTGAAATTGGAAATTTACATTTTTCACTTTTGTCAGACAATTGCAATATTCTCACAATAAGCTAATTAGCTCAATTGGAGCATTTCTAGCATGTTTGGTTGAAATTGGAAATTTACATTTTTCACTTTTGTCAGACAATTGCAATATTCTCACAATGAGCTAATTAGCTCAATTGGAGCATTTCTAGCATGTTTAGTCGAAATTAGAATTTTACATTTTTCAGTTTTGTCAGACGTTTGTAATATTCTCACAATAAGCTAATTAGCTCAATTGGAGCATTTCTAGCATGTTTGGTTGAAATTGGAAATTTACATTTTTCAGTTTTGTCAGACGTTTGTAATATTCTCACAATAAGCTAATTAGCTCAATTGGAGCATTTCTAGCATGTTTGGTTGAAATTAGAAATTTACATTTTTCAGTTTTGTCAGACGTTTGTAAAATTCTTACAGTAGGCTTATTTGCGCAATTTGAGCATTTCTAGCATGTTTGGTTGAAATTGGAAATTTACATTTTTCAGTTTTGTCAGACGTTTGTAATATTCTCACAATAAGCTAATTAGCTCAATTGGAGCATTTCTAGCATGTTTAGTTGAAATTGGAAATTTGCATTTTTCACTTTTGTCAGACAATTGCAATATTCTCCCAATAACCTAATTAGCTCAATTGGAGCATTTCTAGCATGTTTGGTTGAAATTGGAAATTTACATTTTTCAGTTTTGTCAGACGTTTGTAAAATTCTTACAGTAGGCTTATTTGCGCAATTTGAGCATTTCTAGCATGTTTGGTTGAAATTGAAAATTTACATTTTTCAGTGTTGTCAGACGTTTGTAATATTCTCACAATAAGCTAACTAGCTCAATTGGAGCATTTCTAGCATGTTTGGTTGAAATTGAAAATTTACATTTTTCAGTTTTGTCAGACGTTTGTAATATTCTCACAATAAGCTAATTAGCTCAAATGGAGCATTTCTAGCATGTTTAGTTGAAATTGGAAATTTACATTTTTCAGTTTTGTCAGACGTTTGTAATATTCTCACAATAAGCTAATTAGCTCAATTGGAGCATTTCTAGCATGTTTGGTTGAATTTGGAAAATTACATTATTCAGTTTTGTCAGACGTTTGTAATATTCTCACAATAAGCTAATTAGCTCAATTGGAGCATTTCTAGCATGTTTGGTTGAAATTGGAAATTTACATTTTTCAGTTTTGTCAGACGTTTGTAATATTCTCACAATAAGCTAATTAGCTCAATTGGAGCATTTCTAGCATGTTTGGTTGAAATTGGAAATTTACATTTTTCACTTTTGTCAGACCTTTGTAATATTCTCACAATAAGCTAATTAGCTCAATTCGAGCATTTCTAGCATGTTTGGTTGAAATTGGAAATTTACATTTTTCACTTTTGTCAGACAATTGCAATATTCTCACAATAAGCTAATTAGCTCAATTGGAGCATTTCTAGCATGTTTGGTTGAAATTGGAAATTTACATTTTTCACTTTTGTCAGACAATTGCAATATTCTCACAATGAGCTAATTAGCTCAATTGGAGCATTTCTAGCATGTTTAGTCGAAATTAGAATTTTACATTTTTCAGTTTTGTCAGACGTTTGTAATATTCTCACAATAAGCTAATTAGCTCAATTGGAGCATTTCTAGCATGTTTGGTTGAAATTGGAAATTTACATTTTTCAGTTTTGTCAGACGTTTGTAATATTCTCACAATAAGCTAATTAGCTCAATTGGAGCATTTCTAGCATGTTTGGTTGAAATTAGAAATTTACATTTTTCAGTTTTGTCAGACGTTTGTAAAATTCTTACAGTAGGCTTATTTGCGCAATTTGAGCATTTCTAGCATGTTTGGTTGAAATTGGAAATTTACATTTTTCAGTTTTGTCAGACGTTTGTAATATTCTCACAATAAGCTAATTAGCTCAATTGGAGCATTTCTAGCATGTTTGGTTGAAATTGGAAATTTACATTTTTCACTTTTGTCAGACGTTTGTAATATTCTCACAATAAGCTAATTAGCTCAATTGGAGCATTTCTAGCATGTTTGGTTGAAATTGGAAATTTACAATTTTCAGTTTTGTCAGACATTTGTAATATTCTCACAATAAGCTAATTAGCTCAATTGGAGCATTTCTAGCATGTTTGGTTGAAATTGGAAATTTACATTTTTCACTTTTGTCAGACATTTGTAATATTCTCACAATAAGCTAATTAGCTCAATTGGAGCATTTCTAGCATGTTTGGTTGAAATTGGAAAATTACATTTTTCAGTTTTGTCAGACGTTTGTAATATTCTCACAATAAGCTAATTAGCTCAATTGGAGCATTTCTAGCATGTTTGGTTGAAATTTGAAATTTACATTTTTCAGTTTTGTCAGACGTTTGTAATATTCTCACAATAAGCTAATTAGCTCAATTGGAGCATTTCTAGCATGTTTGGTTGAAATTGGAAATTTACATTTTTAAGTTTTGTCAGACGTTTGTAATATTCTCACAATAAGCTAATTAGCTCAATTGGAGCATTTCTAGCATGTTTGGTTGAAATTGGAAATTTACATTTTTCACTTTTGTCAGACCTTTGTAATATTCTCACAATAAGCTAATTAGCTCAATTGGAGCATTTCTAGCATGTTTGGTTGAAATTAGAAATTTACATTTTTCAGTTTTGTCAGACGTTTGTAAAATTCTTACAAGGCTTATTTGCGCAATTTGAGCATTTCTAGCATGTTTGGTTGAAATTGGAAATTTACATTTTTCACTTTTGTCAGACGTTTGTAATATTCTCACAATAAGCTAATTAGCTCAATTGGAGCATTTCTAGCATGTTTAGTTGAAATTATAAATTTGCATTTTTCACTTTTGTCAGACAATTGCAATATTCTCCCAATAAGCTAATTAGCTCAATTGGAGCATTTCTAGCATGTTTGGTTGATATTGGAAATTTACATTTTTCAGTTTTGTCAGACGTTTGTAAAATTCTTACAGTAGGCTTATTTGCGCAATTTGAGCATTTCTAGAATGTTTGGTTGAAATTGGAAAATTACATTTTTCAGTTTTGTCAGACGTTTGTAATATTCTCACAATAAGCTAATTAGCTTAATTGGAGCATTTCTAGCATGTTTGGTTGAAATTGGAAATTTACATTTTTCAGTTTTGTCAGACGTTTGTAATATTCTCACAATAAGCTAATTAGCTCAATTGGAGCATTTCTAGCATGTTTGGTTGAAATTAGAAATTTACATTTTTCAGTTTTGTCAGACGTTTGTAAAATTCTTACAGTAGGCTTATTTGCGCAATTTGAGCATTTCTAGCATGTTTGGTTGAAATTGGAAATTTACATTTTTCACTTTTGTCAGACGTTTGTAATATTCTCACAATAAGCTAATTAGCTCAATTGGAGCATTTCTAGCATGTTTGGTTGAAATTGGAAATTTACATTTTTCAGTTTTGTCAGACGTTTGTAATATTCTCACAATAAGCTAATTAGCTCAATTGGAGCATTTCTAGCATGTTTGGTTGAAATTGGAAATTTACATTTTTCAGTTTTGTCAGACGTTTGTAATATTCTCACAATAAGCTAATTAGCTCAATTGGAGCATTTCTAGCATGTTTGGTTGAAATTGGAAATTTACATTTTTCAGTTTTGTCAGACATTTGTAATATTCTCACAATAAGCTAATTAGCTCAATTGGAGCATTTCTAGCATGTTTGGTTGAAATTGGAAAATTACATTTTTCAGTTTTGTCAGACGTTTGTAATATTCTCACAATAAGCTAATTAGCTCAATTGGAGCATTTCTAGCATGTTTGGTTGAAATTGGAAATTTGCATTTTTCACTTTTGTCAGACAATTGCAATATTCTCCCAATAAGCTAATTAGCTCAATTGGAGCATTTCTAGCATGTTTGGTTGATATTGGAAATTTACATTTTTCAGTTTTGTCAGACGTTTGTAAAGTTCTTACAGTAGGCTTATTTGCGCAATTTGAGCATTTCTAGCATGTTTGGTTGAAATTGGAAATTTGCATTTTTCAGTTTTGTCAGACAATTGCAATATTCTCACAATAAGCTAATTAGCTCAATTGGAGCATTTCTAGCATGTTTGGTTGAAATTGGAAATTTACATTTTTCAGTTTTGTCAGACGTTTGTAATATTCTCACAATAAGCTAATTAGCTCAATTGGAGCATTTCTAGCATGTTTGGTTGAAATTGGAAATTTACATTTTTCACTTTTGTCAGACAATTGCAATATTCTCACAATAAGCTAATTAGCTCAATTGGAGCATTTCTAGCATGTTTGGTTGAAATTGGAAATTTACATTTTTAAGTTTTGTCAGACGTTTGCAATATTCTCACAATAAGCTAATTAGCTCAATTGGAGCATTTCTAGCATGTTTGGTTGAAATTGAAAATTTACATTTTTCAGTTTTGTCAGACGTTTGTAATATTCTCACAATAAGCTAATTAGCTCAATTGGAGCATTTCTAGCATGTTTAGTTGAAATTGGAAATTTACATTTTTCAGTTTTGTCAGACATTTGTAATATTCTCACAATAAGCTAATTAGCTCAATTGGAGCATTTCTAGCATGTTTGGTTGAATTTGGAAAATTACATTTTTCAGTTTTGTCAGACGTTTGTAATATCCTCACAATAAGCTAATTAGCTCAATTGGAGCATTTCTAGCATGTTTGGTTGAAATTGGAAATTTACATTTTTCAGTTTTGTCAGACGTTTGTAATATTCTCACAATAAGCTAATTAGCTCAATTGGAGCATTTCTAGCATGTTTGGTTGAAATTGGAAATTTACATTTTTCACTTTTGTCAGACCTTTGTAATATTCTCACAATAAGCTAATTAGCTCAATTGGAGCATTTCTAGCATGTTTGGTTGAAATTGGAAATTTACATTTTTCACTTTTGTCAGACAATTGCAATATTCTCACAATAAGCTAATTAGCTCAATTGGAGCATTTCTAGCATGTTTAGTTGAAATTGGAAATTTACATTTTTCACTTTTGTCAGACAATTGCAATATTCTCACAATGAGCTAATTAGCTCAATTGGAGCATTTCTAGCATGTTTAGTCGAAATTAGAATTTTACGTTTTTCAGTTTTGTCAGACGTTTGTAATATTCTCACAATAAGCTAATTAGCTCAATTGGAGCATTTCTAGCATGTTTGGTTGAAATTGGAAATTTACATTTTTCAGTTTTGTCAGACGTTTGTAATATTCTCACAATAAGCTAATTAGCTCAATTGGAGCATTTCTAGCATGTTTGGTTGAAATTAGAAATTTACATTTTTCAGTTTTGTCAGACGTTTGTAAAATTCTTACAGTAGGCTTATTTGCGCAATTTGAGCATTTCTAGCATGTTTGGTTGAAATTGGAAATTTACATTTTTCAGTTTTGTCAGACGTTTGTAATATTCTCACAATAAGCTAATTAGCTCAATTGGAGCATTTCTAGCATGTTTGGTTGAAATTGGAAATTTACATTTTTCAGTTTTGTCAGACGTTTGTAATATTCTCACAATAAGCTAATTAGCTCAATTGGAACATTTCTAGCATGTTTGGTTGAAATTGGAAATTTACATTTTTCAGTTTTGTCAGACGTTTGTAATATTCTCACAATAAGCTAATTAGCTCAATTGGAGCATTTCTAGCATGTTTGGTTGAAATTGGAAATTTACATTTTTCAGTTTTGTCAGACCTTTGTAATATTCTCACAATAAGCTAATTAGCTCAATTGGAGCATTTCTAGCATGTTTGGTTGAAATTGGAAAATTACATTTTTCAGTTTTGTCAGACGTTTGTAATATTCTCACAATAAGCTAATTAGCTCAATTGGAGCATTTCTAGCATGTTTGGTTGAAATTTGAAATTTACATTTTTCAGTTTTGTCAGACGTTAGTAATATTCTCACAATAAGCTAATTAGCTCAATTGGAGCATTTCTAGCATGTTTGGTTGAAATTGGAAATTTACATTTTTAAGTTTTGTCAGACGTTTGTAAAATTCTTACAGTAGGCTTATTTGCGCAATTTGAGCATTTCTAGCATGTTTGGTTGAAATTGGAAATTTACATTTTTCACTTTTGTCAGACGTTTGTAATATTCTCACAATAAGCTAATTAGCTCAATTGGAGCATTTCTAGCATGTTTAGTTGAAATTATAAATTTGCATTTTTCACTTTTGTCAGACAATTGCAATATTCTCCCAATAAGCTAATTAGCTCAATTGGAGCATTTCTAGCATGTTTGGTTGATATTGGAAATTTACATTTTTCAGTTTTGTCAGACGTTTGTAAAATTCTTACAGTAGGCTTATTTGCGCAATTTGAGCATTTCTAGCATGTTTGGTTGAAATTGGAAAATTACATTTTTCAGTTTTGTCAGACGTTTGTAATATTCTCACAATAAGCTAATTAGCTTAATTGGAGCATTTCTAGCATGTTTGGTTGAAATTGGAAATTTACATTTTTCAGTTTTGTCAGACGTTTGTAATATTCTCACAATAAGCTAATTAGCTCAATTGGAGCATTTCTAGCATGTTTGGTTGAAATTAGAAATTTACATTTTTCAGTTTTGTCAGACGTTTGTAAAATTCTTACAGTAGGCTTATTTGCGCAATTTGAGCATTTCTAGCATGTTTGGTTGAAATTGGAAATTTACATTTTTCACTTTTGTCAGACGTTTGTAATATTCTCACAATAAGCTAATTAGCTCAATTGGAGCATTTCTAGCATGTTTGGTTGAAATTGGAAATTTACATTTTTCAGTTTTGTCAGACGTTTGTAATATTCTCACAATAAGCTAATTAGCTCAATTGGAGCATTTCTAGCATGTTTGGTTGAAATTGGAAATTTACATTTTTCAGTTTTGTCAGACGTTTGTAATATTCTCACAATAAGCTAATTAGCTCAATTGGAGCATTTCTAGCATGTTTGGTTGAAATTGGAAATTTACATTTTTCAGTTTTGTCAGACATTTGTAATATTCTCACAATAAGCTAATTAGCTCAATTGGAGCATTTCTAGCATGTTTGGTTGAAATTGGAAAATTACATTTTTCAGTTTTGTCAGACGTTTGTAATATTCTCACAATAAGCTAATTAGCTCAATTGGAGCATTTCTAGCATGTTTGGTTGAAATTGGAAATTTACATTTTTCAGTTTTGTCAGACGTTTGTAATATTCTCACAATAAGCTAATTAGCTCAATTGGAGCATTTCTAGCATGTTTGGTTGAAATTGCAAATTTACATTTTTAAGTTTTGTCAGACATTTGTAATATTCTCACAATAAGCTAATTAGCTCAATTGGAGCATTTCTAGCATGTTTGGTTGAAATTAGAAATTTACATTTTTCAGTTTTGTCAGACGTTTGTAAAATTCTTACAGTAGGCTTATTTGCGCAATTTGAGCATTTCTAGCATGTTTGGTTGAAATTGGAAATTTACATTTTTCACTTTTGTCAGACGTTTGTAATATTCTCACAATAAGCTAATTAGCTCAATTGGAGCATTTCTAGCATGTTTGGTTGAAATTGGAAATTTACATTTTTCAGTTTTGTCAGACGTTTGTAATATTCTCACAATAAGCTAATTAGCTCAATTGGAGCATTTCTAGCATGTTTGGTTGAAATTGGAAATTTACATTTTTCAGTTTTGTCAGACGTTTGTAATATTCTCACAATAAGCTAATTAGCTCAATTGGAGCATTTCTAGCATGTTTGGTTGAAATTGGAAATTTACATTTTTCAGTTTTGTCAGACATTTGTAATATTCTCACAATAAGCTAATTAGCTCAATTGGAGCATTTCTAGCATGTTTGGTTGAAATTGGAAAATTACATTTTTCAGTTTTGTCAGACGTTTGTAATATTCTCACAATAAGCTAATTAGCTCAATTGGAGCATTTCTAGCATGTTTGGTTGAAATTGGAAATTTACATTTTTCAGTTTTGTCAGACGTTTGTAATATTCTCACAATAAGCTAATTAGCTCAATTGGAGCATTTCTAGCATGTTTGGTTGAAATTGCAAATTTACATTTTTAAGTTTTGTCAGACATTTGTAATATTCTCACAATAAGCTAATTAGCTCAATTGGAGCATTTCTAGCATGTTTGGTTGAAATTGGAAATTTACATTTTTCACTTTTGTCAGACCTTTGTAATATTCTCACAATAAGCTAATTAGCTCAATTGGAGCATTTCTAGCATGTTTGGTTGAAATTGGAAATTTACATTTTTCACTTTTGTCAGACAATTGCAATATTCTCACAATAAGCTAGTTAGCTCAATTGGAGCATTTCTAGAATGTTTGGTTGAAATTGGAAATTTACATTTTTCACTTTTGTCAGACAATTGCAATATTCTCACAATAAGCTAATTAGCTCAATTGGAGCATTTCTAGCATCATCAGTTGAAATTAGAAATTTACATTTTTCAGTTTTGTCAGACGTTTGTAATATTCTCACAATAAGCTAATTAGCTCAATTGGAGCATTTCTAGCATGTTTGGTTGAAATTGGAAATTTACATTTTTCAGTTTTGTCAGACGTTTGTAATATTCTCACAATAAGCTAATTAGCTCAATTGGAGCATTTCTAGCATGTTTGGTTGAAATTGGAAATTTGCATTTTTCACTTTTGTCAGACAATTGCAATATTCTCCCAATAAGCTAATTAGCTCAATTGGAGCATTTCTAGCATGTTTGGTTGATATTGGAAATTTACATTTTTCAGTTTTGTCAGACGTTTGTAAAGTTCTTACAGTAGGCTTATTTGCGCAATTTGAGCATTTCTAGCATGTTTGGTTGAAATTGGAAATTTGCATTTTTCAGTTTTGTCAGACAATTGCAATATTCTCACAATAAGCTAATTAGCTCAATTGGAGCATTTCTAGCATGTTTGGTTGAAATTGGAAATTTACATTTTTCAGTTTTGTCAGACGTTTGTAATATTCTCACAATAAGCTAATTAGCTCAATTGGAGCATTTCTAGCATGTTTGGTTGAAATTGGAAATTTACATTTTTCACTTTTGTCAGACAATTGCAATATTCTCACAATAAGCTAATTAGCTCAATTGGAGCATTTCTAGCATGTTTGGTTGAAATTGGAAATTTACATTTTTAAGTTTTGTCAGACGTTTGTAAAGTTCTTACAGTAGGCTTATTTGCGCAATTTGAGCATTTCTAGCATGTTTGGTTGAAATTGGAAATTTGCATTTTTCAGTTTTGTCAGACAATTGCAATATTCTCACAATAAGCTAATTAGCTCAATTGGAGCATTTCTAGCATGTTTGGTTGAAATTGGAAATTTACATTTTTCAGTTTTGTCAGACGTTTGTAATATTCTCACAATAAGCTAATTAGCTCAATTGGAGCATTTCTAGCATGTTTGGTTGAAATTGGAAATTTACATTTTTCACTTTTGTCAGACAATTGCAATATTCTCACAATAAGCTAATTAGCTCAATTGGAGCATTTCTAGCATGTTTGGTTGAAATTGGAAATTTACATTTTTAAGTTTTGTCAGACGTTTGCAATATTCTCACAATAAGCTAATTAGCTCAATTGGAGCATTTCTAGCATGTTTGGTTGAAATTGAAAATTTACATTTTTCAGTTTTGTCAGACGTTTGTAATATTCTCACAATAAGCTAATTAGCTCAATTGGAGCATTTCTAGCATGTTTAGTTGAAATTGGAAATTTACATTTTTCAGTTTTGTCAGACGTTTGTAATATTCTCACAATAAGCTAATTAGCTCAATTGGAGCATTTCTAGCATGTTTGGTTGAATTTGGAAAATTACATTTTTCAGTTTTGTCAGACGTTTGTAATATCCTCACAATAAGCTAATTAGCTCAATTGGAGCATTTCTAGCATGTTTGGTTGAAATTGGAAATTTACATTTTTCAGTTTTGTCAGACGTTTGTAATATTCTCACAATAAGCTAATTAGCTCAATTGGAGCATTTCTAGCATGTTTGGTTGAAATTGGAAATTTACATTTTTCACTTTTGTCAGACCTTTGTAATATTCTCACAATAAGCTAATTAGCTCAATTGGAGCATTTCTAGCATGTTTGGTTGAAATTGGAAATTTACATTTTTCACTTTTGTCAGACAATTGCAATATTCTCACAATAAGCTAATTAGCTCAATTGGAGCATTTCTAGCATGTTTAGTTGAAATTGGAAATTTACATTTTTCACTTTTGTCAGACAATTGCAATATTCTCACAATGAGCTAATTAGCTCAATTGGAGCATTTCTAGCATGTTTAGTCGAAATTAGAATTTTACGTTTTTCAGTTTTGTCAGACGTTTGTAATATTCTCACAATAAGCTAATTAGCTCAATTGGAGCATTTCTAGCATGTTTGGTTGAAATTGGAAATTTACATTTTTCAGTTTTGTCAGACGTTTGTAATATTCTCACAATAAGCTAATTAGCTCAATTGGAGCATTTCTAGCATGTTTGGTTGAAATTAGAAATTTACATTTTTCAGTTTTGTCAGACGTTTGTAAAATTCTTACAGTAGGCTTATTTGCGCAATTTGAGCATTTCTAGCATGTTTGGTTGAAATTGGAAATTTACATTTTTCAGTTTTGTCAGACGTTTGTAATATTCTCACAATAAGCTAATTAGCTCAATTGGAGCATTTCTAGCATGTTTGGTTGAAATTGGAAATTTACATTTTTCAGTTTTGTCAGACGTTTGTAATATTCTCACAATAAGCTAATTAGCTCAATTGGAACATTTCTAGCATGTTTGGTTGAAATTGGAAATTTACATTTTTCAGTTTTGTCAGACGTTTGTAATATTCTCACAATAAGCTAATTAGCTCAATTGGAGCATTTCTAGCATGTTTGGTTGAAATTGGAAATTTACATTTTTCAGTTTTGTCAGACCTTTGTAATATTCTCACAATAAGCTAATTAGCTCAATTGGAGCATTTCTAGCATGTTTGGTTGAAATTGGAAAATTACATTTTTCAGTTTTGTCAGACGTTTGTAATATTCTCACAATAAGCTAATTAGCTCAATTGGAGCATTTCTAGCATGTTTGGTTGAAATTTGAAATTTACATTTTTCAGTTTTGTCAGACGTTAGTAATATTCTCACAATAAGCTAATTAGCTCAATTGGAGCATTTCTAGCATGTTTGGTTGAAATTGGAAATTTACATTTTTAAGTTTTGTCAGACGTTTGTAAAATTCTTACAGTAGGCTTATTTGCGCAATTTGAGCATTTCTAGCATGTTTGGTTGAAATTGGAAATTTACATTTTTCACTTTTGTCAGACGTTTGTAATATTCTCACAATAAGCTAATTAGCTCAATTGGAGCATTTCTAGCATGTTTAGTTGAAATTATAAATTTGCATTTTTCACTTTTGTCAGACAATTGCAATATTCTCCCAATAAGCTAATTAGCTCAATTGGAGCATTTCTAGCATGTTTGGTTGATATTGGAAATTTACATTTTTCAGTTTTGTCAGACGTTTGTAAAATTCTTACAGTAGGCTTATTTGCGCAATTTGAGCATTTCTAGCATGTTTGGTTGAAATTGGAAAATTACATTTTTCAGTTTTGTCAGACGTTTGTAATATTCTCACAATAAGCTAATTAGCTTAATTGGAGCATTTCTAGCATGTTTGGTTGAAATTGGAAATTTACATTTTTCAGTTTTGTCAGACGTTTGTAATATTCTCACAATAAGCTAATTAGCTCAATTGGAGCATTTCTAGCATGTTTGGTTGAAATTAGAAATTTACATTTTTCAGTTTTGTCAGACGTTTGTAAAATTCTTACAGTAGGCTTATTTGCGCAATTTGAGCATTTCTAGCATGTTTGGTTGAAATTGGAAATTTACATTTTTCACTTTTGTCAGACGTTTGTAATATTCTCACAATAAGCTAATTAGCTCAATTGGAGCATTTCTAGCATGTTTGGTTGAAATTGGAAATTTACATTTTTCAGTTTTGTCAGACGTTTGTAATATTCTCACAATAAGCTAATTAGCTCAATTGGAGCATTTCTAGCATGTTTGGTTGAAATTGGAAATTTACATTTTTCAGTTTTGTCAGACGTTTGTAATATTCTCACAATAAGCTAATTAGCTCAATTGGAGCATTTCTAGCATGTTTGGTTGAAATTGGAAATTTACATTTTTCAGTTTTGTCAGACATTTGTAATATTCTCACAATAAGCTAATTAGCTCAATTGGAGCATTTCTAGCATGTTTGGTTGAAATTGGAAAATTACATTTTTCAGTTTTGTCAGACGTTTGTAATATTCTCACAATAAGCTAATTAGCTCAATTGGAGCATTTCTAGCATGTTTGGTTGAAATTGGAAATTTACATTTTTCAGTTTTGTCAGACGTTTGTAATATTCTCACAATAAGCTAATTAGCTCAATTGGAGCATTTCTAGCATGTTTGGTTGAAATTGCAAATTTACATTTTTAAGTTTTGTCAGACATTTGTAATATTCTCACAATAAGCTAATTAGCTCAATTGGAGCATTTCTAGCATGTTTGGTTGAAATTGGAAATTTACATTTTTCACTTTTGTCAGACCTTTGTAATATTCTCACAATAAGCTAATTAGCTCAATTGGAGCATTTCTAGCATGTTTGGTTGAAATTGGAAATTTACATTTTTCACTTTTGTCAGACAATTGCAATATTCTCACAATAAGCTAGTTAGCTCAATTGGAGCATTTCTAGAATGTTTGGTTGAAATTGGAAATTTACATTTTTCACTTTTGTCAGACAATTGCAATATTCTCACAATAAGCTAATTAGCTCAATTGGAGCATTTCTAGCATCATCAGTTGAAATTAGAAATTTACATTTTTCAGTTTTGTCAGACGTTTGTAATATTCTCACAATAAGCTAATTAGCTCAATTGGAGCATTTCTAGCATGTTTGGTTGAAATTGGAAATTTACATTTTTCAGTTTTGTCAGACGTTTGTAATATTCTCACAATAAGCTAATTAGCTCAATTGGAGCATTTCTAGCATGTTTGGTTGAAATTGGAAATTTACATTTTTCAGTTTTGTCAGACAATTGCAATATTCTCACAATAAGCTAATTAGCTCAATTGGAGCATTTCTAGCATGTTTGGTTGAAATTGGAAATTTACATTTTTCAGTTTTGTCAGACGTTTGTAATATTCTCACAATAAGCTAATTAGCTCAATTGGAGCATTTCTAGCATGTTTAGTTGAAATTGGAAATTTGCAATTTTCAGTTTTGTCAGACAATTGCAATATTCTCACAATAAGCTAATTAGCTCAATTGGAGCATTTCTAGCATGTTTGGTTGAAATTGGAAATTTACATTTTTCAGTTTTGTCAGACGTTTGTAATATTCTCACAATAAGCTAATTAGCGCAATTTGAGCATTTCTAGCATGTTTGGTTGAAATTGGAAATTTGCAATTTTCAGTTTTGTCAGACAATTGCAATATTCTCACAATAAGCTAATTAGCTCAATTGGAGCATTTCTAGCATGTTTGGTTGAAATTGGAAATTTACATTTTTCAGTTTTGTCAGACGTTTGTAATATTCTCACAATAAGCTAATTAGCTCAATTGGAGCATTTCTAGCATGTTTGGTTGAAATTGGAAATTTACATTTTTCACTTTTGTCAGACAATTGCAATATTCTCACAATAAGCTAATTAGCTCAATTGGAGCATTTCTAGCATGTTTGGTTGAAATTGGAAATTTACATTTTTCAGTTTTGTCAGACGTTTGTAATATTCTCACACTAAGCTAATTAGCTCAATTGGAGCATTTCTAGCATGTTTAGTTGAAATTGGAAATTTACATTTTTCAGTTTTGTCAGACGTTTGTAATATTCTCACAATAAGCTAATTAGCTCAATTGGAGCATTTCTAGCATGTTTAGTTGAAATTGGAAATTTGCATTTTTCACTTTTGTCAGACAATTGCAATATTCTCTCAATAAGCTAATTAGCTCAATTGGAGCATTTCTAGCATGTTTGGTTGAAATTGGAAATTTACATTTTTCAGTTTTGTCAGACGTTTGTAAAATTCTTACAGTAGGCTTATTTGCGCAATTTGAGCATTTCTAGCATGTTTGGTTGAAATTGAAAATTTACAATTTTCAGTTTTGTCAGACGTTTGTAATATTCTCACAATAAGCTAACTAGCTCAATTGGAGCATTTCTAGCATGTTTGGTTGAAATTGAAAATTTACATTTTTCAGTTTTGTCAGACGTTTGTAATATTCTCACAATAAGCTAATTAGCTCAATTGGAGCATTTCTAGCATGTTTAGTTGAAATTGGAAATTTACATTTTTCAGTTTTGTCAGACGTTTGTAATATTCTCACAAAAAGCTAATTAGCTCAATTGGAGCATTTCTAGCATGTTTGGTTGAATTTGGAAAATTACATTTTTCAGTTTTATCAGACGTTTGTAATATTCTCACAATAAGCTAATTAGCTCAATTGGAGCATTTCTAGCATGTTTGGTTGAAATTGGAAATTTACATTTTTCAGTTTTGTCAGACGTTTGTAATATTCTCACAATAAGCTAATTAGCTCAATTGGAGCATTTCTAGCATGTTTGGTTGAAATTGGAAATTTACATTTTTCACTTTTGTCAGACCTTTGTAATATTCTCACAATAAGCTAATTAGCTCAATTGGAGCATTTCTAGCATGTTTGGTTGAAATTGGAAATTTACATTTTTCACTTTTGTCAGACAATTGCAATATTCTCACAATAAGCTAATTAGCTCAATTGGAGCATTTCTAGCATGTTTGGTTGAAATTGGAAATTTACATTTTTCACTTTTGTCAGACAATTGCAATATTCTCACAATGAGCTAATTAGCTCAATTGGAGCATTTCTAGCATGTTTAGTCGAAATTAGAATTTTACATTTTTCAGTTTTGTCAGACGTTTGTAATATTCTCACAATAAGCTAATTAGCTCAATTGGAGCATTTCTAGCATGTTTGGTTGAAATTGGAAATTTACATTTTTCAGTTTTGTCAGACGTTTGTAATATTCTCACAATAAGCTAATTAGCTCAATTGGAGCATTTCTAGCATGTTTGGTTGAAATTAGAAATTTACATTTTTCAGTTTTGTCAGACGTTTGTAAAATTCTTACAGTAGGCTTATTTGCGCAATTTGAGCATTTCTAGCATGTTTGGTTGAAATTGGAAATTCACATTTTTCAGTTTTGTCAGACGTTTGTAATATTCTCACAATAAGCTAATTAGCTCAATTGGAGCATTTCTAGCATGTTTGGTTGAAATTGGAAATTTACATTTTTCACTTTTGTCAGACGTTTGTAATATTCTCACAATAAGCTAATTAGCTCAATTGGAGCATTTCTAGCATGTTTGGTTGAAATTGGAAATTTACATTTTTCAGTTTTGTCAGACGTTTGTAATATTCTCACAATAAGCTAATTAGCTCAATTGGAGCATTTCTAGCATGTTTGGTTGAAATTGGAAATTTACATTTTTCAGTTTTGTCAGACGTTTGTAATATTCTCACAATAAGCTAATTAGCTCAATTGGAGCATTTCTAGCATGTTTGGTTGAAAATGGAAATTTACATTTTTAAGTTTTGTCAGACGTTTGTAATATTCTCACAATAAGCTAATTAGCTCAATTGGAGCATTTCTAGCATGTTTTGTTGAAATTGGAAGTTTACATTTTTCACTTTTGTCAGACCTTTGTAATATTCTCACAATAAGCTAATTAGCTCAATTGGAGCATTTCTAGCATGTTTGGTTGAAATTGGAAAATTACATTTTTCAGTTTTGTCAGACGTTTGTAATATTCTCACAATAAGCTAATTAGCTCAATTGGAGCATTTCTAGCATGTTTGGTTGAAATTGGAAATTTACATTTTTCAGTTTTGTCAGACGTTTGTAATATTCTCACAATAAGCTAATTAGCTCAATTGGAGCATTTCTAGCATGTTTGGTTGAAAATGGAAATTTACATTTTTAAGTTTTGTCAGACGTTTGTAATATTCTCACAATAAGCTAATTAGCTCAATTGGAGCATTTCTAGCATGTTTTGTTGAAATTGGAAATTTACATTTTTCACTTTTGTCAGACCTTTGTAATATTCTCACAATAAGCTAATTAGCTCAATTGGAGCATTTCTAGCATGTTTGGTTGAAATTGGAAATTTACATTTTTCACTTTTGTCAGACAATTGCAATATTGTCACAATAAGCTAATTAGCTCAATTGGAGCATTTCTAGCATGTTTGGTTGAAATTGGAAATTTACATTTTTCACTTTTGTCAGACCCTTTGTAATATTCTCACAATAAGCTAATTAGCTCAATTGGAGCATTTCTAGCATGTTTGGTTGAAATTGGAAATTTACATTTTTCACTTTTGTCAGACAATTGCAATATTCTCACAATAAGCTAATTAGCTCAATGGAGCATTTCTAGCATGTTTGGTTGAAATTGGAAATTTACATTTTTCACTTTTGTCAGACAATTGCAATATTCTCACAATAAGCTAATTAGCTCAATTGGAGCATTTCTAGCATGTTTAGTTGAAATTAGAATTTTACATTTTCAGTTTTGTCAGACGTTTGTAATATTCTCACAATAAGCTAATTAGCTCAATTGGAGCATTTCTAGCATGTTTGGTTGAAATTGGAAATTTACATTTTTCAGTTTTGTCAGACGTTTGTAATATTCTCACAATAAGCTAATTAGCTCAATTGGAGCATTTCTAGCAAGTTTGGTTGAATTTGGAAATTTACATTTTTCAGTTTTGTCAGACGTTTGTAAAATTCTTACAGTAGGCTTATTTGCGCAATTTGAGCATTTCTAGCATGTTTGGTTGAAATTGGAAATTTACATTTTTCACTTTTGTCAGACGTTTGTAATATTCTCACAATAAGCTAATTAGCTCAATTGGAGCATTTCTAGCATGTTTGGTTGAAATTGGAAATTTACATTTTTCAGTTTTGTCAGACGTTTGTAATATTCTCACAATAAGCTAATTAGCTCAATTGGAGCATTTCTAGCATGTTTGGTTGAAATTGGAAATTTACATTTTTCAGTTTTGTCAGACGTTTGTAATATTCTCACAATAAGCTAATTAGCTCAATTGGAGCATTTCTAGCATGTTTGGTTGAAATTGGAAATTTACAATTTTCAGTTTTGTCAGACATTTGTAATATTCTCACAATAAGCTAATTAGCTCAATTGGAGCATTTCTAGCATGTTTGGTTGAAATTGGAAAATTACATTTTTCAGTTTTGTCAGACGTTTGTAATATTCTCACAATAAGCTAATTAGCTCAATTGGAGCATTTCTAGCATGTTTGGTTGAAATTGGAAATTTACATTTTTCAGTTTTGTCAGACGTTTGTAATATTCTCACAATAAGCTAATTAGCTCAATTGGAGCATTTCTAGCATGTTTGGTTGAAATTGGAAATTTACATTTTTAAGTTTTGTCAGACGTTTGTAATATTCTCACAATAAGCTAATTAGCTCAATTGGAGCATTTCTAGCATGTTTGGTTGAAATTGGAAATTTACATTTTTCACTTTTGTCAGACCTTTGTAATATTCTCACAATAAGCTAATTAGCTCAATTGGAGCATTTCTAGCATGTTTGGTTGAAATTAGAAATTTACATTTTTCACTTTTGTCAGACAATTGCAATATTCTCACAATAAGCTAGTTAGCTCAATTGGAGCATTTCTAGCATGTTTGGTTGAAATTGGAAATTTACATTTTTCACTTTTGTCAGACAATTGCAATATTCTCACAATAAGCTAATTAGCTCAATTGGAGCATTTCTAGCATGTTTAGTTGAAATTAGAAATTTACATTTTTCAGTTTTGTCAGACGTTTGTAATATTCTCACAATAAGCTAATTAGCTCAATTGGAGCATTTCTAGCATGTTTGGTTGAAATTGGAAATTTACATTTTTCAGTTTTGTCAGACGTTTGTAATATTCTCACAATAAGCTAATTAGCTCAATTGGAGCATTTCTAGCATGTTTGGTTGAAATTTGAAATTTACATTTTTCACTTTTGTCAGACAATTGCAATATTCTCACAATAACCTAGTTAGCTCAATTGGAACATTTCTAGCATGTTTGGTTGAAATTGGAAATTTACATTTTTCACTTTTGTCAGACAATTGCAATATTCTCACAATAAGCTAATTAGCTCAATTGGAGCATTTCTAGCATGTTTGGTTGAAATTGGAAATTTACAATTTTCAGTTTTGTCAGACATTTGTAATATTCTCACAATAAGCTAATTAGCTCAATTGGAGCATTTCTAGCATGTTTGGTTGATATTGGAAATTTACATTTTTCAGTTTTGTCAGACGTTTGTAATATTCTCACAATAAGCTAATTAGCTCAATTGGAGCATTTCTAGCATGTTTGGTTGAAATTGGAAATTTACATTTTTCAGTTTTGTCAGACGTTTGTAAAATTCTTACAGTAGGCTTATTTGCGCAATTTGAGCATTTCTAGCATGTTTGGTTGAAATTGGAAATTTACATTTTTCACTTTTGTCAGACGTTTGTAATATTCTCACAATAAGCTAATTAGCTCAATTGGAGCATTTCTAGCATGTTTGGTTGAAATTGGAAATTTACATTTTTCACTTTTGTCAGACAATTGCAATATTCTCACAATAACCTAGTTAGCTCAATTTGAGCATTTCTAGCATGTTTGGTTGAAATTGGAAATTTACATTTTTCACTTTTGTCAGACGTTTGTAATATTCTCACAATAAGCTAATTAGCTCAATTGGAGCATTTCTAGCATGTTTGGTTGAAATTGGAAATTTACATTTTTCACTTTTGTCAGACAATTGCAATATTCTCACAATAACCTAGTTAGCTCAATTTGAGCATTTCTAGCATGTTTGGTTGAAATTGGAAATTTACATTTTTCACTTTTGTCAGACAATTGCAATATTGTCACAATAAGCTAATTAGCTCAATTGGAGCATTTCTAGCATGTTTGGTTGAAATTGGAAATTTACATTTTTCACTTTTGTCAGACCTTTGTAATATTCTCACAATAAGCTAATTAGCTCAATTGGAGCATTTCTAGCATGTTTGGTTGAAATTGGAAATTTACATTTTTCACTTTTGTCAGACAATTGCAATATTCTCACAATAAGCTAATTAGCTCAATTGGAGCATTTCTAGCATGTTTGGTTGAAATTGGAAATTTACATTTTTCACTTTTGTCAGACAATTGCAATATTCTCACAATAAGCTAATTAGCTCAATTGGAGCATTTCTAGCATGTTTAGTTGAAATTAGAATTTTACATTTTTCAGTTTTGTCAGACGTTTGTAATATTCTCACAATAAGCTAATTAGCTCGATTGGAGCATTTCTAGCATGTTTGGTTGAAATTGGAAATTTACATTTTTCAGTTTTGTCAGACGTTTGTAATATTCTCACAATAAGCTAATTAGCTCAATTGGAGCATTTCTAGCAAGTTTGGTTGAATTTGGAAATTTACATTTTTCAGTTTTGTCAGACGTTTGTAAAATTCTTACAGTAGGCTTATTTGCGCAATTTGAGCATTTCTAGCATGTTTGGTTGAAATTGGAAATTTACATTTTTCACTTTTGTCAGACGTTTGTAATATTCTCACAATAAGCTAATTAGCTCAATTGGAGCATTTCTAGCATGTTTGGTTGAAATTGGAAATTTACATTTTTCAGTTTTGTCAGACGTTTGTAATATTCTCACAATAAGCTAATTAGCTCAATTGGAGCATTTCTAGCATGTTTGGTTGAAATTGGAAATTTACATTTTTCAGTTTTGTCAGACGTTTGTAATATTCTCACAATAAGCTAATTAGCTCAATTGGAGCATTTCTAGCATGTTTGGTTGAAATTGGAAATTTACAATTTTCAGTTTTGTCAGACATTTGTAATATTCTCACAATAAGCTAATTAGCTCAATTGGAGCATTTCTAGCATGTTTGGTTGAAATTGGAAAATTACATTTTTCAGTTTTGTCAGACGTTTGTAATATTCTCACAATAAGCTAATTAGCTCAATTGGAGCATTTCTAGCATGTTTGGTTGAAATTGGAAATTTACATTTTTCAGTTTTGTCAGACGTTTGTAATATTCTCACAATAAGCTAATTAGCTCAATTGGAGCATTTCTAGCATGTTTGGTTGAAATTGGAAATTTACATTTTTAAGTTTTGTCAGACGTTTGTAATATTCTCACAATAAGCTAATTAGCTCAATTGGAGCATTTCTAGCATGTTTGGTTGAAATTGGAAATTTACATTTTTCACTTTTGTCAGACCTTTGTAATATTCTCACAATAAGCTAATTAGCTCAATTGGAGCATTTCTAGCATGTTTGGTTGAAATTAGAAATTTACATTTTTCACTTTTGTCAGACAATTGCAATATTCTCACAATAAGCTAGTTAGCTCAATTGGAGCATTTCTAGCATGTTTGGTTGAAATTGGAAATTTACATTTTTCACTTTTGTCAGACAATTGCAATATTCTCACAATAAGCTAATTAGCTCAATTGGAGCATTTCTAGCATGTTTAGTTGAAATTAGAAATTTACATTTTTCAGTTTTGTCAGACGTTTGTAATATTCTCACAATAAGCTAATTAGCTCAATTGGAGCATTTCTAGCATGTTTGGTTGAAATTGGAAATTTACATTTTTCAGTTTTGTCAGACGTTTGTAATATTCTCACAATAAGCTAATTAGCTCAATTGGAGCATTTCTAGCATGTTTGGTTGAAATTTGAAATTTACATTTTTCACTTTTGTCAGACAATTGCAATATTCTCACAATAACCTAGTTAGCTCAATTGGAACATTTCTAGCATGTTTGGTTGAAATTGGAAATTTACATTTTTCACTTTTGTCAGACAATTGCAATATTCTCACAATAAGCTAATTAGCTCAATTGGAGCATTTCTAGCATGTTTAGTTGAAATTAGAAATTTACATTTTTCAGTTTTGTCAGACGTTTGTAATATTCTCACAATAAGCTAATTAGCTCAATTGGAGCATTTCTAGCATGTTTGGTTGAAATTGGAAATTTACAATTTTCAGTTTTGTCAGACATTTGTAATATTCTCACAATAAGCTAATTAGCTCAATTGGAGCATTTCTAGCATGTTTGGTTGATATTGGAAATTTACATTTTTCAGTTTTGTCAGACGTTTGTAATATTCTCACAATAAGCTAATTAGCTCAATTGGAGCATTTCTAGCATGTTTGGTTGAAATTGGAAATTTACATTTTTCAGTTTTGTCAGACGTTTGTAAAATTCTTACAGTAGGCTTATTTGCGCAATTTGAGCATTTCTAGCATGTTTGGTTGAAATTGGAAATTTACATTTTTCACTTTTGTCAGACGTTTGTAATATTCTCACAATAAGCTAATTAGCTCAATTGGAGCATTTCTAGCATGTTTGGTTGAAATTGGAAATTTACATTTTTCACTTTTGTCAGACAATTGCAATATTCTCACAATAACCTAGTTAGCTCAATTTGAGCATTTCTAGCATGTTTGGTTGAAATTGGAAATTTACATTTTTCACTTTTGTCAGACGTTTGTAATATTCTCACAATAAGCTAATTAGCTCAATTGGAGCATTTCTAGCATGTTTGGTTGAAATTGGAAATTTACAATTTTCAGTTTTGTCAGACATTTGTAATATTCTCACAATAAGCTAATTAGCTCAATTGGAGCATTTCTAGCATGTTTGGTTGATATTGGAAATTTACATTTTTCAGTTTTGTCAGACGTTTGTAATATTCTCACAATAAGCTAATTAGCTCAATTGGAGCATTTCTAGCATGTTTGGTTGAAATTGGAAATTTACATTTTTCAGTTTTGTCAGACGTTTGTAATATTCTCACAATAAGCTAATTAGCTCAATTGGAGCATTTCTAGCATGTTTGGTTGAAATTTGAAATTTACATTTTTCACTTTTGTCAGACAATTGCAATATTCTCACAATAACCTAGTTAGCTCAATTGGAACATTTCTAGCATGTTTGGTTGAAATTTGAAATTTACATTTTTCACTTTTGTCAGACAATTGCAATATTCTCACAATAACCTAGTTAGCTCAATTGGAACATTTCTAGCATGTTTGGTTGAAATTGGAAATTTACATTTTTCACTTTTGTCAGACAATTGCAATATTCTCCCAATAAGCTAATTAGCTCAATTGGAGCATTTCTAGCATGTTTGGTTGATATTGGAAATTTACATTTTTCAGTTTTGTCAGACGTTTGTAAAATTCTTACAGTAGGCTTATTTGCGCAATTTGAGCATTTCTAGCATGTTTGGTTGAAATTGGAAATTTACATTTTTCAGTTTTGTCAGACGTTTGTAATATTCTCACAATAAGCTAATTAGCTTAATTGGAGCATTTCTAGCATGTTTAGTTGAAATTGGAAATTTACATTTTTCAGTTTTGTCAGACGTTTGTAATATTCTCACAATAAGCTAATTAGCTCAATTGGAGCATTTCTAGCATGTTTGGTTGAAATTAGAAATTTACATTTCTCAGTTTTGTCAGACGTTTGTAAAATTCTTACAGTAGGCTTATTTGCGCAATTTGAGCATTTCTAGCATGTTTGGTTGAAATTGGAAATTTACATTTTTCACTTTTGTCAGACGTTTGAAATATTCTCACAATAAGCTAATTAGCTCAATTGGAGCATTTCTAGCATGTTTGGTTGAAATTGGAAATTTACATTTTTCAGTTTTGTCAGACGTTTGTAATATTCTCACAATAAGCTAATTAGCTCAATTGGAGCATTTCTAGCATGTTTGGTTGAAATTGGAAATTTACATTTTTCAATTTTGTCAGACGTTTGTAATATTCTCACAATAAGCTAATTAGCTCAATTGGAGCATTTCTAGCATGTTTGGTTGAAATTGGAAATTTACATTTTTCAGTTTTGTCAGACGTTTGTAATATTCTCACAATAAGCTAATTAGCTCAATTGGAGCATTTCTAGCATGTTTGGTTGAAATTAGAAATTTACATTTTTCAGTTTTGTCAGACGTTTGTAAATTTCTTACAGTAGGCTTATTTGCGCGATTTGAGCATTTCTAGCATGTTTGGTTGAAATTGGAAATTTACATTTTTCACTTTTGTCAGACGTTTGTAATATTCTCACAATAAGCTAATTAGCTCAATTGGAGCATTTCTAGCATGTTTGGTTGAAATTGGAAATTTACATTTTTCAGTTTTGTCAGACGTTTGTAATATTCTCACAATAAGCTAATTAGCTCAATTGGAGCATTTCTAGCATGTTTGGTTGAAATTGGAAATTTACATTTTTCAGTTTTGTCAGACGTTTGTAATATTCTCACAATAAGCTAATTAGCTCAATTGGAGCATTTCTAGCATGTTTGGTTGAAATTGGAAATTTACATTTTTCAGTTTTGTCAGACATTTGTAATATTCTCACAATAAGCTAATTAGCTCAATTGGAGCATTTCTAGCATGTTTGGTTGAAATTGGAAAATTACATTTTTCAGTTTTGTCAGACGTTTGTAATATTCTCACAATAAGCTAATTAGCTCAATTGGAGCATTTTTAGCATGTTTGGTTGAAATTGGAAATTTACATTTTTCAGTTTTGTCAGACGTTTGTAATATTCTCACAATAAGCTAATTAGCTCAATTAGAGCATTTCTAGCATGTTTGGTTGAAATTGGAAATTTACATTTTTAAGTTTTGTCAGACATTTGTAATATTCTCACAATAAGCTAATTAGCTCAATTGGAGCATTTCTAGCATGTTTGGTTGAAATTGGAAATTTACATTTTTCACTTTTGTCAGACCTTTGTAATATTCTCACAATAAGCTAATTAGCTCAATTGGAGCATTTCTAGCATGTTTGGTTGAAATTGGAAATTTACATTTTTCACTTTTGTCAGACAATTGCAATATTCTCACAATAAGCTAGTTAGCTCAATTGGAGCATTTCTAGAATGTTTGGTTGAAATTGGAAATTTACATTTTTCACTTTTGTCAGACAATTGCAATATTCTCACAATAAGCTAATTAGCTCAATTGGAGCATTTCTAGCATCTTTAGTTGAAATTAGAAATTTACATTTTTCAGTTTTGTCAGACGTTTGTAATATTCTCACAATAAGCTAATTAGCTCAATTGGAGCATTTCTAGCATGTTTGGTTGAAATTGGAAATTTACATTTTTCAGTTTTGTCAGACGTTTGTAATATTCTCACAATAAGCTAATTAGCTCAATTGGAGCATTTCTAGCATGTTTGGTTGAAATTGGAAATTTACATTTTTCAGTTTTGTCAGACAATTGCAATATTCTCACAATAAGCTAATTAGCTCAATTGGAGCATTTCTAGCATGTTTGGTTGAAATTGGAAATTTACATTTTTCAGTTTTGTCAGACGTTTGTAATATTCTCACAATAAGCTAATTAGCTCAATTGGAGCATTTCTAGCATGTTTAGTTGAAATTGGAAATTTGCATTTTTCAGTTTTGTCAGACAATTGCAATATTCTCACAATAAGCTAATTAGCTCAATTGGAGCATTTCTAGCATGTTTGGTTGAAATTGGAAATTTACATTTTTCAGTTTTGTCAGACGTTTGTAATATTCTCACAATAAGCTAATTAGCTCAATTGGAGCATTTCTAGCATGTTTAGTTGAAATTGGAAATTTGCATTTTTCACTTTTGTCAGACAATTGCAATATTCCCCCAATAAGCTAATTAGCTCAATTGGAGCATTTCTAGCATGTTTGGTTGATATTGGACATTTACATTTTTCAGTTTTGTCAGACGTTTGTAAAATTCTTACAGTAGGCTTATTTGCGCAATTTGAGCATTTCTAGCATGTTTGGTTGAAATTGGAAATTTGCATTTTTCAGTTTTGTCAGACAATTGCAATATTCTCACAATAAGCTAATTAGCTCAATTGGAGCATTTCTAGCATGTTTGGTTGAAATTGGAAATTTACATTTTTCAGTTTTGTCAGACGTTTGTAATATTCTCACAATAAGCTAATTAGCTCAATTGGAGCATTTCTAGCATGTTTGGTTGAAATTGGAAATTTACATTTTTCACTTTTGTCAGACAATTGCAATATTCTCACAATAAGCTAATTAGCTCAATTGGAGCATTTCTAGCATGTTTGGTTGAAATTGGAAATTTACATTTTTCAGTTTTGTCAGACGTTTGCAATATTCTCACAATAAGCTAATTAGCTCAATTGGAGCATTTCTAGCATGTTTGGTTGAAATTGGAAATTTACATTTTTCAGTTTTGTCAGACGTTTGTAATATTCTCACAATAAGCTAATTAGCTCAATTGGAGCATTTCTAGCATGTTTAGTTGAAATTGGAAATTTGCATTTTTCACTTTTGTCAGACAATTGCAATATTCTCCCAATAAGCTAATTAGCTCAATTGGAGCATTTCTAGCATGTTTGGTTGAAATTGGAAATTTACATTTTTCAGTTTTGTCAGACGTTTGTAAAATTCTTACAGTAGGCTTATTTGCGCAATTTGAGCATTTCTAGCATGTTTGGTTGAAATTGAAAATTTACATTTTTCAGTGTTGTCAGACGTTTGTAATATTCTCACAATAAGCTAACTAGCTCAATTGGAGCATTTCTAGCATGTTTGGTTGAAATTGAAAATTTACATTTTTCAGTTTTGTCAGACGTTTGTAATATTCTCACAATAAGCTAATTAGCTCAATTGGAGCATTTCTAGCATGTTTAGTTGAAATTGGAAATTTACATTTTTCAGTTTTGTCAGACGTTTGTAATATTCTCACAATAAGCTAATTAGCTCAATTGGAGCATTTCTAGCATGTTTGGTTGAATTTGGAAAATTACATTTTTCAGTTTTGTCAGACGTTTGTAATATTCTCACAATAAGCTAATTAGCTCAATTGGAGCATTTCTAGCATGTTTGGTTGAAATTGGAAATTTACATTTTTCAGTTTTGTCAGACGTTTGTAATATTCTCACAATAAGCTAATTAGCTCAATTGGAGCATTTCTAGCATGTTTGGTTGAAATTGGAAATTTACATTTTTCACTTTTGTCAGACCTTTGTAATATTCTCACAATAAGCTAATTAGCTCAATTGGAGCATTTCTAGCATGTTTGGTTGAAATTGGAAATTTACATTTTTCACTTTTGTCAGACAATTGCAATATTCTCACAATGAGCTAATTAGCTCAATTGGAGCATTTCTAGCATGTTTAGTCGAAATTAGAATTTTACATTTTTCAGTTTTGTCAGACGTTTGTAATATTCTCACAATAAGCTAATTAGCTCAATTGGAGCATTTCTAGCATGTTTGGTTGAAATTGGAAATTTACATTTTTCAGTTTTGTCAGACGTTTGTAATATTCTCACAATAAGCTAATTAGCTCAATTGGAGCATTTCTAGCATGTTTGGTTGAAATTAGAAATTTACATTTTTCAGTTTTGTCAGACGTTTGTAAAATTCTTACAGTAGGCTTATTTGCGCAATTTGAGCATTTCTAGCATGTTTGGTTGAAATTGGAAATTTACATTTTTCAGTTTTGTCAGACGTTTGTAATATTCTCACAATAAGCTAATTAGCTCAATTGGAGCATTTCTAGCATGTTTGGTTGAAATTGGAAATTTACATTTTTCACTTTTGTCAGACGTTTGTAATATTCTCACAATAAGCTAATTAGCTCAATTGGAGCATTTCTAGCATGTTTGGTTGAAATTGGAAATTTACAATTTTCAGTTTTGTCAGACATTTGTAATATTCTCACAATAAGCTAATTAGCTCAATTGGAGCATTTCTAGCATGTTTGGTTGAAATTGGAAATTTACATTTTTCACTTTTGTCAGACATTTGTAATATTCTCACAATAAGCTAATTAGCTCAATTGGAGCATTTCTAGCATGTTTGGTTGAAATTGGAAAATTACATTTTTCAGTTTTGTCAGACGTTTGTAATATTCTCACAATAAGCTAATTAGCTCAATTGGAGCATTTCTAGCATGTTTGGTTGAAATTTGAAATTTACATTTTTCAGTTTTGTCAGACGTTTGTAATATTCTCACAATAAGCTAATTAGCTCAATTGGAGCATTTCTAGCATGTTTGGTTGAAATTGGAAATTTACATTTTTAAGTTTTGTCAGACGTTTGTAATATTCTCACAATAAGCTAATTAGCTCAATTGGAGCATTTCTAGCATGTTTGGTTGAAATTGGAAATTTACATTTTTCACTTTTGTCAGACCTTTGTAATATTCTCACAATAAGCTAATTAGCTCAATTGGAGCATTTCTAGCATGTTTGGTTGAAATTAGAAATTTACATTTTTCAGTTTTGTCAGACGTTTGTAAAATTCTTACAGTAGGCTTATTTGCGCAATTTGAGCATTTCTAGCATGTTTGGTTGAAATTGGAAATTTACATTTTTCACTTTTGTCAGACGTTTGTAATATTCTCACAATAAGCTAATTAGCTCAATTGGAGCATTTCTAGCATGTTTAGTTGAAATTATAAATTTGCATTTTTCACTTTTGTCAGACAATTGCAATATTCTCCCAATAAGCTAATTAGCTCAATTGGAGCATTTCTAGCATGTTTGGTTGATATTGGAAATTTACATTTTTCAGTTTTGTCAGACGTTTGTAAAATTCTTACAGTAGGCTTATTTGCGCAATTTGAGCATTTCTAGAATGTTTGGTTGAAATTGGAAAATTACATTTTTCAGTTTTGTCAGACGTTTGTAATATTCTCACAATAAGCTAATTAGCTTAATTGGAGCATTTCTAGCATGTTTGGTTGAAATTGGAAATTTACATTTTTCAGTTTTGTCAGACGTTTGTAATATTCTCACAATAAGCTAATTAGCTCAATTGGAGCATTTCTAGCATGTTTGGATGAAATTAGAAATTTACATTTTTCAGTTTTGTCAGACGTTTGTAAAATTCTTACAGTAGGCTTATTTGCGCAATTTGAGCATTTCTAGCATGTTTGGTTGAAATTGGAAATTTACATTTTTCACTTTTGTCAGACGTTTGTAATATTCTCACAATAAGCTAATTAGCTCAATTGGAGCATTTCTAGCATGTTTGGTTGAAATTGGAAATTTACATTTTTCAGTTTTGTCAGACGTTTGTAATATTCTCACAATAAGCTAATTAGCTCAATTGGAGCATTTCTAGCATGTTTGGTTGAAATTGGAAATTTACATTTTTCAGTTTTGTCAGACGTTTGTAATATTCTCACAATAAGCTAATTAGCTCAATTGGAGCATTTCTAGCATGTTTGGTTGAAATTGGAAATTTACATTTTTCAGTTTTGTCAGACGTTTGTAATATTCTCACAATAAGCTAATTAGCTCAATTGGAGCATTTCTAGCATGTTTGGTTGAAATTGGAAAATTACATTTTTCAGTTTTGTCAGACGTTTGTAATATTCTCACAATAAGCTAATTAGCTCAATTGGAGCATTTCTAGCATGTTTGGTTGAAATTGGAAATTTGCATTTTTCACTTTTGTCAGACAATTGCAATATTCTCCCAATAAGCTAATTAGCTCAATTGGAGCATTTCTAGCATGTTTGGTTGATATTGGAAATTTACATTTTTCAGTTTTGTCAGACGTTTGTAAAATTCTTACAGTAGGCTTATTTGCGCAATTGGAGCATTTCTAGCATGTTTGGTTGAAATTGGAAATTTGCATTTTTCAGTTTTGTCAGACAATTGCAATATTCTCACAATAAGCTAATTAGCTCAATTGGAGCATTTCTAGCATGTTTGGTTGAAATTGGAAATTTACATTTTTCAGTTTTGTCAGACGTTTGTAATATTCTCACAATAAGCTAATTAGCTCAATTGGAGCATTTCTAGCATGTTTGGTTGAAATTGGAAATTTACATTTTTCACTTTTGTCAGACAATTGCAATATTCTCACAATAAGCTAATTAGCTCAATTGGAGCATTTCTAGCATGTTTGGTTGAAATTGGAAATTTACATTTTTCAGTTTTGTCAGACGTTTGCAATATTCTCACAATAAGCTAATTAGCTCAATTGGAGCATTTCTAGCATGTTTGGTTGAAATTGGAAATTTACATTTTTCAGTTTTGTCAGACGTTTGTAATATTCTCACAATAAGCTAATTAGCTCAATTGGAGCATTTCTAGCATGTTTAGTTGAAATTGGAAATTTGCATTTTTCACTTTTGTCAGACAATTGCAATATTCTCCCAATAAGCTAATTAGCTCAATTGGAGCATTTCTAGCATGTTTGGTTGAAATTGGAAATTTACATTTTTCAGTTTTGTCAGACGTTTGTAAAATTCTTACAGTAGGCTTATTTGCGCAATTTGAGCATTTCTAGCATGTTTGGTTGAAATTGAAAATTTACATTTTTCAGTGTTGTCAGACGTTTGTAATATTCTCACAATAAGCTAACTAGCTCAATTGGAGCATTTCTAGCATGTTTGGTTGAAATTGAAAATTTACATTTTTCAGTTTTGTCAGACGTTTGTAATATTCTCACAATAAGCTAATTAGCTCAATTGGAGCATTTCTAGCATGTTTAGTTGAAATTGGAAATTTACATTTTTCAGTTTTGTCAGACGTTTGTAATATTCTCACAATAAGCTAATTAGCTCAATTGGAGCATTTCTAGCATGTTTGGTTGAATTTGGAAAATTACATTTTTCAGTTTTGTCAGACGTTTGTAATATCCTCACAATAAGCTAATTAGCTCTGTTGAATATGTGTGTAGTTAATGCTGTAGAACGTATATTATGAATAACGAACAATAGTACATAAGTGAATAAGGAATACAATACAAGAGCATTAGAAAAACGTGTAACGCATCCTCGAGGATAAAAACAGAACTGCGTGCGCATGCACTAACCGGAAACGGCAAAGCCAATGATTCAATAACGTAACATCTCTCCTTCCCCTAGGGAAGAAACATGTCATCACTAATTGTAATCCCCTTTTTAGGACAGTTCATAATCTGACAAATATGATGGAACAGTTTTCGCACGCGCTGATCGTCTGATTTGCGTAGGTGTTGATTGTGGTGATTGTAGTATTTCTTGTGCCATGGGGGTGCATGGAATCGAGTCAACGGTGCCTGAAGAGGGCTGCTCGTGTGGACACGTCTCCGCTTCAATATTGACACCTGTCTCCTGACCCATCGGCAAGTGATTGGGTTTTGTCACCTCGCGTTCACTGTTCATTTCATTGGAGGTGTCAGCCAAGTACGGAGAGGTTTCTCTTTTGCGTAGCTGATCAACGTGACGCCTTACAATACCTGAGGTGGAAGCATCTAAAATCTCATACATGGAATTTCCCAGAAGATGCATGACTGACCCTTGCAGCCACTGAACGGCTGGTCTCTGAAACGTCTTGTACCACACTAAATCACCCTCCTGAAAGTGACGCTTCTGCGAGAAGTTTGTGAGTGGTGCAGCCTGAATTGATGGCTTCAGAAGATCTAGTCTTGTTCGCAGACATCTGCCCATCAGTAATTCTGCTGGCGTCTTGCCTGTTACCATGCTAATCGATGTACGATATTTGAGGAGAAACTTATCAACTTTCGTGTTTACTGCTTCTGTCGAAGCCTTGTAAGCTTGTTTGAATGTCTGTACAAATCGTTCGGCTTGACCATTACTTTGTGGGTGGTATGGTGCCGTTGTTAAATGTCGTATACCATTGCTCTTCATGAAGTGCATGAACTCCCCTGATGTGAACTGAGGTCCATTGTCAGTGACCACTGTATAGGGCAACCCATGTGTAGCAAAGACTCTTCGTAGTGTTGCTATGGTGATTGCTGAAGTAGACGTCCGAATGGGAAAAACTTCCGGCCATTTGGAATATGCATCTACTATAATTAGGAACATTGTATTATCTAGAGGACCGGCATAATCCAAATGTATTCGCTGCCATGGACTATCAGCAGGGGCCCAATGGTGGGGATCTGATGGAGGATTGTGTTTAACCGCATTGCACTGCGGACAAGACCTTGCAATGGCTTCAATGTCCTCATCAATTTGTGGCCACCATACATAATTGCGTGCTGTTGTTTTCATTTTGACCATCCCCAAGTGACTTTGGTGGAGTTCGGTGAGTATTGTGGCTCGCAAACTAGAGGGTATAACAAGGCGTATGCCTCTCATCAAGCAACCATTTAGCGTCGAGAGCTCTTGTCGACATCTAAAGTATGGATCTATGTTTGCGGCACTGTATGGAGGCCAACCATGTATGGTTGAGTTGTAGACATTGCTCAATGTTTTGTCCTCCTGAGTTTTTATGGATACTGTCTCAAATGTCACGGGTAGTTGGGCATATTGTTCAATGTGAAATAGTCTTGTTTGTTCACAATGAAGTCTTCTGCATGGCTGCGGAAGCCGTGACATAGCATCAGCATTCGCATGAGCGAGTGATGACTTGTATTCTATGTCGTATGTATACGCTGTTAGAATAGCGGCCCATCTTTGCATTCTCATCGCAGCAATAGGAGGAACACCGGTTTTTGGGCCTAGAATTGTAACCAATGGCTTATGGTCAGTGAGCAAGGTAAATGAGCGGCCATACAAGTAGAGGTGGAATTTTGTTACCCCAAAGATAATTGATAGTGCCTCTCGTTCGATTTGGGCATAGTTTCGCTCACTTGGGCTTAATGTTCGAGAAGCAAATGCTATGGGCTTTTCTTCACCATTTGAAAGTTTGTGCGATAAGACTGCCCCTACCCCGTATGCTGAGGCATCACAGGCCAGTATCAGAGGAGAGTTAACATCGTATGGTGTCAACACGCAGTCTGTAGACAACAGCTGCTTTAACTGAACAAAGGCTTCTTGACATTGTGAAGACCAGTTCCAGTGAGCATTTTTGCGTAACTGTTGATGCAATGGGTGCATGACTGTTGCTAAGTTTGGTAAAAACTTTTGATAGTAGTTCACTAAGCCTATGAAAGATCGAAGCTCACCAATATTTGTAGGTGTTGGAGCCTCTTTGATAGCCTTAACCTTGCTTTCCATAGGGTGCAGGCCGTGTTGATCTATGCGATGTCCTAAATAAATAATTGATGATTGTAGGAGGCAGCACTTTTCTTTATTGACCTTTAGCCCATAATTCTGTAGACGGTCTAAAACGCTATGCAAAGTAGATAGATGTGATTCATAGTTCTGACCAGTAATAAATATGTCGTCTTGATAACATAAGACATTTGGTAGGCTACCCAGTATGTCATCCATTGCTCTCTGGTGGATGGCAGGCGCTGAGGCCACCCCGTATGGGAGTCGATTGTACTGGAACAGTCCTTTATGTGTAGTGATAGTAACTAAAGGCTTTGAAGCTGCATCTAGTTTGATCTGAGCAAAGGCCTTTGACAAATCTAATTTGGAGAATAACTTTCCGCCACTCATTTTTTCTTGAAGGTCATCTATAGATGGCATAGGATATGAGTCACCAACTAGCTGAGGATTTAGGGTAACTTTAAAGTCTCCACACAGCCTAATGGAACCATTGGGTTTTATGACGGGAACTACAGGTGTTGCCCATTCACTATGTTCTACTGGAGAGATAACGTTTTCATTTAGGAGAGATTCAAGTTCTTGTTCTACTTTTGCCCGCAATGCGAATGGTACAACTCGGTGCTTTTGCCGAATAGGAATAGCACTTGGGCGCGTACGGAGCGTTGCTTCAACCTTTTTCATTTCTCCTAAAGTTTGCTTGAATAAGGACGGGTACTTTGCAACTAGAGTGTCCATCAGTTGTGCCGTTGCCTCGACCCGATTAGCCTTGATCTCTGACCAGTTTAATTTAAAGTGGTTTAACCATTCCCTTCCAAACAATGGGACCTGCTCACCCTCGGATTTATCTAGCACAAACATCCTTGCTTTACTTTCTTGCTTGCTGAAATGCACAGTTGGGTAGATGACTCCTTTCGGCTTAATTGACTGCGTTGCGCCGTATGGTTTCAAAGTAGTAGATGTAGGTTGGAGTTCCGATGAGCCTTTAATCTTTTTGTAGATATGATATGGCATTGTGGACACTCCTGCACCTGTATCAAGTTCCATTTTCACTGGGATACCATTGATGAGTGTATCTAGCATGATTGGTGGGTGGCTGTGCTCCTTAGACAGTGTGTTTATATGAGCTATATCTTCATGCTCCTCTGTAATTGCATCTGACATTACACTGTGTGTGTTTTGTGCTCGTCTATGAGGCTTCTGGAGTTGAGGTCTTTTACTTGGAGTTTTCTGTTCACAAACAGATTGAAGATGGCCTTTCCGACCACATTTAAAACATTCAGCTTGAAGGTGTGGGCATTGCTTTCTTGGATGAAGGGTGCTCCCGCAGGAACGACAAGGCCAAGGTTTGCCACTGGTAGTAGGCGAATGCATGTTAGAGATGTGACAGACTTTAGATTCTGTTGGCTGTCGTTGTGTCATGACTTCGGCATCTTTCCCAGCCTGCTCCATACCTCGAGCAATCTCTATGGCACGTGAAAGATTTAAGTCTGCTACAGTTAACAGTTTGCGGCGAGCATTTTCGCAGTAAATTCCACAGACCAGTCTATCACGTAGTACCCGTTCACGGTACGCACCTTCAAAATTGCAATGCTCAGCAAGTAACTTGAGTTGTGCAACATACTCATGGATGCTTTCACCAGGTAGCTGGTTTCGTTGATGAAAGCGATATGTTTCCGCAATTTCGAGTGGAGGTGGTGAGATATGATTACTTAGCAGCGTGGTTAATTCTTTGAATGACTTAGCTGTTGGTCTATCTGGTGCTGCGAGACCACGTAATAGTTTATATAACTTGGGACCTATGAGGCTCAGAAAAGTTGCCTTTTTCTTGCTATCATCAATGCTATTAGCTTCCGTGTAGAAATCAAAACGCTCTAAATAACATGTGAATGATTCAATTGACTCATCAAATGGTTCCATGCGTCCAATGGAATTTTGAGCTGCCATTGCAAAATTAATGCTTGTTGAGCCTTATGAGAGAATTTCTGTTAAGAAAAAGATGCACAACAACGTGTGTCTTGCGCAAGAAAAAGGCAACAGTTCTAGTACAAAAATACAGGTAACTAATACAGTAAAACGATAGGGGACATTGAGATAATTACGAATCCCATCCTTGTTGCCATTGTTGAATATGTGTGTAGTTAATGCTGTAGAACGTATATTATGAATAACGAACAATAGTACATAAGTGAATAAGGAATACAATACAAGAGCATTAGAAAAACGTGTAACGCATCCTCGAGGATAAAAACAGAACTGCGTGCGCATGCACTAACCGGAAACGGCAAAGCCAATGATTCAATAACGTAACAAGCTCAATTGGAGCATTTCTAGCATGTTTGGTTGAAATTGGAAATTTACATTTTTCAGTTTTGTCAGACGTTTGTAATATTCTCACAATAAGCTAATTAGCTCAATTGGAGCATTTCTAGCATGTTTGGTTGAAATTGGAAATTTACATTTTTCACTTTTGTCAGACCTTTGTAATATTCTCACAATAAGCTAATTAGCTCAATTGGAGCATTTCTAGCATGTTTGGTTGAAATTGGAAATTTACATTTTTCACTTTTGTCAGACAATTGCAATATTCTCACAATAAGCTAATTAGCTCAATTGGAGCATTTCTAGCATGTTTGGTTGAAATTGGAAATTTACATTTTTCACTTTTGTCAGACAATTGCAATATTCTCACAATGAGCTAATTAGCTCAATTGGAGCATTTCTAGCATGTTTAGTCGAAATTAGAATTTTACATTTTTCAGTTTTGTCAGACGTTTGTAATATTCTCACAATAAGCTAATTAGCTCAATTGGAGCATTTCTAGCATGTTTGGTTGAAATTGGAAATTTACATTTTTCAGTTTTGTCAGACGTTTGTAATATTCTCACAATAAGCTAATTAGCTCAATTGGAGCATTTCTAGCATGTTTGGTTGAAATTAGAAATTTACATTTTTCAGTTTTGTCAGACGTTTGTAAAATTCTTACAGTAGGCTTATTTGCGCAATTTGAGCATTTCTAGCATGTTTGGTTGAAATTGGAAATTTACATTTTTCAGTTTTGTCAGACGTTTGTAATATTCTCACAATAAGCTAATTAGCTCAATTGGAGCATTTCTAGCATGTTTGGTTGAAATTGGAAATTTACATTTTTCAGTTTTGTCAGACGTTTGTAATATTCTCACAATAAGCTAATTAGCTCAATTGGAGCATTTCTAGCATGTTTGGTTGAAATTGGAAATTTACATTTTTCAGTTTTGTCAGACGTTTGTAATATTCTCACAATAAGCTAATTAGCTCAATTGGAGCATTTCTAGCATGTTTGGTTGAAATTGGAAATTTACATTTTTCAGTTTTGTCAGACATTTGTAATATTCTCACAATAAGCTAATTAGCTCAATTGGAGCATTTCTAGCATGTTTGGTTGAAATTGGAAAATTACATTTTTCAGTTTTGTCAGACGTTTGTAATATTCTCACAATAAGCTAATTAGCTCAATTGGAGCATTTCTAGCATGTTTGGTTGAAATTTGAAATTTACATTTTTCAGTTTTGTCAGACGTTTGTAATATTCTCACAATAAGCTAATTAGCTCAAATGGAGCATTTCTAGCATGTTTGGTTGAAATTGGAAATTTACATTTTTAAGTTTTGTCAGACGTTTGTAATATTCTCACAATAAGCTAATTAGCTCAATTGGAGCATTTCTAGCATGTTTGGTTGAAATTGGAAATTTACATTTTTCACTTTTGTCAGACCTTTGTAATATTCTCACAATAAGCTAATTAGCTCAATTGGAGCATTTCTAGCATGTTTGGTTGAAATTAGAAATTTACATTTTTCAGTTTTGTCAGACGTTTGTAAAATTCTTACAGTAGGCTTATTTGCGCAATTTGAGCATTTCTAGCATGTTTGGTTGAAATTGGAAATTTACATTTTTCACTTTTGTCAGACGTTTGTAATATTCTCACAATAAGCTAATTAGCTCAATTGGAGCATTTCTAGCATGTTTAGTTGAAATTATAAATTTGCATTTTTCACTTTTGTCAGACAATTGCAATATTCTCCCAATAAGCTAATTAGCTCAATTGGAGCATTTCTAGCATGTTTGGTTGATATTGGAAATTTACATTTTTCAGTTTTGTCAGACGTTTGTAAAATTCTTACAGTAGGCTTATTTGCACAATTTGAGCATTTCTAGCATGTTTGGTTGAAATTGGAAAATTACATTTTTCAGTTTTGTCAGACGTTTGTAATATTCTCACAATAAGCTAATTAGCTTAATTGGAGCATTTCTAGCATGTTTGGTTGAAATTGGAAATTTACATTTTTCAGTTTTGTCAGACGTTTGTAATATTCTCACAATAAGCTAATTAGCTCAATTGGAGCATTTCTAGCATGTTTGGTTGAAATTATAAATTTACATTTTTCAGTTTTGTCAGACGTTTGTAAAATTCTTACAGTAGGCTTATTTGCGCAATTTGAGCATTTCTAGCATGTTTGGTTGAAATTGGAAATTTACATTTTTCACTTTTGTCAGACGTTTGTAATATTCTCACAATAAGCTAATTAGCTCAATTGGAGCATTTCTAGCATGTTTGGTTGAAATTGGAAATTTACATTTTTCAGTTTTGTCAGACGTTTGTAATATTCTCACAATAAGCTAATTAGCTCAATTGGAGCATTTCTAGCATGTTTGGTTGAAATTGGAAATTTACATTTTTCAGTTTTGTCAGACGTTTGTAATATTCTCACAATAAGCTAATTAGCTCAATTGGAGCATTTCTAGCATGTTTGGTTGAAATTGGAAATTTACATTTTTCAGTTTTGTCAGACATTTGTAATATTCTCACAATAAGCTAATTAGCTCAATTGGAGCATTTCTAGCATGTTTGGTTGAAATTGGAAAATTACATTTTTCAGTTTTGTCAGACGTTTGTAATATTCTCACAATAAGCTAATTAGCTCAATTGGAGCATTTCTAGCATGTTTGGTTGAAATTGGAAATTTACATTTTTCAGTTTTGTCAGACGTTTGTAATATTCTCACAATAAGCTAATTAGCTCAATTGGAGCATTTCTAGCATGTTTGGTTGAAATTGCAAATTTACATTTTTAAGTTTTGTCAGACATTTGTAATATTCTCACAATAAGCTAATTAGCTCAATTGGAGCATTTCTAGCATGTTTGGTTGAAATTGGAAATTTACATTTTTCACTTTTGTCAGACCTTTGTAATATTCTCACAATAAGCTAATTAGCTCAATTGGAGCATTTCTAGCATGTTTGGTTGAAATTGGAAATTTACATTTTTCACTTTTGTCAGACAATTGCAATATTCTCACAATAAGCTAGTTAGCTCAATTGGAGCATTTCTAGAATGTTTGGTTGAAATTGGAAATTTACATTTTTCACTTTTGTCAGACAATTGCAATATTCTCACAATAAGCTAATTAGCTCAATTGGAGCATTTCTAGCATCATCAGTTGAAATTAGAAATTTACATTTTTCAGTTTTGTCAGACGTTTGTAATATTCTCACAATAAGCTAATTAGCTCAATTGGAGCATTTCTAGCATGTTTGGTTGAAATTGGAAATTTACATTTTTCAGTTTTGTCAGACGTTTGTAATATTCTCACAATAAGCTAATTAGCTCAATTGGAGCATTTCTAGCATGTTTGGTTGAAATTGGAAATTTACATTTTTCAGTTTTGTCAGACAATTGCAATATTCTCACAATAAGCTAATTAGCTCAATTGGAGCATTTCTAGCATGTTTGGTTGAAATTGGAAATTTACATTTTTCAGTTTTGTCAGACGTTTGTAATATTCTCACAATAAGCTAATTAGCTCAATTGGAGCATTTCTAGCATGTTTAGTTGAAATTGGAAATTTGCATTTTTCAGTTTTGTCAGACAATTGCAATATTCTCACAATAAGCTAATTAGCTCAATTGGAGCATTTCTAGCATGTTTGGTTGAAATTGGAAATTTACATTTTTCAGTTTTGTCAGACGTTTGTAATATTCTCACAATAAGCTAATTAGCTCAATTGGAGCATTTCTAGCATGTTTAGTTGAAATTGGAAATTTGCATTTTTCACTTTTGTCAGACAATTGCAATATTCTCCCAATAAGCTAATTAACTCAATTGGAGCATTTCTAGCATGTTTGGTTGATATTGGAAATTTACATTTTTCAGTTTTGTCAGACGTTTGTAAAATTCTTACAGTAGGCTTATTTGCGCAATTTGAGCATTTCTAGCATGTTTGGTTGAAATTGGAAATTTGCATTTTTCAGTTTTGTCAGACAATTGCAATATTCTCACAATAAGCTAATTAGCTCAATTGGAGCATTTCTAGCATGTTTGGTTGAAATTGGAAATTTACATTTTTCAGTTTTGTCAGACGTTTGTAATATTCTCACAATAAGCTAATTAGCTCAATTGGAGCATTTCTAGCATGTTTGGTTGAAATTGGAAATTTACATTTTTCACTTTTGTCAGACAATTGCAATATTCTCACAATAAGCTAATTAGCTCAATTGGAGCAATTCTAGCATGTTTGGTTGAAATTGGAAATTTACATTTTTCAGTTTTGTCAGACGTTTGTAATATTCTCACAATAAGCTAATTAGCTCAATTGGAGCATTTCTAGCATGTTTAGTTGAAATTGGAAATTTACATTTTTCAGTTTTGTCAGACGTTTGTAATATTCTCACAATAAGCTAATTAGCTCAATTGGAGCATTTCTAGCATGTTTAGTTGAAATTGGAAATTTGCATTTTTCACTTTTGTCAGACAATTGCAATATTCTCTCAATAAGCTAATTAGCTCAATTGGAGCATTTCTAGCATGTTTGGTTGAAATTGGAAATTTACATTTTTCAGTTTTGTCAGACGTTTGTAAAATTCTTACAGTAGGCTTATTTGCGCAATTTGAGCATTTCTAGCATGTTTGGTTGAAATTGAAAATTTACATTTTTCAGTTTTGTCAGACGTTTGTAATATTCTCACAATAAGCTAACTAGCTCAATTGGAGCATTTCTAGCATGTTTAGTCGAAATTAGAATTTTACATTTTTCAGTTTTGTCAGACGTTTGTAATATTCTCACAATAAGCTAATTAGCTCAATTGGAGCATTTCTAGCATGTTTGGTTGAAATTGGAAATTTACATTTTTCAGTTTTGTCAGACGTTTGTAATATTCTCACAATAAGCTAATTAGCTCAATTGGAGCATTTCTAGCATGTTTGGTTGAAATTAGAAATTTACATTTTTCAGTTTTGTCAGACGTTTGTAAAATTCTTACAGTAGGCTTATTTGCGCAATTTGAGCATTTCTAGCATGTTTGGTTGAAATTGGAAATTTACATTTTTCACTTTTGTCAGACCTTTGTAATATTCTCACAATAAGCTAATTAGCTCAATTGGAGCATTTCTAGCATGTTTGGTTGAAATTGGAAATTTACATTTTTCAGTTTTGTCAGACGTTTGTAATATTCTCACAATAAGCTAATTAGCTCAATTGGAGCATTTCTAGCATGTTTGGTTGAAATTGGAAATTTACATTTTTCAGTTTTGTCAGACATTTGTAATATTCTCACAATAAGCTAATTAGCTCAATTGGAGCATTTCTAGCATGTTTGGTTGAAATTGGAAAATTACATTTTTCAGTTTTGTCAGACGTTTGTAATATTCTCACAATAAGCTAATTAGCACAATTGGAGCATTTCTAGCATGTTTGGTTGAAATTTGAAATTTACATTTTTCAGTTTTGTCAGACGTTTGTAATATTCTCACAATAAGCTAATTAGCTCAATTGGAGCATTTCTAGCATGTTTGGTTGAAATTGGAAATTTACATTTTTAAGTTTTGTCAGACGTTTGTAATATTCTCACAATAAGCTAATTAGCTCAATTGGAGCATTTCTAGCATGTTTGGTTGAAATTGGAAATTTACATTTTTCACTTTTGTCAGACCTTTGTAATATTCTCACAATAAGCTAATTAGCTCAATTGGAGCATTTCTAGCATGTTTGGTTGAAATTGGAAATTTACATTTTTCACTTTTGTCAGACAATTGCAATATTCTCACAATAAGCTAATTAGCTCAATTGGAGCATTTCTAGCATGTTTGGTTGAAATTGGAAATTTACATTTTTCACTTTTGTCAGACCTTTGTAATATTCTCACAATAAGCTAATTAGCTCAATTGGAGCATTTCTAGCATGTTTGGTTGAAATTGGAAATTTACATTTTTCACTTTTGTCAGACAATTGCAATATTCTCACAATAAGCTAATTAGCTCAATTGGAGCATTTCTAGCATGTTTGGTTGAAATTGGAAATTTACATTTTTCACTTTTGTCAGACAATTGCAATATTCTCACAATAAGCTAATTAGCTCAATTGGAGCATTTCTAGCATGTTTAGTTGAAATTAGAATTTTACATTTTTCAGTTTTGTCAGACGTTTGTAATATTCTCACAATAAGCTAATTAGCTCAATTGGAGCATTTCTAGCATGTTTGGTTGAAATTGGAAATTTACATTTTTCAGTTTTGTCAGACGTTTGTAATATTCTCACAATAAGCTAATTAGCTCAATTGGAGCATTTCTAGCATGTTTGGTTGAAATTAGAAATTTACATTTTTCAGTTTTGTCAGACGTTTGTAAAATTCTTACAGTAGGCTTATTTGCGTAATTTGAGCATTTCTAGCATGTTTGGTTGAAATTGGAAATTTACATTTTTCACTTTTGTCAGACGTTTGTAATATTCTCACAATAAGCTAATTAGCTCAATTGGAGCATTTCTAGCATGTTTGGTTGAAATTGGAAATTTACATTTTTCAGTTTTGTCAGACGTTTGTAATATTCTCACAATAAGCTAATTAGCTCAATTGGAGCATTTCTAGCATGTTTGGTTGAAATTGGAAAATTACATTTTTCACTTTTGTCAGACGTTTGTAATATTCTCACAATAAGCTAATTAGCTCAATTGGAGCATTTCTAGCATGTTTGGTTGAAATTGGAAATTTACATTTTTCAGTTTTGTCAGACATTTGTAATATTCTCACAATAAGCTAATTAGCTCAATTGGAGCATTTCTAGCATGTTTGGTTGAAATTTGAAATTTACATTTTTCAGTTTTGTCAGACGTTTGTAATATTCTCACAATAAGCTAATTAGCTCAATTGGAGCATTTCTAGCATGTTTGGTTGAAATTGGAAATTTACATTTTTAAGTTTTGTCAGACGTTTGTAATATTCTCACAATAAGCTAATTAGCTCAATTGGAGCATTTCTAGCATGTTTGGTTGAAAATGGAAATTTACATTTTTAAGTTTTGTCAGACGTTTGTAATATTCTCACAATAAGCTAATTAGCTCAATTGGAGCATTTCTAGCATGTTTGGTTGAAATTGGAAATTTACATTTTTCACTTTTGTCAGACCTTTGTAATATTCTCACAATAAGCTAATTAGCTCAATTGGAGCATTTCTAGCATGTTTGGTTGAAATTGGAAATTTACATTTTTCACTTTTGTCATACAATTGCAATATTCTCACAATAAGCTAATTAGCTCAATTGGAGCATTTCTAGCATGTTTGGTTGAAAATGGAAATTTACATTTTTAAGTTTTGTCAGACGTTTGTAATATTCTCACAATAAGCTAATTAGCTCAATTGGAGCATTTCTAGCATGTTTGGTTGAAATTGGAAATTTACATTTTTCACTTTTGTCAGACCTTTGTAATATTCTCACAATAAGCTAATTAGCTCAATTGGAGCATTTCTAGCATGTTTGGTTGAAATTGGAAATTTACATTTTTCACTTTTGTCATACAATTGCAATATTCTCACAATAAGCTAATTAGCTCAATTGGAGCATTTCTAGCATGTTTGGTTGAAAATGGAAATTTACATTTTTAAGTTTTGTCAGACGTTTGTAATATTCTCACAATAAGCTAATTAGCTCAATTGGAGCATTTCTAGCATGTTTGGTTGAAATTGGAAATTTACATTTTTCACTTTTGTCAGACCTTTGTAATATTCTCACAATAAGCTAATTAGCTCAATTGGAGCATTTCTAGCATGTTTGGTTGAAATTGGAAATTTACATTTTTCACTTTTGTCAGACAATTGCAATATTCTCACAATAAGCTAGTTAGCTCAATTGGAGCATTTCTAGAATGTTTGGTTGAAATTGGAAATTTACATTTTTCACTTTTGTCAGACAATTGCAATATTCTCACAATAAGCTAATTAGCTCAATTGGAGCATTTCTAGCATGTTTAGTCGAAATTAGAATTTTACATTTTTTAGTTTTGTCAGACGTTTGTAATATTCTCACAATAAGCTAATTAGCTCAATTGGAGCATTTCTAGCATGTTTGGTTGAAATTGGAAATTTACATTTTTCAGTTTTGTCAGACGTTTGTAATATTCTCACAATAAGCTAATTAGCTCAATTGGAGCATTTCTAGCATGTTTGGTTGAAATTAGAAATTTACATTTTTCAGTTTTGTCAGACGTTTGTAAAATTCTTACAGTAGGCTTATTTGCGCAATTTGAGCATTTCTAGCATGTTTGGTTGAAATTGGAAATTTACATTTTTCAGTTTTGTCAGACGTTTGTAATATTCTCACAATAAGCTAATTAGCTCAATTGGAGCATTTCTAGCATGTTTGGTTGAAATTGGAAATTTACATTTTTCAGTTTTGTCAGACGTTTGGAATATTCTCACAATAAGCTAATTAGCTCAATTGGAGCATTTCTAGCATGTTTGGTTGAAATTGGAATTTTACATTTTTCAGTTTTGTCAGACGTTTGTAATATTCTCACAATAAGCTAATTAGCTCAATTGGAGCATTTCTAGCATGTTTGGTTGAAAATGGAAATTTACATTTTTAAGTTTTGTCAGACGTTTGTAATATTCTCACAATAAGCTAATTAGCTCAATTGGAGCATTTCTAGCATGTTTGGTTGAAATTGGAAATTTACATTTTTCACTTTTGTCAGATAATTGCAATATTCTCACAATAAGCTAATTAGCTCATTTGGAGCATTTCTAGCATGTTTGGTTGAAATTGGAAATTTACATTTTTCACTTTTGTCAGACCTTTGTAATATTCTCACAATAAGCTAATTAGCTCAATTGGAGCATTTCTAGCATGTTTGGTTGAAATTGGAAATTTACATTTTTCAGTTTTGTCAGACGTTTGTAATATTCTCACAATAAGCTAATTAGCTCAATTGGAGCATTTCTAGCATGTTTGGTTGAAATTGGAAATTTACATTTTTCACTTTTGTCAGACAATTGCAATAATGTCACAATAAGCTAATTAGCTCAATTGGAGCATTTCTAGCATGTTTGGTTGAAATTGGAAATTTACATTTTTCACTTTTGTCAGACCTTTGTAATATTCTCACAATAAGCTAATTAGCTCAATTGGAGCATTTCTAGCATGTTTGGTTGAAATTGGAAATTTACATTTTTCACTTTTGTCAGACAATTGCAATATTCTCACAATAAGCTAATTAGCTCAATTAGAGCATTTCTAGCATGTTTGGTTGAAATTAGAAATTTACATTTTTCACTTTTGTCAGACAATTGCAATATTCTCACAATAAGCTAATTAGCTCAATTGGAGCATTTCTAGCATGTTTAGTTGAAACTAGAATTTTACATTTTTCAGTTTTGTCAGACGTTTGTAATATTCTCACAATAAGCTAATTAGCTCAATTGGAGCATTTCTAGCATGTTTGGTTGAAATTGGAAATTTACATTTTTCAGTTTTGTCAGACGTTTGTAATATTCTCACAATAAGCTAATTAGCTCAATTGGAGCATTTCTAGCATGTTTGGTTGAATTTAGAAATTTACATTTTTCAGTTTTGTCAGACGTTTGTAAAATTCTTACAGTAGGCTTATTTGCGCAATTTGAGCATTTCTAGCATGTTTGGTTGAAATTGGAAATTTACATTTTTCACTTTTGTCAGACGTTTGTAATATTCTCACAATAAGCTAATTAGCTCAATTGGAGCATTTCTAGCATGTTTGGTTGAAATTGGAAATTTACATTTTTCACTTTTGTCAGACGTTTGTAATATTCTCACAATAAGCTAATTAGCTCAATTGGAGCATTTCTAGCATGTTTAGTTGAAACTAGAATTTTACATTTTTCAGTTTTGTCAGACGTTTGTAATATTCTCACAATAAGCTAATTAGCTCAATTGGAGCATTTCTAGCATGTTTGGTTGAAATTGGAAATTTACATTTTTCACTTTTGTCAGACGTTTGTAATATTCTCACAATAAGCTAATTAGCTCAATTGGAGCATTTCTAGCATGTTTGGTTGAAATTGGAAATTTACATTTTTCAGTTTTGTCAGACGTTTGTAATATTCTCACAATAAGCTAATTAGCTCAATTGGAGCATTTCTAGCATGTTTGGTTGAAATTGGAAATTTACATTTTTCAGTTTTGTCAGACATTTGTAATATTCTCACAATAAGCTAATTAGCTCAATTGGAGCATTTCTAGCATGTTTGGTTGAAATTGGAAAATTACATTTTTCAGTTTTGTCAGACGTTTGTAATATTCTCACAATAAGCTAATTAGCACAATTGGAGCATTTCTAGCATGTTTGGTTGAAATTTGAAATTTACATTTTTCAGTTTTGTCAGACGTTTGTAATATTCTCACAATAAGCTAATTAGCTCAATTGGAGCATTTCTAGCATGTTTGGTTGAAATTGGAAATTTACATTTTTAAGTTTTGTCAGACGTTTGTAATATTCTCACAATAAGCTAATTAGCTCAATTGGAGCATTTCTAGCATGTTTGGTTGAAATTGGAAATTTACATTTTTCACTTTTGTCAGACCTTTGTAATATTCTCACAATAAGCTAATTAGCTCAATTGGAGCATTTCTAGCATGTTTGGTTGAAATTGGAAATTTACATTTTTCACTTTTGTCAGACAATTGCAATATTCTCACAATAAGCTAATTAGCTCAATTGGAGCATTTCTAGCATGTTTGGTTGAAATTGGAAATTTACATTTTTCACTTTTGTCAGACCTTTGTAATATTCTCACAATAAGCTAATTAGCTCAATTGGAGCATTTCTAGCATGTTTGGTTGAAATTGGAAATTTACATTTTTCACTTTTGTCAGACAATTGCAATATTCTCACAATAAGCTAATTAGCTCAATTGGAGCATTTCTAGCATGTTTGGTTGAAATTGGAAATTTACATTTTTCACTTTTGTCAGACAATTGCAATATTCTCACAATAAGCTAATTAGCTCAATTGGAGCATTTCTAGCATGTTTAGTTGAAATTAGAATTTTACATTTTTCAGTTTTGTCAGACGTTTGTAATATTCTCACAATAAGCTAATTAGCTCAATTGGAGCATTTCTAGCATGTTTGGTTGAAATTGGAAATTTACATTTTTCAGTTTTGTCAGACGTTTGTAATATTCTCACAATAAGCTAATTAGCTCAATTGGAGCATTTCTAGCATGTTTGGTTGAAATTAGAAATTTACATTTTTCAGTTTTGTCAGACGTTTGTAAAATTCTTACAGTAGGCTTATTTGCGTAATTTGAGCATTTCTAGCATGTTTGGTTGAAATTGGAAATTTACATTTTTCACTTTTGTCAGACGTTTGTAATATTCTCACAATAAGCTAATTAGCTCAATTGGAGCATTTCTAGCATGTTTGGTTGAAATTGGAAATTTACATTTTTCAGTTTTGTCAGACGTTTGTAATATTCTCACAATAAGCTAATTAGCTCAATTGGAGCATTTCTAGCATGTTTGGTTGAAATTGGAAAATTACATTTTTCACTTTTGTCAGACGTTTGTAATATTCTCACAATAAGCTAATTAGCTCAATTGGAGCATTTCTAGCATGTTTGGTTGAAATTGGAAATTTACATTTTTCAGTTTTGTCAGACATTTGTAATATTCTCACAATAAGCTAATTAGCTCAATTGGAGCATTTCTAGCATGTTTGGTTGAAATTTGAAATTTACATTTTTCAGTTTTGTCAGACGTTTGTAATATTCTCACAATAAGCTAATTAGCTCAATTGGAGCATTTCTAGCATGTTTGGTTGAAATTGGAAATTTACATTTTTAAGTTTTGTCAGACGTTTGTAATATTCTCACAATAAGCTAATTAGCTCAATTGGAGCATTTCTAGCATGTTTGGTTGAAAATGGAAATTTACATTTTTAAGTTTTGTCAGACGTTTGTAATATTCTCACAATAAGCTAATTAGCTCAATTGGAGCATTTCTAGCATGTTTGGTTGAAATTGGAAATTTACATTTTTCACTTTTGTCCGACCTTTGTAATATTCTCACAATAAGCTAATTAGCTCAATTGGAGCATTTCTAGCATGTTTGGTTGAAATTGGAAATTTACATTTTTCACTTTTGTCATACAATTGCAATATTCTCACAATAAGCTAATTAGCTCAATTGGAGCATTTCTAGCATGTTTGGTTGAAAATGGAAATTTACATTTTTAAGTTTTGTCAGACGTTTGTAATATTCTCACAATAAGCTAATTAGCTCAATTGGAGCATTTCTAGCATGTTTGGTTGAAATTGGAAATTTACATTTTTCACTTTTGTCAGACCTTTGTAATATTCTCACAATAAGCTAATTAGCTCAATTGGAGCATTTCTAGCATGTTTGGTTGAAATTGGAAATTTACATTTTTCACTTTTGTCAGACAATTGCAATATTCTCACAATAAGCTAGTTAGCTCAATTGGAGCATTTCTAGAATGTTTGGTTGAAATTGGAAATTTACATTTTTCACTTTTGTCAGACAATTGCAATATTCTCACAATAAGCTAATTAGCTCAATTGGAGCATTTCTAGCATGTTTAGTCGAAATTAGAATTTTACATTTTTTAGTTTTGTCAGACGTTTGTAATATTCTCACAATAAGCTAATTAGCTCAATTGGAGCATTTCTAGCATGTTTGGTTGAAATTGGAAATTTACATTTTTCAGTTTTGTCAGACCTTTGTAATATTCTCACAATAAGCTAATTAGCTCAATTGGAGCATTTCTAGCATGTTTGGTTGAAATTAGAAATTTACATTTTTCAGTTTTGTCAGACGTTTGTAAAATTCTTACAGTAGGCTTATTTGCGCAATTTGAGCATTTCTAGCATGTTTGGTTGAAATTGGAAATTTACATTTTTCAGTTTTGTCAGACGTTTGTAATATTCTCACAATAAGCTAATTAGCTCAATTGGAGCATTTCTAGCATGTTTGGTTGAAATTGGAAATTTACATTTTTCAGTTTTGTCAGACGTTTGTAATATTCTCACAATAAGCTAATTAGCTCAATTGGAGCATTTCTAGCATGTTTGGTTGAAATTGGAAATTTACATTTTTCAGTTTTGTCAGACGTTTGTAATATTCTCACAATAAGCTAATTAGCTCAATTGGAGCATTTCTAGCATGTTTGGTTGAAAATGGAAATTTACATTTTTAAGTTTTGTCAGACGTTTGTAATATTCTCACAATAAGCTAATTAGCTCAATTGGAGCATTTCTAGCATGTTTGGTTGAAATTGGAAATTTACATTTTTCACTTTTGTCAGATAATTGCAATATTCTCACAATAAGCTAATTAGCTCATTTGGAGCATTTCTAGCATGTTTGGTTGAAATTGGAAATTTACATTTTTCACTTTTGTCAGACCTTTGTAATATTCTCACAATAAGCTAATTAGCTCAATTGGAGCATTTCTAGCATGTTTGGTTGAAATTGGAAATTTACATTTTTCAGTTTTGTCAGACGTTTGTAATATTCTCACAATAAGCTAATTAGCTCAATTGGAGCATTTCTAGCATGTTTGGTTGAAATTGGAAATTTACATTTTTCACTTTTGTCAGACAATTGCAATAATGTCACAATAAGCTAATTAGCTCAATTGGAGCATTTCTAGCATGTTTGGTTGAAATTGGAAATTTACATTTTTCACTTTTGTCAGACCTTTGTAATATTCTCACAATAAGCTAATTAGCTCAATTGGAGCATTTCTAGCATGTTTGGTTGAAATTGGAAATTTACATTTTTCACTTTTGTCAGACAATTGCAATATTCTCACAATAAGCTAATTAGCTCAATTGGAGCATTTCTAGCATGTTTGGTTGAAATTGGAAATTTACATTTTTCACTTTTGTCAGACAATTGCAATATTCTCACAATAAGCTAATTAGCTCAATTGGAGCATTTCTAGCATGTTTAGTTGAAACTAGAATTTTACATTTTTCAGTTTTGTCAGACGTTTGTAATATTCTCACAATAAGCTAATTAGCTCAATTGGAGCATTTCTAGCATGTTTGGTTGAAATTGGAAATTTACATTTTTCAGTTTTGTCAGACGTTCGTAATATTCTCACAATAAGCTAATTAGCTCAATTGGAGCATTTCTAGCATGTTTGGTTGAATTTAGAAATTTACATTTTTCAGTTTTGTCAGACGTTTGTAAAATTCTTACAGTAGGCTTATTTGCGCAATTTGAGCATTTCTAGCATGTTTGGTTGAAATTGGAAATTTACATTTTTCACTTTTGTCAGACGTTTGTAATATTCTCACAATAAGCTAATTAGCTCAATTGGAGCATTTCTAGCATGTTTGGTTGAAATTGGAAATTTACATTTTTCAGTTTTGTCAGACGTTTGTAATATTCTCACAATAAGCTAATTAGCTCAATTGGAGCATTTCTAGCATGTTTGGTTGAAATTGGAAAATTACATTTTTCACTTTTGTCAGACGTTTGTAATATTCTCACAATAAGCTAATTAGCTCAATTGGAGCATTTCTAGCATGTTTGGTTGAAATTGGAAATTTACATTTTTCAGTTTTGTCAGACATTTGTAATATTCTCACAATAAGCTAATTAGCTCAATTGGAGCATTTCTAGCATGTTTGGTTGAAATTTGAAATTTACATTTTTCAGTTTTGTCAGACGTTTGTAATATTCTCACAATAAGCTAATTAGCTCAATTGGAGCATTTCTAGCATGTTTGGTTAAAATTGGAAATTTACATTTTTAAGTTTTGTCAGACGTTTGTAATATTCTCACAATAAGCTAATTAGCTCAATTGGAGCATTTCTAGCATGTTTGGTTGAAAATGGAAATTTACATTTTTAAGTTTTGTCAGACGTTTGTAATATTCTCACAATAAGCTAATTAGCTCAATTGGAGCATTTCTAGCATGTTTGGTTGAAATTGGAAATTTACATTTTTCACTTTTGTCAGACCTTTGTAATATTCTCACAATAAGCTAATTAGCTCAATTGGAGCATTTCTAGCATGTTTGGTTGAAATTGGAAATTTACATTTTTCACTTTTGTCATACAATTGCAATATTCTCACAATAAGCTAATTAGCTCAATTGGAGCATTTCTAGCATGTTTGGTTGAAAATGGAAATTTACATTTTTAAGTTTTGTCAGACGTTTGTAATATTCTCACAATAAGCTAATTAGCTCAATTGGAGCATTTCTAGCATGTTTGGTTGAAATTGGAAATTTACATTTTTCACTTTTGTCAGACCTTTGTAATATTCTCACAATAAGCTAATTAGCTCAATTGGAGCATTTCTAGCATGTTTGGTTGAAATTGGAAATTTACATTTTTCACTTTTGTCAGACAATTGCAATATTCTCACAATAAGCTAGTTAGCTCAATTGGAGCATTTCTAGAATGTTTGGTTGAAATTGGAAATTTACATTTTCCACTTTTGTCAGACAATTGCAATATTCTCACAATAAGCTAATTAGCTCAATTGGAGCATTTCTAGCATGTTTAGTCGAAATTAGAATTTTACATTTTTTAGTTTTGTCAGACGTTTGTAATATTCTCACAATAACCTAATTAGCTCAATTGGAGCATTTCTAGCATGTTTGGTTGAAATTGGAAATTTACATTTTTCAGTTTTGTCAGACGTTTGTAATATTCTCACAATAAGCTAATTAGCTCAATTGGAGCATTTCTAGCATGTTTGGTTGAAATTAGAAATTTACATTTTTCAGTTTTGTCAGACGTTTGTAAAATTCTTACAGTAGGCTTATTTGCGCAATTTGAGCATTTCTAGCATGTTTGGTTGAAATTGGAAATTTACATTATTCAGTTTTGTCAGACGTTTGTAATATTCTCACAATAAGCTAATTAGCTCAATTGGAGCATTTCTAGCATGTTTGGTTGAAATTGGAAATTTACATTTTTCAGTTTTGTCAGACGTTTGTAATATTCTCACAATAAGCTAATTAGCTCAATTGGAGCATTTCTAGCATGTTTGGTTGAAATTGGAAATTTACATTTTTCAGTTTTGTCAGACGTTTGTAATATTCTCACAATAAGCTAATTAGCTCAATTGGAGCATTTCTAGCATGTTTGGTTGAAAATGGAAATTTACATTTTTAAGTTTTGTCAGACGTTTGTAATATTCTCACAATAAGCTAATTAGCTCAATTGGAGCATTTCTAGCATGTTTGGTTGAAATTGGAAATTTACATTTTTCACTTTTGTCAGATAATTGCAATATTCTCACAATAAGCTAATTAGCTCATTTGGAGCATTTCTAGCATGTTTGGTTGAAATTGGAAATTTACATTTTTCACTTTTGTCAGACCTTTGTAATATTCTCACAATAAGCTAATTAGCTCAATTGGAGCATTTCTAGCATGTTTGGTTGAAATTGGAAATTTACATTTTTCAGTTTTGTCAGACGTTTGTAATATTCTCACAATAAGCTAATTAGCTCAATTGGAGCATTTCTAGCATGTTTGGTTGAAATTGGAAATTTACATTTTTCACTTTTGTCAGACAATTGCAATAATGTCACAATAAGCTAATTAGCTCAATTGGAGCATTTCTAGCATGTTTGGTTGAAATTGGAAATTTACATTTTTCACTTTTGTCAGACCTTTGTAATATTCTCACAATAAGCTAATTAGCTCAATTGGAGCATTTCTAGCATGTTTGGTTGAAATTGGAAATTTACATTTTTCACTTTTGTCAGACAATTGCAATATTCTCACAATAAGCTAATTAGCTCAATTGGAGCATTTCTAGCATGTTTGGTTGAAATTGGAAATTTACATTTTTCACTTTTGTCAGACAATTGCAATATTCTCACAATAAGCTAATTAGCTCAATTGGAGCATTTCTAGCATGTTTAGTTGAAACTAGAATTTTACATTTTTCAGTTTTGTCAGACGTTTGTAATATTCTCACAATAAGCTAATTAGCTCAATTGGAGCATTTCTAGCATGTTTGGTTGAAATTGGAAATTTACATTTTTCAGTTTTGTCAGACGTTCGTAATATTCTCACAATAAGCTAATTAGCTCAATTGGAGCATTTCTAGCATGTTTGGTTGAATTTAGAAATTTACATTTTTCAGTTTTGTCAGACGTTTGTAAAATTCTTACAGTAGGCTTATTTGCGCAATTTGAGCATTTCTAGCATGTTTGGTTGAAATTGGAAATTTACATTTTTCACTTTTGTCAGACGTTTGTAATATTCTCACAATAAGCTAATTAGCTCAATTGGAGCATTTCTAGCATGTTTGGTTGAAATTGGAAATTTACATTTTTCACTTTTGTCAGACCTTTGTAATATTCTCACAATAAGCTAATTAGCTCAATTGGAGCATTTCTAGCATGTTTGGTTGAAATTGGAAATTTACATTTTTCACTTTTGTCATACAATTGCAATATTCTCACAATAAGCTAATTAGCTCAATTGGAGCATTTCTAGAATGTTTGGTTGAAAATGGAAATTTACATTTTTAAGTTTTGTCAGACGTTTGTAATATTCTCACAATAAGCTAATTAGCTCAATTGGAGCATTTCTAGCATGTTTGGTTGAAATTGGAAATTTACATTTTTCACTTTTGTCAGACCTTTGTAATATTCTCACAATAAGCTAATTAGCTCAATTGGAGCATTTCTAGCATGTTTGGTTGAAATTGGAAATTTACATTTTTCACTTTTGTCAGACAATTGCAATATTCTCACAATAAGCTAGTTAGCTCAATTGGAGCATTTCTAGAATGTTTGGTTGAAATTGGAAATTTACATTTTTCACTTTTGTCAGACAATTGCAATATTCTCACAATAAGCTAATTAGCTCAATTGGAGCATTTCTAGCATGTTTAGTCGAAATTAGAATTTTACATTTTTTAGTTTTGTCAGACGTTTGTAATATTCTCACAATAAGCTAATTAGCTCAATTGGAGCATTTCTAGCATGTTTGGTTGAAATTGGAAATTTACATTTTTCAGTTTTGTCAGACGTTTGTAATATTCTCACAATAAGCTAATTAGCTCAATTGGAGCATTTCTAGCATGTTTGGTTGAAATTAGAAATTTACATTTTTCAGTTTTGTCAGACGTTTGTAAAATTCTTACAGTAGGCTTATTTGCGCAATTTGAGCATTTCTAGCATGTTTGGTTGAAATTGGAAATTTACATTATTCAGTTTTGTCAGACGTTTGTAATATTCTCACAATAAGCTAATTAGCTCAATTGGAGCATTTCTAGCATGTTTGGTTGAAATTGGAAATTTACATTTTTCAGTTTTGTCAGACGTTTGTAATATTCTCACAATAAGCTAATTAGCTCAATTGGAGCATTTCTAGCATGTTTGGTTGAAATTGGAAATTTACATTTTTCAGTTTTGTCAGACGTTTGTAATATTCTCACAATAAGCTAATTAGCTCAATTGGAGCATTTCTAGCATGTTTGGTTGAAAATGGAAATTTACATTTTTAAGTTTTGTCAGACGTTTGTAATATTCTCACAATAAGCTAATTAGCTCAATTGGAGCATTTCTAGCATGTTTGGTTGAAATTGGAAATTTACATTTTTCACTTTTGTCAGATAATTGCAATATTCTCACAATAAGCTAATTAGCTCATTTGGAGCATTTCTAGCATGTTTGGTTGAAATTGGAAATTTACATTTTTCACTTTTGTCAGACCTTTGTAATATTCTCACAATAAGCTAATTAGCTCAATTGGAGCATTTCTAGCATGTTTGGTTGAAATTGGAAATTTACATTTTTCAGTTTTGTCAGACGTTTGTAATATTCTCACAATAAGCTAATTAGCTCAATTGGAGCATTTCTAGCATGTTTGGTTGAAATTGGAAATTTACATTTTTCACTTTTGTCAGACAATTGCAATAATGTCACAATAAGCTAATTAGCTCAATTGGAGCATTTCTAGCATGTTTGGTTGAAATTGGAAATTTACATTTTTCACTTTTGTCAGACCTTTGTAATATTCTCACAATAAGCTAATTAGCTCAATTGGAGCATTTCTAGCATGTTTGGTTGAAATTGGAAATTTACATTTTTCACTTTTGTCAGACAATTGCAATATTCTCACAATAAGCTAATTAGCTCAATTGGAGCATTTCTAGCATGTTTGGTTGAAATTGGAAATTTACATTTTTCACTTTTGTCAGACAATTGCAATATTCTCACAATAAGCTAATTAGCTCAATTGGAGCATTTCTAGCATGTTTAGTTGAAACTAGAATTTTACATTTTTCAGTTTTGTCAGACGTTTGTAATATTCTCACAATAAGCTAATTAGCTCAATTGGAGCATTTCTAGCATGTTTGGTTGAAATTGGAAATTTACATTTTTCAGTTTTGTCAGACGTTCGTAATATTCTCACAATAAGCTAATTAGCTCAATTGGAGCATTTCTAGCATGTTTGGTTGAATTTAGAAATTTACATTTTTCAGTTTTGTCAGACGTTTGTAAAATTCTTACAGTAGGCTTATTTGCGCAATTTGAGCATTTCTAGCATGTTTGGTTGAAATTGGAAATTTACATTTTTCACTTTTGTCAGACGTTTGTAATATTCTCACAATAAGCTAATTAGCTCAATTGGAGCATTTCTAGCATGTTTGGTTGAAATTGGAAATTTACATTTTTCAGTTTTGTCAGACGTTTGTAATATTCTCACAATAAGCTAATTAGCTCAATTGGAGCATTTCTAGCATGTTTGGGTGAAATTGGAAATTTACATTTTTCAGTTTTGTCAGACGTTTGTAATATTCTCACAATAAGCTAATTAGCTCAATTGGAGCATTTCTAGCATGTTTGGTTGAAATTGGAAATTTACATTTTTCAGTTTTGTCAGACATTTGTAATATTCTCACAATAAGCTAATTAGCTCAATTGGAGCATTTCTAGCATGTTTGGTTGAAATTGGAAAATTACATTTTTCAGTTTTGTCAGACGTTTGTAATATTCTCACAATAAGCTAATTAGCTCAATTGGAGCATTTCTAGCATGTTTGGTTGAAATTGGAAATTTACATTTTTCAGTTTTGTCAGACGTTTGTAATATTCTCACAATAAGCTAATTAGCTCAATTGGAGCATTTCTAGCATGTTTGGTTGAAATTGGAAATTTACATTTTTAAGTTTTGTCAGACGTTTGTAATATTCTCACAATAAGCTAATTAGCTCAATTGGAGCATTTCTAGCATGTTTGGTTGAAATTGGAAATTTACATTTTTCACTTTTGTCAGACCTTTGTAATATTCTCACAATAAGCTAATTAGCTCAATTGGAGCATTTCTAGCATGTTTGGTTGAAATTGGAAATTTACATTTTTCACTTTTGTCAGACAATTGCAATATTCTCACAATAAGCTAGTTAGCTCAATTGGAGCATTTCTAGCATGTTTGGTTGAAATTGGAAATTTACATTTTTCACTTTTGTCAGACAATTGCAATATTCTCACAATAAGCTAATTAGCTCAATTGGAGCATTTCTAGCATGTTTAGTTGAAATTAGAAATTTACATTTTTCAGTTTTGTCAGACGTTTGTAATATTCTCACAATAAGCTAATTAGCTCAATTGGAGCATTTCTAGCATGTTTGGTTGAAATTGGAAATTTACATTTTTCAGTTTTGTCAGACGTTTGTAATATTCTCACAATAAGCTAATTAGCTCAATTGGAGCATTTCTAGCATGTTTGGTTGAAATTTGAAATTTACATTTTTCACTTTTGTCAGACAATTGCAATATTCTCACAACAAGCTAGTTAGCTCAATTGGAGCATTTCTAGCATGTTTGGTTGAAATTGGAAATTTACATTTTTCACTTTTGTCAGACAATTGCAATATTCTCACAATAAGCTAATTAGCTCAATTGGAGCATTTCTAGCATGTTTAGTTGAAATTGGAAATTTACATTTTTCAGTTTTGTCAGACGTTTGTAATATTCTCACAATAAGCTAATTAGCTCAATTGGAGCATTTCTAGCATGTTTGGTTGAAATTGGAAATTTACATTTTTCAGTTTTGTCAGACGTTTGTAATATTCTCACAATAAGCTAATTAGCTCAATTGGAGCATTTCTAGCATGTTTGGTTGAAATTGGAAATTTACATTTTTCAGTTTTGTCAGACAATTGCAATATTCTCACAATAAGCTAATTAGCTCAATTGGAGCATTTCTAGCATGTTTGGTTGAAATTGGAAATTTACATTTTTCAGTTTTGTCAGACGTTTGTAATATTCTCACAATAAGCTAATTAGCTCAATTGGAGCATTTCTAGCATGTTTAGTTGAAATTATAAATTTGCATTTTTCACTTTTGTCAGACAATTGCAATATTCTCCCAATAAGCTAATTAGCTCAATTGGAGCATTTCTAGCATGTTTGGTTGATATTGGAAATTTACATTTTTCAGTTTTGTCAGACGTTTGTAAAATTCTTACAGTAGGCTTATTTGCGCAATTTGAGCATTTCTAGCATGTTTGGTTGAAATTGGAAAATTACATTTTTCAGTTTTGTCAGACGTTTGTAATATTCTCACAATAAGCTAATTAGCTTAATTGGAGCATTTCTAGCATGTTTGGTTGAAATTGGAAATTTACATTTTTCAGTTTTGTCAGACGTTTGTAATATTCTCACAATAAGCTAATTAGCTCAATTGGAGCATTTCTAGCATGTTTGGTTGAAATTAGAAATTTACATTTTTCAGTTTTGTCAGACGTTTGTAAAATTCTTACAGTAGGCTTATTTGCGCAATTTGAGCATTTCTAGCATGTTTGGTTGAAATTGGAAATTTACATTTTTCACTTTTGTCAGACGTTTGTAATATTCTCACAATAAGCTAATTAGCTCAATTGGAGCATTTCTAGCATGTTTGGTTGAAATTGGAAATTTACATTTTTAAGTTTTGTCATACATTTGTAATATTCTCACAATAAGCTAATTAGCTCAATTGGAGCATTTCTAGCATGTTTGGTTGAAATTGGAAATTTACATTTTTCACTTTTGTCAGACCTTTGTAATATTCTCACAATAAGCTAATTAGCTCAATTGGAGCATTTCTAGCATGTTTGGTTGAAATTGGAAATTTACATTTTTCACTTTTGTCAGACAATTGCAATATTCTCACAATAAGCTAATTAGCTCAATTGGAGCATTTCTAGCATGTTTGGTTGAAATTGGAAATTTACATTTTTCAGTTTTGTCAGACAATTGCAATATTCTCACAATAAGCTAATTAGCTCAATTGGAGCATTTCTAGCATGTTTGGTTGAAATTGGAAATTTACATTTTTCAGTTTTGTCAGACGTTTGTAATATTCTCACAATAAGCTAATTAGCTCAATTGGAGCATTTCTAGCATGTTTAGTTGAAATTATAAATTTGCATTTTTCACTTTTGTCAGACAATTGCAATATTCTCCCAATAAGCTAATTAGCTCAATTGGAGCATTTCTAGCATGTTTGGTTGATATTGGAAATTTACATTTTTCAGTTTTGTCAGACGTTTGTAAAATTCTTACAGTAGGCTTATTTGCGCAATTTGAGCATTTCTAGCATGTTTGGTTGAAATTGGAAAATTACATTTTTCAGTTTTGTCAGACGTTTGTAATATTCTCACAATAAGCTAATTAGCTTAATTGGAGCATTTCTAGCATGTTTGGTTGAAATTGGAAATTTACATTTTTCAGTTTTGTCAGACGTTTGTAATATTCTCACAATAAGCTAATTAGCTCAATTGGAGCATTTCTAGCATGTTTGGTTGAAATTAGAAATTTACATTTTTCAGTTTTGTCAGACGTTTGTAAAATTCTTACAGTAGGCTTATTTGCGCAATTTGAGCATTTCTAGCATGTTTGGTTGAAATTGGAAATTTACATTTTTCACTTTTGTCAGACGTTTGTAATATTCTCACAATAAGCTAATTAGCTCAATTGGAGCATTTCTAGCATGTTTGGTTGAAATTGGAAATTTACATTTTTAAGTTTTGTCATACATTTGTAATATTCTCACAATAAGCTAATTAGCTCAATTGGAGCATTTCTAGCATGTTTGGTTGAAATTGGAAATTTACATTTTTCACTTTTGTCAGACCTTTGTAATATTCTCACAATAAGCTAATTAGCTCAATTGGAGCATTTCTAGCATGTTTGGTTGAAATTGGAAATTTACATTTTTCACTTTTGTCAGACAATTGCAATATTCTCACAATAAGCTAGTTAGCTCAATTGGAGCATTTCTAGCATGTTTGGTTGAAATTGGAAATTTACATTTTTCACTTTTGTCAGACAATTGCAATATTCTCACAATAAGCTAATTAGCTCAATTGGAGCATTTCTAGCATGTTTAGTTGAAATTGGAAATTTGCATTTTTCAGTTTTGTCAGACAATTGCAATATTCTCACAATAAGCTAATTAGCTCAATTGGAGCATTTCTAGCATGTTTGGTTGAAATTGGAAATTTACATTTTTCAGTTTTGTCAGACGTTTGTAATATTCTCACAATAAGCTAATTAGCTCAATTGGAGCATTTCTAGCATGTTTGGTTGAAATTGGAAATTTACATTTTTCAGTTTTGTCAGACGTTTGTAATATTCTCACAATAAGCTAATTAGCTCAATTGGAGCATTTCTAGCATGTTTGGTTGAAATTGGAAATTTACATTTTTCAGTTTTGTCAGACAATTGCAATATTCTCACAATAAGCTAATTAGCTCAATTGGAGCATTTCTAGCATGTTTGGTTGAAATTGGAAATTTACATTTTTCAGTTTTGTCAGACGTTTGTAATATTCTCACAATAAGCTAATTAGCTCAATTGGAGCATTTCTAGCATGTTTAGTTGAAATTGGAAATTTGCATTTTTCAGTTTTGTCAGACAATTGCAATATTCTCACAATAAGCTAATTAGCTCAATTGGAGCATTTCTAGCATGTTTGGTTGAAATTGGAAATTTACATTTTTCAGTTTTGTCAGACGTTTGTAATATTCTCACAATAAGCTAATTAGCTCAATTGGAGCATTTCTAGCATGTTTAGTTGAAATTGGAAATTTGCATTTTTCACTTTTGTCAGACAATTGCAATATTCTCCCAATAAGCTAATTAGCTCAATTGGAGCATTTCTAGCATGTTTGGTTGATATTGGAAATTTACATTTTTCAGTTTTGTCAGACGTTTGTAAAATTCTTACAGTAGGCTTATTTGCGCAATTTGAGCATTTCTAGCATGTTTGGTTGAAATTGGAAATTTACATTTTTCACTTTTGTCAGACAATTGCAATATTCTCACAATAAGCTAATTAGCTCAATTGGAGCATTTCTAGCATGTTTGGTTGAAATTGGAAATTTACATTTTTCAGTTTTGTCAGACGTTTGTAATATTCTCACAATAAGCTAATTAGCTCAATTGGAGCATTTCTAGCATGTTTGGTTGAAATTGGAAATTTACATTTTTCACTTTTGTCAGACAATTGCAATATTCTCACAATAAGCTAATTAGCTCAATTGGAGCATTTCTAGCATGTTTGGTTGAAATTGGAAATTTACATTTTTCAGTTTTGTCAGACGTTTGTAATATTCTCACAATAAGCTAATTAGCTCAATTGGAGCATTTCTAGCATGTTTAGTTGAAATTGGAAATTTACATTTTTCAGTTTTGTCAGACGTTTGTAATATTCTCACAATAAGCTAATTAGCTCAATTGGAGCATTTCTAGCATGTTTAGTTGAAATTGGAAATTTGCATTTTTCACTTTTGTCAGACAATTGCAATATTCTCCCAATAAGCTAATTAGCTCAATTGGAGCATTTCTAGCATGTTTGGTTGAAATTGGAAATTTACATTTTTCAGTTTTGTCAGACGTTTGTAAAATTCTTACAGTAGGCTTATTTGCGCAATTTGAGCATTTCTAGCATGTTTGGTTGAAATTGAAAATTTACATTTTTCAGTTTTGTCAGACGTTTGTAATATTCTCACAATAAGCTAACTAGCTCAATTGGAGCATTTCTAGCATGTTTGGTTGAAATTGAAAATTTACATTTTTCAGTTTTGTCAGACGTTTGTAATATTCTCACAATAAGCTAATTAGCTCAATTGGAGCATTTCTAGCATGTTTAGTTGAAATTGGAAATTTACATTTTTCAGTTTTGTCAGACGTTTGTAATATTCTCACAATAAGCTAATTAGCTCAATTGGAGCATTTCTAGCATGTTTGGTTGAATTTGGAAAATTACATTTTTCAGTTTTGTCAGACGTTTGTAATATTCTCACAATAAGCTAATTAGCTCAATTGGAGCATTTCTAGCATGTTTGGTTGAAATTGGAAATTTACATTTTTCAGTTTTGTCAGACGTTTGTAATATTCTCACAATAAGCTAATTAGCTCAATTGGAGCATTTCTAGCATGTTTGGTTGAAATTGGAAACTTACATTTTTCAGTTTTGTCAGACCTTTGTAATATTCTCACAATAAGCTAATTAGCTCAATTGGAGCATTTCTAGCATGTTTGGTTGAAATTGGAAATTTACATTTTTCACTTTTGTCAGACAATTGCAATATTCTCACAATAAGCTAATTAGCTCAATTGGAGCATTTCTAGCATGTTTAGTCGAAATTAGAATTTTACATTTTTCAGTTTTGTCAGACGTTTGTAAAATTCTTACAGTAGGCTTATTTGCGCAATTTGAGCATTTCTAGCATGTTTGGTTGAAATTGGAAATTTACATTTTTCAGTTTTGTCAGACGTTTGTAATATTCTCACAATAAGCTAATTAGCTCAATTGGAGCATTTCTAGCATGTTTGGTTGAAATTGGAAATTTACATTTTTCAGTTTTGTCAGACGTTTGTAATATTCTCACAATAAGCTAATTAGCTCAATTGGAGCATTTCTAGCATGTTTGGTTGAAATTGGAAATTTACATTTTTCAGTTTTGTCAGACGTTTGTAATATTCTCACAATAAGCTAATTAGCTCAATTGGAGCATTTCTAGCATGTTTGGTTGAAATTGGAAATTTACATTTTTCAGTTTTGTCAGACATTTGTAATATTCTCACAATAAGCTAATTAGCTCAATTGGAGCATTTCTAGCATGTTTGGTTGAAATTGGAAAATTACATTTTTCAGTTTTGTCAGACGTTTGTAATATTCTCACAATAAGCTAATTAGCTCAATTGGAGCATTTCTAGCATGTTTGGTTGAAATTTGAAATTTACATTTTTCAGTTTTGTCAGACGTTTGTAATATTCTCACAATAAGCTAATTAGCTCAATTGGAGCATTTCTAGCATGTTTGGTTGAAATTGGAAATTTACATTTTTAAGTTTTGTCAGACGTTTGTAATATTCTCACAATAAGCTAATTAGCTCAATTGGAGCATTTCTAGCATGTTTGGTTGAAATTGGAAATTTACATTTTTCACTTTTGTCAGACCTTTGTAATATTCTCACAATAAGCTAATTAGCTCAATTGGAGCATTTCTAGCATGTTTGGTTGAAATTGGAAATTTACATTTTTCACTTTTGTCAGACAATTGCAATATACTCACAATAAGCTAATTAGCTCAATTGGAGCATTTCTAGCATGTTTGGTTGAAATTGGAAATTTACATTTTTCACTTTTGTCAGACAATTGCAATATTCTCACAATAAGCTAATTAGCTCAATTGGAGCATTTCTAGCATGTTTGGTTGAAATTGGAAATTTACATTTTTCACTTTTGTCAGACAATTGCAATATTCTCACAATAAGCTAATTAGCTCAATTGGAGCATTTCTCGCATGTTTGGGTGAAATTGGAAATTTACATTTTTCACTTTTGTCAGACAATTGCAATATTCTCACAATAAGCTAATTAGCTCAATTGGAGCATTTCTAGCATGTTTAGTTGAAATTAGAATTTTACATTTTTCAGTTTTGTCAGACGTTTGTAATATTCTCACAATAAGCTAATTAGCTCAATTGGAGCATTTCTAGCATGTTTGGTTGAAATTGGAAATTTACATTTTTCAGTTTTGTCAGACGTTTGTAATATTCTCACAATAAGCTAATTAGCTCAATTGGAGCATTTCTAGCATGTTTGGTTGAAATTAGAAATTTACATTTTTCAGTTTTGTCAGACGTTTGTAAAATTCTTACAGTAGGCTTATTTGCGCAATTTGAGCATTTCTAGCATGTTTTGTTGAAATTGGAAATTTACATTTTTCACTTTTGTCAGACGTTTGTAATATTCTCACAATAAGCTAATTAGCTCAATTGGAGCATTTCTAGCATGTTTGGTTGAAATTGGAAATTTACATTTTTCAGTTTTGTCAGACGTTTGTAATATTCTCACAATAAGCTAATTAGCTCAATTGGAGCATTTCTAGCATGTTTGGTTGAAATTGGAAATTTACATTTTTCAGTTTTGTCAGACGTTTGTAATATTCTCACAATAAGCTAATTAGCTCAATTGGAGCATTTCTAGCATGTTTGGTTGAAATTGGAAATTTACATTTTTCAGTTTTGTCAGACATTTGTAATATTCTCACAATAAGCTAATTAGCTCAATTGGAGCATTTCTAGCATGTTTGGTTGAAATTGGAAAATTACATTTTTCAGTTTTGTCAGACGTTTGTAATATTCTCACAATAAGCTAATTAGCTCAATTGGAGCATTTCTAGCATGTTTGGTTGAAATTTGAAATTTACATTTTTCAGTTTTGTCAGACGTTTGTAATATTCTCACAATAAGCTAATTAGCTCAATTGGAGCATTTCTAGCATGTTTGGTTGAAAATGGAAATTTACATTTTTAAGTTTTGTCAGACGTTTGTAATATTCTCACAATAAGCTAATTAGCTCAATTGGAGCATTTCTAGCATGTTTGGTTGAAATTGGAAATTTACATTTTTCACTTTTGTCAGACCTTTGTAATATTCTCACAATAAGCTAATTAGCTCAATTGGAGCATTTCTAGCATGTTTGGTTGAAATTGGAAATTTACATTTTTCACTTTTGTCAGACAATTGCAATATTCTCACAAAAAGCTAATTAGCTCAATTGGAGCATTTCTAGCATGTTTGGTTGAAAATGGAAATTTACATCTTTAAGTTTTGTCAGACGTTTGTAATATTCTCACGATAAGCTAATTAGCTCAATTGGAGCATTTCTAGCATGTTTGGTTGAAATTGGAAATTTACATTTTTCACTTTTGTCAGACCTTTGTAATATTCTCACAATAAGCTAATTAGCTCAATTGGAGCATTTCTAGCATGTTTGGTTGAAATTGGAAATTTACATTTTTCACTTTTGTCAGACAATTGCAATATTCTCACAATAAGCTAGTTAGCTCAATTGGAGCATTTCTAGAATGTTTGGTTGAAATTGGAAATTTACATTTTTCACTTTTGTCAGACAATTGCAATATTCTCACAATAAGCTAATTAGCTCAATTGGAGCATTTCTAGCATGTTTAGTCGAAATTAGAATTTTACATTTTTCAGTTTTGTCAGACGTTTGTAATATTCTCACAATAAGCTAATTAGCTCAATTGGAGCATTTCTAGCATGTTTGGTTGAAATTGGAAATTTACATTTTTCAGTTTTGTCAGACGTTTGTAATATTCTCACAATAAGCTAATTAGCTCAATTGGAGCATTTCTAGCATGTTTGGTTGAAATTAGAAATTTACATTTTTCACTTTTGTCAGACAATTGCAATATTCTCACAATAAGCTAATTAGCTCAATTGGAGCATTTCTAGCATGTTTGGTTGAAATTGGAAATTTACATTTTTTACTTTTGTCAGACAATTGCAATATTCTCACAATAAGCTAATTAGCTCAATTGGAGCATTTCTAGCATGTTTGGTTGAAATTAGAAATTTACATTTTTCAGTTTTGTCAGACGTTTGTAAAATTCTTACAGTAGGCTTATTTGCGCAATTTGAGCATTTCTAGCATGTTTGGTTGAAATTGGAAATTTACATTTTTCACTTTTGTCAGACGTTTGTAATATTCTCACAATAAGCTAATTAGCTCAATTGGAGCATTTCTAGCATGTTTGGTTGAAATTGGAAATTTACATTTTTCAGTTTTGTCAGACGTTTGTAATATTCTCACAATAAGCTAATTAGCTCAATTGGAGCATTTCTAGCATGTTTGGTTGAAATTGGAAATTTACATTTTTCACTTTTGTCAGACAATTGCAATATTCTCACAATAAGCTAATTTGCTCAATTGGAGCATTTCTAGCATGTTTGGTTGAAATTGGAAATTTACATTTTTCAGTTTTGTCAGACGTTTGTAATATTCTCACAATAAGCTAATTAGCTCAATTGGAGCATTTCTAGCATGTTTAGTTGAAATTGGAAATTTACATTTTTCAGTTTTGTCAGACGTTTGTAATATTCTCACAATAAGCTAATTAGCTCAATTGGAGCATTTCTAGCATGTTTAGTTGAAATTGGAAATTTGCATTTTTCACTTTTGTCAGACAATTGCAATATTCTCCCAATAAGCTAATTAGCTCAATTGGAGCATTTCTAGCATGTTTGGTTGAAATTGGAAATTTACATTTTTCAGTTTTGTCAGACGTTTGTAAAATTCTTACAGTAGGCTTATTTGCGCAATTTGAGCATTTCTAGCATGTTTGGTTGAAATTGAAAATTTACATTTTTCAGTTTTGTCAGACGTTTGTAATATTCTCACAATAAGCTAACTAGCTCAATTGGAGCATTTCTAGCATGTTTGGTTGAAATTGAAAATTTACATTTTTCAGTTTTGTCAGACGTTTGTAATATTCTCACAATAAGCTAATTAGCTCAATTGGAGCATTTCTAGCATGTTTAGTTGAAATTGGAAATTTACATTTTTCAGTTTTGTCAGACGTTTGTAATATTCTCACAATAAGCTAATTAGCTCAATTGGAGCATTTCTAGCATGTTTGGTTGAATTTGGAAAATTACATTTTTCAGTTTTGTCAGACGTTTGTAATATTCTCACAATAAGCTAATTAGCTCAATTGGAGCATTTCTAGCATGTTTGGTTGAAATTGGAAATTTACATTTTTCAGTTTTGTCAGACGTTTGTAATATTCTCACAATAAGCTAATTAGCTCAATTGGAGCATTTCTAGCATGTTTGGTTGAAATTGGAAATTTACATTTTTCACTTTTGTCAGACCTTTGTAATATTCTCACAATAAGCTAATTAGCTCAATTGGAGCATTTCTAGCATGTTTGGTTGAAATTGGAAATTTACATTTTTCACTTTTGTCAGACAATTGCAATATTCTCACAATAAGCTAATTAGCTCAATTGGAGCATTTCTAGCATGTTTAGTCGAAATTAGAATTTTACATTTTTCAGTTTTGTCAGACGTTTGTAAAATTCTTACAGTAGGCTTATTTGCGCAATTTGAGCATTTCTAGCATGTTTGGTTGAAATTGGAAATTTACATTTTTCAGTTTTGTCAGACGTTTGTAATATTCTCACAATAAGCTAATTAGCTCAATTGGAGCATTTCTAGCATGTTTGGTTGAAATTGGAAATTTACATTTTTCAGTTTTGTCAGACGTTTGTAATATTCTCACAATAAGCTAATTAGCTCAATTGGAGCATTTCTAGCGTGTTTGAATGAAATTGGAAATTTACATTTTTCAGTTTTGTCAGACGTTTGTAATATTCTCACAATAAGCTAATTAGCTCAATTGGAGCATTTCTAGCGTGTTTAGTTGAAATTGGAAATTTACATTTTTCAGTTTTGTCAGACGTTTGTAATATTCTCACAATAAGCTAATTAGCTCAATTGGAGCATTTCTAGCATGTTTGGTTGAATTTGGAAAATTACATTTTTCAGTTTTGTCAGACGTTTGTAATATTCTCACAATAAGCTAATTAGCTCAATTGGAGCATTTCTAGCATGTTTGGTTGAAATTGGAAATTTACATTTTTCAGTTTTGTCAGACGTTTGTAATATTCTCACAATAAGCTAATTAGCTCAATTGGAGCATTTCTAGCATGTTTGGTTGAAATTGGAAATTTACATTTTTCACTTTTGTCAGACCTTTGTAATATTCTCACAATAAGCTAATTAGCTCAATTGGAGCATTTCTAGCATGTTTGGTTGAAATTGGAAATTTACATTTTTCACTTTTGTCAGACAATTGCAATATTCTCACAATAAGCTAATTAGCTCAATTGGAGCATTTCTAGCATGTTTAGTCGAAATTAGAATTTTACATTTTTCAGTTTTGTCAGACGTTTGTAAAATTCTTACAGTAGGCTTATTTGCGCAATTTGAGCATTTCTAGCATGTTTGGTTGAAATTGGAAATTTACATTTTTCAGTTTTGTCAGACGTTTGTAATATTCTCACAATAAGCTAATTAGCTCAATTGGAGCATTTCTAGCATGTTTGGTTGAAATTTGAAATTTACATTTTTCAGTTTTGTCAGACGTTTGTAATATTCTCACAATAAGCTAATTAGCTCAATTGGAGCATTTCTAGCATGTTTGGTTGAAATTGGAAATTTACATTTTTAAGTTTTGTCAGACGTTTGTAATATTCTCACAATAAGCTAATTAGCTCAATTGGAGCATTTCTAGCATGTTTGGTTGAAATTGGAAATTTACATTTTTCACTTTTGTCAGACCTTTGTAATATTCTCACAATAAGCTAATTAGCTCAATTGGAGCATTTCTAGCATGTTTGGTTGAAATTGGAAATTTACATTTTTCACTTTTGTCAGACAATTGCAATATTCTCACAATAAGCTAATTAGCTCAATTGGAGCATTTCTAGCATGTTTGGTTGAAATTGGAAATTTACACTTTTCACTTTTGTCAGACCTTTGTAATATTCTCACAATAAGCTAATTAGCTCAATTGGAGCATTTCTAGCATGTTTGGTTGAAATTGGAAATTTACATTTTTCACTTTTGTCAGACAATTGCAATATTCTCACAATAAGCTAATTAGCTCAATTGGAGCATTTCTAGCATGTTTGGTTGAAATTGGAAATTTACATTTTTCACTTTTGTCAGACCTTTGTAATATTCTCACAATAAGCTAATTAGCTCAATTGGAGCATTTCTAGCATGTTTGGTTGAAATTGGAAATTTACATTTTTCACTTTTGTCAGACAATTGCAATATTCTCACAATAAGCTAATTAGCTCAATTGGAGCATTTCTCGCATGTTTGGTTGAAATTGGAAATTTACATTTTTCACTTTTGTCAGACAATTGCAATATTCTCACAATAAGCTAATTAGCTCAATTGGAGCATTTCTAGCATGTTTAGTTGAAATTAGAATTTTACATTTTTCAGTTTTGTCAGACGTTTGTAATATTCTCACAATAAGCTAATTAGCTCAATTGGAGCATTTCTAGCATGTTTGGTTGAAATTGGAAATTTACATTTTTCAGTTTTGTCAGACGTTTGTAATATTCTCACAATAAGCTAATTAGCTCAATTGGAGCATTTCTAGCATGTTTGGTTGAAATTAGAAATTTACATTTTTCAGTTTTGTCAGACGTTTGTAAAATTCTTACAGTAGGCTTATTTGCGCAATTTGAGCATTTCTAGCATGTTTGGTTGAAATTGGAAATTTACATTTTTCACTTTTGTCAGACGTTTGTAATATTCTCACAATAAGCTAATTAGCTCAATTGGAGCATTTCTAGCATGTTTGGTTGAAATTGGAAATTTACATTTTTCAGTTTTGTCAGACGTTTGTAATATTCTCACAATAAGCTAATTAGCTCAATTGGAGCATTTCTAGCATGTTTGGTTGAAATTGGAAATTTACATTTTTCAGTTTTGTCAGACGTTTGTAATATTCTCACAATAAGCTAATTAGCTCAATTGGAGCATTTCTAGCATGTTTGGTTGAAATTGGAAATTTACATTTTTCAGTTTTGTCAGACATTTGTAATATTCTCACAATAAGCTAATTAGCTCAATTGGAGCATTTCTAGCATGTTTGGTTGAAATTGGAAAATTACATTTTTCAGTTTTGTCAGACGTTTGTAATATTCTCACAATAAGCTAATTAGCTCAATTGGAGCATTTCTAGCATGTTTGGTTGAAATTTGAAATTTACATTTTTCAGTTTTGTCAGACGTTTGTAATATTCTCACAATAAGCTAATTAGCTCAATTGGAGCATTTCTAGCATGTTTGGTTGAAATTGGAAATTTACATTTTTAAGTTTTGTCAGACGTTTGTAATATTCTCACAATAAGCTAATTAGCTCAATTGGAGCATTTCTAGCATGTTTGGTTGAAAATGGAAATTTACATTTTTAAGTTTTGTCAGACGTTTGTAATATTCTCACAATAAGCTAATTAGCTCAATTGGAGCATTTCTAGCATGTTTGGTTGAAATTGGAAATTTACATTTTTCACTTTTGTCAGACCTTTGTAATATTCTCACAATAAGCTAATTAGCTCAATTGGAGCATTTCTAGCATGTTTGGTTGAAATTGGAAATTTACATTTTTCACTTTTGTCAGACAATTGCAATATTCTCACAATAAGCTAATTAGCTCAATTGGAGCATTTCTAGCATGTTTGGTTGAAAATGGAAATTTACATTTTTAAGTTTTGTCAGACGTTTGTAATATTCTCACAATAAGCTAATTAGCTCAATTGGAGCATTTCTAGCATGTTTGGTTGAAATTGGAAATTTACATTTTTCACTTTTGTCAGACCTTTGTAATATTCTCACAATAAGCTAATTAGCTCAATTGGAGCATTTCTAGCATGTTTGGTTGAAATTGGAAATTTACATTTTTCACTTTTGTCAGACAATTGCAATATTCTCACAATAAGCTAGTTAGCTCAATTGGAGCATTTCTAGAATGTTTGGTTGAAATTGGAAATTTACATTTTTCACTTTTGTCAGACAATTGCAATATTCTCACAATAAGCTAATTAGCTCAATTGGAGCATTTCTAGCATGTTTAGTCAAAATTAGAATTTTACATTTTTCAGTTTTGTCAGACGTTTGTAATATTCTCACAATAAGCTAATTAGCTCAATTGGAGCATTTCTAGCATGTTTGGTTGAAATTGGAAATTTACATTTTTCAGTTTTGTCAGACGTTTGTAATATTCTCACAATAAGCTAATTAGCTCAATTGGAGCATTTCTAGCATGTTTGGTTGAAATTAGAAATTTACATTTTTCAGTTTTGTCAGACGTTTGTAAAATTCTTACAGTAGGCTTATTTGCGCAATTTGAGCATTTCTAGCATGTTTGGTTGAAATTGGAAATTTACATTTTTCAGTTTTGTCAGACGTTTGTAATATTCTCACAATAAGCTAATTAGCTCAATTGGAGCATTTCTAGCATGTTTGGTTGAAATTGGAAATTTACATTTTTCAGTTTTGTCAGACGTTTGTAATATTCTCACAATAAGCTAATTAGCTCAATTGGAGCATTTCTAGCATGTTTGGTTGAAATTGGAAATTTACATTTTTCAGTTTTGTCAGACGTTTGTAATATTCTCACAATAAGCTAATTAGCTCAATTGGAGCATTTCTAGCATGTTTGGTTGAAATTGGAAATTTACATTTTTCAGTTTTGTCAGACATTTGTAATATTCTCACAATAAGCTAATTAGCTCAATTGGAGCATTTCTAGCATGTTTGGTTGAAATTGGAAATTTACATTTTTCACTTTTGTCAGACCTTTGTAATATTCTCACAATAAGCTAATTAGCTCAATTGGAGCATTTCTAGCATGTTTGGTTGAAATTGGAAATTTACATTTTTCACTTTTGTCAGACAATTGCAATATTCTCACAATAAGCTAATTAGCTCAATTGGAGCATTTCTAGCATGTTTGGTTGAAATTGGAAATTTACATTTTTCACTTTTGTCAGACAATTGCAATATTCTCACAATAAGCTAATTAGCTCAATTGGAGCATTTCTAGCATGTTTAGTTGAAATTAGAATTTTACATTTTTCAGTTTTGTCAGACGTTTGTAATATTCTCACAATAAGCTAATTAGCTCAAGTGGAGCATTTCTAGCATGTTTGGTTGAAATTGGAAATTTACATTTTTCAGTTTTGTCAGACGTTTGTAATATTCTCACAATAAGCTAATTAGCTCAATTGGAGCATTTCTAGCATGTTTGGTTGAATTTAGAAATTTACATTTTTCAGTTTTGTCAGACGTTTGTAAAATTCTTACAGTAGGCTTATTTGCGCAATTTGAGCATTTCTAGCATGTTTGGTTGAAATTGGAAATTTACATTTTTCACTTTTGTCAGACGTTTGTAATATTCTCACAATAAGCTAATTAGCTCAATTGGAGCATTTCTAGCATGTTTGTTTGAAATTGGAAATTTACATTTTTCAGTTTTGTCAGACGTTTGTAATATTCTCACAATAAGCTAATTAGCTCAATTGGAGCATTTCTAGCATGTTTGGTTGAAATTGGAAATTTACATTTTTCAGTTTTGTCAGACGTTTGTAATATTCTCACAATAAGCTAATTAGCTCAATTGGAGCATTTCTAGCATGTTTAGTTGAAATTAGAAATTTACATTTTTCAGTTTTGTCAGACGTTTGTAATACTCTCACAATAAGCTAATTAGCTCAATTGGAGCATTTCTAGCATGTTTGGTTGAAATTGGAAATTTACATTTTTCAGTTTTGTCAGACGTTTGTAATATTCTCACAATAAGCTAATTAGCTCAATTGGAGCATTTCTAGCATGTTTGGTTGAAATTTGAAATTTACATTTTTCACTTTTGTCAGACAATTGCAATATTCTCACAATAAGCTAGTTAGCTCAATTGGAGCATTTCTAGCATGTTTGGTTGAAATTGGAAATTTACATTTTTCACTTTTGTCAGACAATTGCAATATTCTCACAATAAGCTAATTAGCTCAATTGGAGCATTTCTAGCATGTTTAGTTGAAATTAGAAATTTACATTTTTCAGTTTTGTCAGACGTTTGTAATATTCTCACAATAAGCTAATTAGCTCAATTGGAGCATTTCTAGCATGTTTGGTTGAAATTGGAAATTTACATTTTTCAGTTTTGTCAGACAATTGCAATATTCTCACAATAAGCTAATTAGCTCAATTGGAGCATTTCTAGCATGTTTGGTTGAAATTGGAAATTTACATTTTTCAGTTTTGTCAGACGTTTGTAATATTCTCACAATAAGCTAATTAGCTCAATTGGAGCATTTCTAGCATGTTTAGTTGAAATTATAAATTTGCATTTTTCACTTTTGTCAGACAATTGCAATATTCTCCCAATAAGCTAATTAGCTCACTTGGAGCATTTCTAGCATGTTTGGTTGATATTGGAAATTTACATTTTTCAGTTTTGTCAGACGTTTGTAAAATTCTTACAGTAGGCTTATTTGCGCAATTTGAGCATTTCTAGCATGTTTGGTTGAAATTGGAAAATTACATTGTTCAGTTTTGTCAGACGTTTGTAATATTCTCACAATAAGCTAATTAGCTTAATTGGAGCATTTCTAGCATGTTTGGTTGAAATTGGAAATTTACATTTTTCAGTTTTGTCAGACGTTTGTAATATTCTCACAATAAGCTAATTAGCTCAATTGGAGCATTTCTAGCATGTTTGGTTGAAATTAGAAATTTACATTTTTCAGTTTTGTCAGACGTTTGTAAAATTCTTACAGTAGGCTTATTTGCGCAATTTGAGCATTTCTAGCATGTTTGGTTGAAATTGGAAATTTACATTTTTCACTTTTGTCAGACGTTTGTAATATTCTCACAATAAGCTAATTAGCTCAATTGGAGCATTTCTAGCATGTTTGGTTGAAATTGGAAATTTACATTTTTCAGTTTTGTCAGACGTTTGTAATATTCTCACAATAAGCTAATTAGCTCAATTGGAGCATTTCTAGCATGTTTGGTTGAAATTGGAAATTTACATTTTTCAGTTTTGTCAGACGTTTGTAATATTCTCACAATAAGCTAATTAGCTCAGTTGGAGCATTTCTAGCATGTTTGGTTGAAATTAGAAATTTACATTTTTCAGTTTTGTCAGACATTTGTAATATTCTCACAATAAGCTAATTAGCTCAATTGGAGCATTTCTAGCATGTTTGGTTGAAATTGGAAAATTACATTTTTCAGTTTTGTCAGACGTTTGTAATATTCTCACAATAAGCTAATTAGCTCAATTGGAGCATTTCTAGCATGTTTGGTTGAAATTGGAAATTTACATTTTTCAGTTTTGTCAGACGTTTGTAATATTCTCACAATAAGCTAATTAGCTCAATTGGAGCATTTCTAGCATGTTTGGTTGAAATTGGAAATTTACATTTTTAAGTTTTGTCAGACATTTGTAATATTCTCACAATAAGCTAATTAGCTCAATTGGAGCATTTCTAGCATGTTTGGTTGAAATTGGAATTTACATTTTTCACTTTTGTCAGACCTTTGTAATATTCTCACAATAAGCTAATTAGCTCAATTGGAGCATTTCTAGCATGTTTGGTTGAAATTGGAAATTTACATTTTTCACTTTTGTCAGACAATTGCAATATTCTCACAATAAGCTAGTTAGCTCAATTGGAGCATTTCTAGAATGTTTGGTTGAAATTGGAAATTTACATTTTTCACTTTTGTCAGACAATTGCAATATTCTCACAATAAGCTAATTAGCTCAATTGGAGCATTTCTAGCATCTTTAGTTGAAATTAGAAATTTACATTTTTCAGTTTTGTCAGACGTTTGTAATATTCTCACAATAAGCTAATTAGCTCAATTGGAGCATTTCTAGCATGTTTGGTTGAAATTGGAAATTTACATTTTTCAGTTTTGTCAGACGTTTGTAATATTCTCACAATAAGCTAATTAGCTCAATTGGAGCATTTCTAGCATGTTTGGTTGAAATTGGAAATTTACATTTTTCAGTTTTGTCAGACAATTGCAATATTCTCACAATAAGCTAATTAGCTCAATTGGAGCATTTCTAGCATGTTTGGTTGAAATTGGAAATTTACATTTTTCAGTTTTGTCAGACGTTTGTAATATTCTCACAATAAGCTAATTAGCTCAATTGGAGCATTTCTAGCATGTTTAGTTGAAATTGGAAATTTGCATTTTTCAGTTTTGTCAGACAATTGCAATATTCTCACAATAAGCTAATTAGCTCAATTGGAGCATTTCTAGCATGTTTGGTTGAAATTGGAAATTTACATTTTTCAGTTTTGTCAGACGTTTGTAATATTCTCACAATAAGCTAATTAGCTCAATTGGAGCATTTCTAGCATGTTTAGTTGAAATTGGAAATTTGCATTTTTCACTTTTGTCAGACAATTGCAATATTCTCCCAATAAGCTAATTAGCTCAATTGGAGCATTTCTAGCATGTTTGGTTGATATTGGAAATTTACATTTTTCAGTTTTGTCAGACGTTTGTAAAATTCTTACAGTAGGCTTATTTGCGCAATTTGAGCATTTCTAGCATGTTTGGTTGAAATTGGAAATTTGCATTTTTCAGTTTTGTCAGACAATTGCAATATTCTCACAATAAGCTAATTAGCTCAATTGGAGCATTTCTAGAATGTTTGGTTGAAATTGGAAATTTACATTTTTCAGTTTTGTCAGACGTTTGTAATATTCTCACAATAAGCTAATTAGCTCAATTGGAGCATTTCTAGCATGTTTGGTTGAAATTGGAAATTTACATTTTTCACTTTTGTCAGACAATTGCAATATTCTCACAATAAGCTAATTAGCTCAATTGGAGCATTTCTAGCATGTTTGGTTGAAATTGGAAATTTACATTTTTCAGTTTTGTCAGACGTTTGTAATATTCTCACAATAAGCTAATTAGCTCAATTGGAGCATTTCTAGCATGTTTAGTTGAAATTGGAAATTTACATTTTTCAGTTTTGTCAGACGTTTGTAATATTCTCACAATAAGCTAATTAGCTCAATTGGAGCATTTCTAGCATGTTTAGTTGAAATTGGAAATTTGCATTTTTCACTTTTCTCAGACAATTGCAATATTCTCCCAATAAGCTAATTAGCTCAATTGGAGCATTTCTAGCATGTTTGGTTGAAATTGGAAATTTACATTTTTCAGTTTTGTCAGACGTTTGTAAAATTCTTACAGTAGGCTTATTTGCGCAATTTGAGCATTTCTAGCATGTTTGGTTGAAATTGAAAATTTACATTTTTCAGTTTTGTCAGACGTTTGTAATATTCTCACAATAAGCTAACTAGCTCAATTGGAGCATTTCTAGCATGTTTGGTTGAAATTGAAAATTTACATTTTTCAGTTTTGTCAGACGTTTGTAATATTCTCACAATAAGCTAATTAGCTCAATTGGAGCATTTCTAGCATGTTTAGTTGAAATTGGAAATTTACATTTTTCAGTTTTGTCAGACGTTTGTAATATTCTCACAATAAGCTAATTAGCTCAATTGGAGCATTTCTAGCATGTTTGGTTGAATTTGGAAAATTACATTTTTCAGTTTTGTCAGACGTTTGTAATATTCTCACAATAAGCTAATTAGCTCAATTGGAGCATTTCTAGCACGTTTGGTTGAAATTGGAAATTTACATTTTTCAGTTTTGTCAGACGTTTGTAATATTCTCACAATAAGCTAATTAGCTCAATTGGAGCATTTCTAGCATGTTTGGTTGAAATTGGAAATTTACATTTTTCACTTTTGTCAGACCTTTGTAATATTCTCACAATAAGCTAATTAGCTCAATTGGAGCATTTCTAGCATGTTTGGTTGAAATTGGAAATTTACATTTTTCACTTTTGTCAGACAATTGCAATATTCTCACAATAAGCTAATTAGCTCAATTGGAGCATTTCTAGCATGTTTAGTCGAAATTAGAATTTTACATTTTTCAGTTTTGTCAGACTTTTGTAAAATTCTTACAGTAGGCTTATTTGCGCAATTTGAGCATTTCTAGCATGTTTGGTTGAAATTGGAAATTTACATTTTTCAGTTTTGTCAGACGTTTGTAATATTCTCACAATAAGCTAATTAGCTCAATTGGAGCATTTCTAGCATGTTTGGTTGAAATTGGAAATTTACATTTTTCAGTTTTGTCAGACGTTTGTAATATTCTCACAATAAGCTAATTAGCTCAATTGGAGCATTTCTAGCATGTTTGGTTGAAATTGGAAATTTACATTTTTCAGTTTTGTCAGACATTTGTAATATTCTCACAATAAGCTAATTAGCTCAATTGGAGCATTTCTAGCATGTTTGGTTGAAATTGGAAAATTACATTTTTCAGTTTTGTCAGACGTTTGTAATATTCTCACAATAAGCTAATTAGCTCAATTGGAGCTTTTCTAGCATGTTTGGTTGAAATTTGAAATTTACAATTTTCAGTTTTGTCAGACGTTTGTAATATTCTCACAATAAGCTAATTAGCTCAATTGGAGCATTTCTAGCATGTTTGGTTGAAATTGGAAATTTACATTTTTAAGTTTTGTCAGACGTTTGTAATATTCTCACAATAAGCTAATTAGCTCAATTGGAGCATTTCTAGCATGTTTGGTTGAAATTGGAAATTTACATTTTTCACTTTTGTCAGACCTTTGTAATATTCTCACAATAAGCTAATTAGCTCAATTGGAGCATTTCTAGCATGTTTGGTTGAAATTGGAAATTTACATTTTTCACTTTTGTCAGACAATTGCAATATTCTCACAATAAGCTAATTAGCTCAATTGGAGCATTTCTAGCATGTTTGGTTGAAATTGGAAATTTACATTTTTCACTTTTGTCAGACCTTTGTAATATTCTCACAATAAGCTAATTAGCTCAATTGGAGCATTTCTAGCATGTTTGGTTGAAATTGGAAATTTACATTTTTCACTTTTGTCAGACAATTGCAATATTCTCACAATAAGCTAATTAGCTCAATTGGAGCATTTCTAGCATGTTTAGTTGAAATTAGAATTTTACATTTTTCAGTTTTGTCAGACGTTTGTAATATTCTCACAATAAGCTAATTAGCTCAATTGGAGCATTTCTAGCATGTTTGGTTGAAATTGGAAATTTACATTTTTCACTTTTGTCAGACGTTTGTAATATTCTCACAATAAGCTAATTAGCTCAATTGGAGCATTTCTAGCATGTTTGGTTGAAATTGGAAATTTACATTTTTCAGTTTTGTCAGACGTTTGTAATATTCTCACAATAAGCTAATTAGCTCAATTGGAGCATTTCTAGCATGTTTGGTTGAAATTAGAAATTTACATTTTTCAGTTTTGTCAGACGTTTGTAAAATTCTTACAGTAGGCTTATTTGCGCAATTTGAGCATTTCTAGCATGTTTGGTTGAAATTGGAAATTTACATTTTTCACTTTTGTCAGACGTTTGTAATATTCTCACAATAAGCTAATTAGCTCAATTGGAGCATTTCTAGCATGTTTGGTTGAAATTGGAAATTTACATTTTTCAGTTTTGTCAGACGTTTGTAATATTCTCACAATAAGCTAATTAGCTCAATTGGAGCATTTCTAGCATGTTTGGTTGAAATTTGAAATTTACATTTTTCAGTTTTGTCAGACGTTTGTAATATTCTCACAATAAGCTAATTAGCTCAATTGGAGCATTTCTAGCATGTTTGGTTGAAAATGGAAATTTACATTTTTAAGTTTTGTCAGACGTTTGTAATATTCTCACAATAAGCTAATTAGCTCAATTGGAGCATTTCTAGCATGTTTGGTTGAAATTGGAAATTTACATTTTTCACTTTTGTCAGACCTTTGTAATATTCTCACAATAAGCTAATTAGCTCAATTGGAGCATTTCTAGCATGTTTGGTTGAAATTGGAAATTTACATTTTTCACTTTTGTCAGACAATTGCAATATTCTCACAATAAGCTAATTAGCTCAATTGGAGCATTTCTAGCATGTTTGGTTGAAAATGGAAATTTACATTTTTAAGTTTTGTCAGACGTTTGTAATATTCTCACAATAAGCTAATTAGCTCAATTGGAGCATTTCTAGCATGTTTGGTTGAAATTGGAAATTTACATTTTTCACTTTTGTCAGACCTTTGTAATATTCTCACAATAAGCTAATTAGCTCAATTGGAGCATTTCTAGCATGTTTGGTTGAAATTGGAAATTTACATTTTTCACTTTTGTCAGACAATTGCAATATTCTCACAATAAGCTAGTTAGCTCAATTGGAGCATTTCTAGAATGTTTGGTTGAAATTGGAAATTTACATTTTTCACTTTTGTCAGACAATTGCAATATTCTCACAATAAGCTAATTAGCTCAATTGGAGCATTTCTAGCATGTTTAGTCGAAATTAGAATTTTACATTTTTCAGTTTTGTCAGACGTTTGTAATATTCTCACAATAAGCTAATTAGCTCAATTGGAGCATTTCTAGCATGTTTGGTTGAAATTGGAAATTTACATTTTTCACTTTTGTCAGACCTTTGTAATATTCTCACAATAAGCTAATTAGCTCAATTGGAGCATTTCTAGCATGTTTGGTTGAAATTGGAAATTTACATTTTTCAGTTTTGTCAGACGTTTGTAATATTCTCACAATAAGCTAATTAGCTCAATTGGAGCATTTCTAGCATGTTTGGTTGAAATTGGAAATTTACATTTTTCAGTTTTGTCAGACGTTTGTAATATTCTCACAATAAGCTAATTAGCTCAATTGGAGCATTTCTAGCATGTTTGGTTGAAATTGGAAATTTACATTTTTCAGTTTTGTCAGACATTTGTAATATTCTCACAATAAGCTAATTAGCTCAATTGGAGCATTTCTAGCATGTTTGGTTGAAATTGGAAAATTACATTTTTCAGTTTTGTCAGACGTTTGTAATATTCTCACAATAAGCTAATTAGCTCAATTGGAGCTTTTCTAGCATGTTTGGTTGAAATTTGAAATTTACAATTTTCAGTTTTGTCAGACGTTTGTAATATTCTCACAATAAGCTAATTAGCTCAATTGGAGCATTTCTAGCATGTTTGGTTGAAATTGGAAATTTACATTTTTAAGTTTTGTCAGACGTTTGTAATATTCTCACAATAAGCTAATTAGCTCAATTGGAGCATTTCTAGCATGTTTGGTTGAAATTGGAAATTTACATTTTTCACTTTTGTCAGACCTTTGTAATATTCTCACAATAAGCTAATTAGCTCAATTGGAGCATTTCTAGCATGTTTGGTTGAAATTGGAAATTTACATTTTTCACTTTTGTCAGACAATTGCAATATTCTCACAATAAGCTAATTAGCTCAATTGGAGCATTTCTAGCATGTTTGGTTGAAATTGGAAATTTACATTTTTCACTTTTGTCAGACCTTTGTAATATTCTCACAATAAGCTAATTAGCTCAATTGGAGCATTTCTAGCATGTTTGGTTGAAATTGGAAATTTACATTTTTCACTTTTGTCAGACAATTGCAATATTCTCACAATAAGCTAATTAGCTCAATTGGAGCATTTCTAGCATGTTTAGTTGAAATTAGAATTTTACATTTTTCAGTTTTGTCAGACGTTTGTAATATTCTCACAATAAGCTAATTAGCTCAATTGGAGCATTTCTAGCATGTTTGGTTGAAATTGGAAATTTACATTTTTCAGTTTTGTCAGACGTTTGTAATATTCTCACAATAAGCTAATTAGCTCAATTGGAGCATTTCTAGCATGTTTGGTTGAAATTAGAAATTTACATTTTTCAGTTTTGTCAGACGTTTGTAAAATTCTTACAGTAGGCTTATTTGCGAAATTTGAGCATTTCTAGCATGTTTGGTTGAAATTGGAAATTTACATTTTTCACTTTTGTCAGACGTTTGTAATATTCTCACAATAAGCTAATTAGCTCAATTGGAGCATTTCTAGCATGTTTGGTTGAAATTGGAAATTTACATTTTTCAGTTTTGTCAGACGTTTGTAATATTCTCACAATAAGCTAATTAGCTCAATTGGAGCATTTCTAGCATGTTTGGTTGAAATTGGAAATTTACATTTTTCAGTTTTGTCAGACATTTGTAATATTCTCACAATAAGCTAATTAGCTCAATTGGAGCATTTCTAGCATGTTTGGTTGAAATTGGAAAATTACATTTTTCAGTTTTGTCAGACGTTTGTAATATTCTCACAATAAGCTAATTAGCTCAATTGGAGCATTTCTAGCATGTTTGGTTGAAATTTGAAATTTACATTTTTCAGTTTTGTCAGACGTTTGTAATATTCTCACAATAAGCTAATTAGCTCAATTGGAGCATTTCTAGCATGTTTGGTTGAAAATGGAAATTTACATTTTTAAGTTTTGTCAGACGTTTGTAATATTCTCACAATAAGCTAATTAGCTCAATTGGAGCATTTCTAGCATGTTTGGTTGAAATTGGAAATTTACATTTTTCACTTTTGTCAGACCTTTGTAATATTCTCACAATAAGCTAATTAGCTCAATTGGAGCATTTCTAGCATGTTTGGTTGAAATTGGAAATTTACATTTTTCACTTTTGTCAGACAATTGCAATATTCTCACAATAAGCTAATTAGCTCAATTGGAGCATTTCTAGCATGTTTGGTTGAAAATGGAAATTTACATTTTTAAGTTTTGTCAGACGTTTGTAATATTCTCACAATAAGCTAATTAGCTCAATTGGAGCATTTCTAGCATGTTTGGTTGAAATTGGAAATTTACATTTTTCACTTTTGTCAGACCTTTGTAATATTCTCACAATAAGCTAATTAGCTCAATTGGAGCATTTCTAGCATGTTTGGTTGAAATTGGAAATTTACATTTTTCACTTTTGTCAGACAATTGCAATATTCTCACAATAAGCTAGTTAGCTCAATTGGAGCATTTCTAGAATGTTTGGTTGAAATTGGAAATTTACATTTTTCACTTTTGTCAGACAATTGCAATATTCTCACAATAAGCTAATTAGCTCAATTGGAGCATTTCTAGCATGTTTAGTCGAAATTAGAATTTTACATTTTTCAGTTTTGTCAGATGTTTGTAATATTCTCACAATAAGCTAATTAGCTCAATTGGAGCATTTCTAGCATGTTTGGTTGAAATTGGAAATTTACATTTTTCAGTTTTGTCAGACGTTTGTAATATTCTCACAATAAGCTAATTAGCTCAATTGGAGCATTTCTAGCATGTTTGGTTGAAATTAGAAATTTACATTTTTCAGTTTTGTCAGACGTTTGTAAAATTCTTACAGTAGGCTTATTTGCGCAATTTGAGCATTTCTAGCATGTTTGGTTGAAATTGGAAATTTACATTTTTCAGTTTTGTCAGACGTTTGTAATATTCTCACAATAAGCTAATTAGCTCAATTGGAGCATTTCTAGCATGTTTGGTTGAAATTGGAAATTTACATTTTTCAGTTTTGTCAGACGTTTGTAATATTCTCACAATAAGCTAATTAGCTCAATTGGAGCATTTCTAGCATGTTTAGTTGAAATTGGAAATTTGCATTTTTCAGTTTTGTCAGACAATTGCAATATTCTCACAATAAGCTAATTAGCTCAATTGGAGCATTTCTAGCATGTTTGGTTGAAATTGGAAATTTACATTTTTCAGTTTTGTCAGACGTTTGTAATATTCTCACAATAAGCTAATTAGCTCAATTGGAGCATTTCTAGCATGTTTAGTTGAAATTGGAAATTTGCATTTTTCACTTTTGTCAGACAATTGCAATATTCTCCCAATAAGCTAATTAGCTCAATTGGAGCATTTCTAGCATGTTTGGTTGATATTGGAAATTTACATTTTTCAGTTTTGTCAGACGTTTGTAAAATTCTTACAGTAGGCTTATTTGCGCAATTTGAGCATTTCTAGCATGTTTGGTTGAAATTGGAAATTTGCATTTTTCAGTTTTGTCAGACAATTGCAATATTCTCACAATAAGCTAATTAGCTCAATTGGAGCATTTCTAGCATGTTTGGTTGAAATTGGAAATTTACATTTTTCAGTTTTGTCAGACGTTTGTAATATTCTCACAATAAGCTAATTAGCTCAATTGGAGCATTTCTAGCATGTTTGGTTGAAATTGGAAATTTACATTTTTCACTTTTGTCAGACAATTGCAATATTCTCACAATAAGCTAATTAGCTCAATTGGAGCATTTCTAGCATGTTTGGTTGAAATTGGAAATTTACATTTTTCAGTTTTGTCAGACGTTTGTAATATTCTCACAATAAGCTAATTAGCTCAATTGGAGCATTTCTAGCATGTTTAGTTGAAATTGGAAATTTACATTTTTCAGTTTTGTCAGACGTTTGTAATATTCTCACAATAAGCTAATTAGCTCAATTGGAGCATTTCTAGCATGTTTAGTTGAAATTGGAAATTTGCATTTTTCACTTTTGTCAGACAATTGCAATATTCTCCCAATAAGCTAATTAGCTCGATTGGAGCATTTCTAGCATGTTTGGTTGAAATTGGAAATTTACATTTTTCAGTTTTGTCAGACGTTTGTAAAATTCTTACAGTAGGCTTATTTGCGCAATTTGAGCATTTCTAGCATGTTTGGTTGAAATTGAAAATTTACATTTTTCAGTTTTGTCAGACGTTTGTAATATTCTCACAATAAGCTAACTAGCTCAATTGGAGCATTTCTAGCATGTTTGGTTGAAATTGAAAATTTACATTTTTCAGTTTTGTCAGACGTTTGTAATATTCTCACAATAAGCTAATTAGCTCAATTGGAGCATTTCTAGCATGTTTAGTTGAAATTGGAAATTTACATTTTTCAGTTTTGTCAGACGTTTGTAATATTCTCACAATAAGCTAATTAGCTCAATTGGAGCATTTCTAGCATGTTTGGTTGAATTTGGAAAATTACATTTTTCAGTTTTGTTAGACGTTTGTAATATTCTCACAATAAGCTAATTAGCTCAATTGGAGCATTTCTAGCATGTTTGGTTGAAATTGGAAATTTACATTTTTCAGTTTTGTCAGACGTTTGTAATATTCTCACAATAAGCTAATTAGCTCAATTGGAGCATTTCTAGCATGTTTGGTTGAAATTGGAAATTTACATTTTTCACTTTTGTCAGACCTTTGTAATATTCTCACAATAAGCTAATTAGCTCAATTGGAGCATTTCTAGCATGTTTGGTTGAAATTGAAAATTTACATTTTTCACTTTTGTCAGACAATTGCAATATTCTCACAATAAGCTAATTAGCTCAATTGGAGCATTTCTAGCATGTTTAGTCGAAATTAGAATTTTACATTTTTCAGTTTTGTCAGACGTTTGTAAAATTCTTACAGTAGGCTTATTTGCGCAATTTGAGCATTTCTAGCATGTTTGGTTGAAATTGGAAATTTACATTTTTCAGTTTTGTCAGACGTTTGTAATATTCTCACAATAAGCTAATTAGCTCAATTGGAGCATTTCTAGCATGTTTGGTTGAAATTGGAAATTTACATTTTTCAGTTTTGTCAGACGTTTGTAATATTCTCACAATAAGCTAATTAGCTCAATTGGAGCATTTCTAGCATGTTTGGTTGAAATTGGAAATTTACATTTTTCAGTTTTGTCAGACATTTGTAATATTCTCACAATAAGCTAATTAGCTCAATTGGAGCATTTCTAGCATGTTTGGTTGAAATTGGAAAATTACAATTTTCAGTTTTGTCAGACGTTTGTAATATTCTCACAATAAGCTAATTAGCTCAATTGGAGCATTTCTAGCATGTTTGGTTGAAATTGGAAATTTACATTTTTCAGTTTTGTCAGACATTTGTAATATTCTCACAATAAGCTAATTAGCTCAATTGGAGCATTTCTAGCATGTTTGGTTGAAATTGGAAAATTACATTTTTCAGTTTTGTCAGACGTTTGTAATATTCTCACAATAAGCTAATTAGCTCAATTGGAGCATTTCTAGCATGTTTGGTTGAAATTTGAAATTTACAATTTTCAGTTTTGTCAGACGTTTGTAATATTCTCACAATAAGCTAATTAGCTCAATTGGAGCATTTCTAGCATGTTTGGTTGAAATTGGAAATTTACATTTTTCAGTTTTGTCAGACGTTTGTAATATTCTCACAATAAGCTAATTAGCTCAATTGGAGCATTTCTAGCATGTTTGGTTGAAATTAGAAATTTACATTTTTCAGTTTTGTCAGACGTTTGTAAAATTCTTACAGTAGGCTTATTTGCGAAATTTGAGCATTTCTAGCATGTTTGGTTGAAATTGGAAATTTACATTTTTCACTTTTGTCAGACGTTTGTAATATTCTCACAATAAGCTAATTAGCTCAATTGGAGCATTTCTAGCATGTTTGGTTGAAATTGGAAATTTACATTTTTCAGTTTTGTCAGACGTTTGTAATATTCTCACAATAAGCTAATTAGCTCAATTGGAGCATTTCTAGCATGTTTGGTTGAAATTGGAAATTTACATTTTTCAGTTTTGTCAGACATTTGTAATATTCTCACAATAAGCTAATTAGCTCAATTGGAGCATTTCTAGCATGTTTGGTTGAAATTGGAAAATTACATTTTTCAGTTTTGTCAGACGTTTGTAATATTCTCACAATAAGCTAATTAGCTCAATTGGAGCATTTCTAGCATGTTTGGTTGAAATTTGAAATTTACATTTTTCAGTTTTGTCAGACGTTTGTAATATTCTCACAATAAGCTAATTAGCTCAATTGGAGCATTTCTAGCATGTTTGGTTGAAAATGGAAATTTACATTTTTAAGTTTTGTCAGACGTTTGTAATATTCTCACAATAAGCTAATTAGCTCAATTGGAGCATTTCTAGCATGTTTGGTTGAAATTGGAAATTTACATTTTTCACTTTTGTCAGACCTTTGTAATATTCTCACAATAAGCTAATTAGCTCAATTGGAGCATTTCTAGCATGTTTGGTTGAAATTGGAAATTTACATTTTTCACTTTTGTCAGACAATTGCAATATTCTCACAATAAGCTAATTAGCTCAATTGGAGCATTTCTAGCATGTTTGGTTGAAAATGGAAATTTACATTTTTAAGTTTTGTCAGACGTTTGTAATATTCTCACAATAAGCTAATTAGCTCAATTGGAGCATTTCTAGCATGTTTAGTCGAAATTAGAATTTTACATTTTTCAGTTTTGTCAGACGTTTGTAATATTCTCACAATAAGCTAATTAGCTCAATTGGAGCATTTCTAGCATGTTTGGTTGAAATTGGAAATTTACATTTTTCAGTTTTGTCAGACGTTTGTAATATTCTCACAATAAGCTAATTAGCTCAATTGGAGCATTTCTAGCATGTTTGGTTGAAATTAGAAATTTACATTTTTCAGTTTTGTCAGACGTTTGTAAAATTCTTACAGTAGGCTTATTTGCGCAATTTGAGCATTTCTAGCATGTTTGGTTGAAATTGGAAATTTACATTTTTCAGTTTTGTCAGACGTTTGTAATATTCTCACAATAAGCTAATTAGCTCAATTGGAGCATTTCTAGCATGTTTGGTTGAAATTGGAAATTTACATTTTTCAGTTTTGTCAGACGTTTGTAATATCCTCACAATAAGCTAATTAGCTCAATTGGAGCATTTCTAGCATGTTTAGTTGAAATTGGAAATTTGCATTTTTCAGTTTTGTCAGACAATTGCAATATTCTCACAATAAGCTAATTAGCTCAATTGGAGCATTTCTAGCATGTTTGGTTGAAATTGGAAATTTACATTTTTCAGTTTTGTCAGACGTTTGTAATATTCTCA